>NC_090806.1:39628663-40229218 GCF_036512215.1 Solanum lycopersicum | reverse complement strand
AGGATTTCCTTTATAGGTTCTTTCCTAGAGAGATGAGGGAGGATAAGGTTGAAGAATTCATCAACCTTTGTCACGGAAGTATTAGTGTACTTTACTATTCTTTGAAGTTCACTAAATTGTCCAAGATGCTCCATCATTGGTTTCAAAACCAAGGGATTATATGAGTAATTTTTTACGGGGGTGTCCGATTAGGATGATGAAGAATGTCGTTCAGATATGCTTCATGATAATATGAATATCTCCCATCTCGTGGTTCATGCTCAACAAGTGGAAGAAACTAGGTTAATGAGAAAGAATAGAGATGCAAAAAGGATCAAGTCTTATGATAGTGGTTCTTCAAAGGGGAGGTTGGAAATTCAAGAAAAGTCTAGGTTAAAGAAAAGGTAATAAAGGTCCTACATAATTTCCCAAGGCTCGTGATGAGAGGGAGTCTAACCCTAAATCTCAAGAGGGAAGAGGTATTAGCTCACCAAGTAAAAAGCCACCTTGTGGAAAGTGTGGCAAGAAGCATAATGGTGGTTGCCTTGTTTGGATGGACAATTGCTTTGGGTGTGGCAAGAGTGGCCACAAGGTTAGGTATTGCCCTAATGTGAAGGGGCAATACAAAGGAAACTCTCAAGATCAACTTAAGGACTTCCTAGACAAAGGCTTCATTATACATAGTATTTCTCTATGGGGTGATTTGATAATGTTTGTGAAGAAAAAGGATGAGTCCCTTAGGATGTGCAATAAATATCGTAAACTCTATAAAGTCACTATTAAGAACAAATATCATCTCCTTCATATTAAGGACATGTTTGATAAACTCCAAAGGGCAAGCTACTTTTCTATGATTGATTTGAGATTGGGGTATCACTAACATAGGTTGAGAGGTGAGGATATACCAAAGATGAAATTTCAAAATAGAAATGATCAGTACGATTTCTTAGTGATATCCTTTGGTCTCACTAATGCCCTAGTGGAATTTATGGACCTCATGAATAGGGTGTTACGAAGATACCTAGATTCATTTGTCATTGTCTCCATTGACGACATCTTGGTATATTAAAAAAATGAGGTCTAACACATGGACCATTTAAGTGTGATGTTACAAGTGCTGAAGGAGAATCAACTATTTGCCAAGTATAGCAAATGTGACTTTTTGTTGAGGTCAGTGTATTTCTTAGTTATATCATATCTTGTGAGAAAGTTGAGTTTGATCCAAGGAAAACCATAGTGGTCAAGAATTGGCCTAGACTACTGAGTCCAACCAAAAAAAAGATTTTTTGGTCTACTGAGATACTATAGGAGGTTTGTGGAAGGTTTTGCATCCATTGCATATACATTGACTACTTTGACCCAAAAGATTGTGAAATTTAAGTGGACGGAGGCATGTGATAGATGCATCCGAATCTTGAAAGAAAGGCTTACCTTTGCTCCATGTTAACTTTACCAAATTTTATAAAGGGCTTTGATGTATATTATGAGGCATCCCGAGTGGGCTTAGGGTGTGGCCTTATAAAACATGGGAATGTAGTAGCTTATGCTTCTAGACAAATTAAGGTGCATGAGAAGAATTATCCAACTCATGATCGTGATTTAGAGGCCGTGGTATTTGCCTTGAAATATGGATGCATTATTTGTATGGTTTCCATGTGGATGTGCATACCGATTTAAAGAGTCTTCAATATGTGTTCACTAAAAAGAAGATGAATCTCAAACAAATAAGGTGGTTGGAATTGTTAAACTATTATGACATGAGTGTTCTCTACAACCGTGGCAAGGCCAAAATGGTTGCGGATGCTCTGAATCATAAAATTTTGTGAGAAATATGCAAGGAAAAATAGATGTGGTGATTGGGGATTGAACCCACAACCTCTTGAATGGATGACAGAGTTAGGAGAAATATAAAGGAGAAAAAATAGATGTGGTGAGTGAAGATTAAACCCACAACCTCTTGAATAGGTGATAAAGTTATGAGATAAATGAAAATAAAAATAATGAGCTTGTGGAAGATTGAACCCACAACCTCCTTAACTTAAACGAAAAAGGAGAGGAGAAAAAGAAAGGAAATATTATTGGCTTGAAAGGGATCAAAATAGGGTTACCATGCCCAATTTTTTATTGACACATTAGTCATACGTAAACAAATATTTAATGAATGCTGTGTCTGAAGATCGAAATCAATATCTTTTCATATCTACAAGATGCATAAGTCTTGTACCACATAATCTTGGGTAAACATGAAATCACTTACACAAACTATGAATGAAGCCTCATGGCTTGTATGTGTGGAATTATAAGTCTAGCATACGCTTAAAAGTAAGAGAACCTAAGATGTATGTGTTGAAATGATGTAGCCCTAGAATGGTTAAGTAAGAGTGTGAAACACACTAAATGGCCAAGTGCATGGCATATGATGAAATGAACATTCACGTAAAGGGGTGAGTAATTAGGAAAACCAAATGTTCTAAATGAATGAGGTAACAATATGATAAGAGTGTAATGTGAAAGATGAGAGCAATCTCAAATGAGACTAATTAAATGTTATCAAAACTTACTCACCTATGATAGTGTACAGTTAATGAAGAGACCTGTCTCTATGAACACTCCAATGAAAGTATTGAAGTTAATGCATACTCAATACTAATGATTAGATGAGAAATGATCTAATGGCTATGATGTCCTTATACTAGATGTCAGCTTCCATGATATATGAGTTGAATGCAATTGAACTTTATACTGAGCACCGATAGGCTATCTATGAGCGGTGATTCCTTTCTTCGAGAAGGGCAGAGATTCACGTATCTTCCATGAGATGAGACTGTCCGACATGCCGTGTATGGGTCTCCTTATATCTCCTTCTCTATGAACCTATACTGCCAATATAGGAATCTAGCAGGGTTCGGTTCCCCATATACGCTATCATGTTTTGGTTCACTTTGGAGGGTGATTCAACCTGTTTTTTATTGGAGATTAAACACTGGATTTCATGATACTCACATGATCTTTACCGGTTAAGGTTAAAGCTCCCAAAGAAAGAATGAGGCCAGCCTCAACCAATGAACATAGTAAAATGAACGATACCAAAGGTGTTAGGATAGGGTAATCAAGAGGTGATCTACACTTAAGTAAGGACACTAGGTTATTCTTTTTCATTGCACACCAAACCCGATGAGAGTCTTTAACTACATTCTATGTATGACTAGTGATTGCGCTAGTATATATGAATGAAAATGAAATACATATGAATGAATGAAGCAGACTCTGTGTTTGCTAAAGAAGGCTTCCTAGTTGAGGTCCCATATGTTGATCCCTCTTTTTGGGAATTCCTAAGGTCAAGTCCATGATTCCAAGGCCTCATGGCATATGAAATAATGATGTGAACAACGTGATATGTTATGTGTTTTTTGCAAAATTAGAAGTATGATGATGTATGCTACTCTCATGACATGACTTTCATAATCCAATTTTTGCAAATCCAAAGACTTGACTTTACATAATTCATATCGTTAGTAGAGATCTCTTCTTAATCGTGCAGGTCCTTGGTGTGTTGCTTATACCCATACTTAGTACAAGTGTGTACTAATTCCATACATTTATCTACTTTTAGGTGCAGGTAAAACTGGACGCTAGAGTTTACGAGTCGACGCTGAAGTTATCTTGATGTGGAGCTTTCATCCGGATTTGTTAGGCCATCATGATTTTGAGAATGCTTGCCTTTTATATTCTAGCTAAGATGTAGGCATGATCTAGTGGAATATTTTCCACTAGCGTTTCTTTTTAAATTATTTTTTAGAGATTGTATTGGTTCCATTCTGGACACTTTATATTTTATGATATGACTATTTCCTTCAGTTGAGTATCATGGTATAAGATGATTGCTGTGAACAATTATGAAATGATGTATAAAATATTTTATGAGTATAACATATCCTACTATGAAGTCTATGTATACTGCAAGTAACCAAAAGTTTCAATTTTTCCTCTAAAATTAACCTAGATGAAGTAGCGATGATGTATGTAGGCTTGTTTGTGACCTGTGAGAGGTCAACGATGACGGTGTCATGTGGGGTCTAGATTCTTGTCGTGACATGTTCACTGCCACATTTTAGGTTAGTCCAACTAATTCGTCAGGTGGCTAGTGTATTAGTTAGGTGTTTAAATGAAGTATAATTAAGTTAGTTAATGATTTATATAAAGAGCCAATCCTTATTAAACTAACCCAACCCTTTTCTCCAACCCCAATTGCTCTTCCTTCACTCTACTTTCTCTGCAATTCGCGTTACAGCAATCTTTAGTTTTCTGTGCCCCAAAGAAAGTCCATTGAAGAACAAGTGAAGAAGTGTTTTGTGGAAGCAAGAATACTACCTTTCTCCATCATTCTTTATCATTTAACAACGTATGTAATTCCTTTCACCTTTGGGATTCATTCCCTAAAGGGTTCCTCCAAATTGATTTCAAATGGATGAGTTCCAAGTGTGTTTTATTCTATTACAAATTTGACCTTCTAAATTGTTTTTTTATGCGCTCTTTAGTTTATTATGGTTAGATTATGATGTATTATGATGCAATTATTCTAGTTCTTGAATAGTTAACCTAAGTTGTAGATTAGATCATGAAATTGACCCAAGTACCTAGGCCTAGGATACAAACTAGCGCTGAATTGATAAATAGTGATTAAATTGTCTTCATCATTCCGTTGATTACTATGTGATGATATTACATCCATTATTGAGTTTAATCGGTTGATTTATGGTAAAACCTTAGATGATGGAATGTTAAGGATATTAAGGTAAGTCTTGTGATATCAATCCCTTACTTCAATTATGATTAGTTGTGTTTAGTGATGAAGATGTATTGATGTATACCTTGTGATAAGATTGATTAGGGTGGTATGATGTTGAATTGGAATTTAGTGAATAATGACTTGTGAGTTTTTGTTAAAGATGTAATGATATAAGGATAGTGATGACTTGCCTATGTTCCTTATCATAATGTGATTATGTAAATGTTTTAACCTCATATGTATTAATTGTAATTAAAGGACAATACTCATGCAATTAATATTGAGATATAATCATGACTATGTAAATGGTAGATCCTATTACCAAAACTATGTTATGACTTATAATGAAAGACATTTCAAAAGAGACTCTAGATTAGCATCGATTGAACTAGTAGTGACGAGTGTCCCTTCACATATTTGGAAGGTAGGATCACTAATGTAATCATGACATTGGAGACTATAATGCATGTAGCATAAATAGGGTCCCAACTACATCTCTTAGTTCTTGAACTATGTTTCCCCCATAGAATACTAGCTAGCTGATCCATATAGATGCTATGTTCAGGTTTTGGTACTACAATGGCATAAAATCCGCCTTCTTTTAGTGTAAGGTTAGATTGAAACCAAATTCCACATTGGATCATATAGTCTATGTTGGTTAAGGAAATATTTTCCCAAAAAGTAAAATGAAGTAATGAAGTTCCTCATGGATTTAGCTTAGTCTAGATAGGGGTATGTGACTATTTATATACATTGCACTAGTTAGCCTTGAGAAAAATCTTAGGGAGACGTGTTTATGTGTTATTGATGTAAATGATATTTACATGTTAATCTTATAAGTTAATGACACTATGTCATATTGGTTTTACCTAGTACAAGTTTCTCCCTTTCCCCCCCACATTATTGGTTACGGTCATTGAAGGTTCATGACAAGTTTGATGGAAGTCTTAGATAATTTCTCAAAGCGTGGGCATGTCCTCATGTCTATGGATGATGCCTTTTTATTACTCTTGCTATGTTTCTTTGTTTAATTCTAAAGACAATCATTTTATTCATGTTGTTTCAATATATTGTGTAAGGTCTTATGTCCATGTTGATTTGAATCCGTTTATATGGTTAATATGAGACATACTTTACAAGACTATATTATGTATGTTGTCTAGATGTGGCATAAAAATAGAAGGCTATGTAATCTTCCTATACAAAGGGTTTGTGTATACCGGATGTGAATATATTGTGTGTAAGCTAGAGGTCTAAGTAAACCTCATGAAGTAGTTTAGATGAAAAGTTTTACATTTTCCGCATCTCTAACCTATGAATGGAAGGATAAATCCTAAGAATCTAGTCTTATTTATCTCTAAGAACAACGAAGTTTTTTATGTCTGGGGGCACTACCTTGATGTGACAATACATTTGTGCTGATAGAGGTATGGGACAATATCCATATATTGCACAAGGTATAGCTTGAGCACTTAAAGTGGAGTCTTAAGGTAAATGTAAACTTTTAAGTCAATATATCTGATGTAGTTCAAATGTGTTTAACGTGACTTGTATTTGGGTTGAAACTTATAAAATGTTTCTATTATTCCATGTTCACGATGTTTATTAAAATGGCAGAAAAGCATGGCTTTCAACATACTATCCCTTTTTTAAGCATGTTTTCCATGGTCATCATACAAAGTAAATATCTGTCTACTAACCCATATTCTTCATTTTTTGCTACAAGTGTAGGTTTCGACATGTTATTGTTCTCTCTATTGAAACTTGGAATAGAGTTCCTTCCAAGAAATCTCTTGGCATGTCCACGTAGATCGAGAAAAAAACATTTATGTTTCCTTTTATTCATGTTATTGACATTCAGTAATTGTTTCAATTGTAAATGGTCATGTAATTATTGTGTTTAAATATTGTGTCTAATATGGCCATGTTAAGATAATAGACATCCAATATATTTTACAAAGAGTTGTAAATGACTATTTTGATTGTTCGTTGTTAAATAATGTTTTATGTCCACACTAATTTTATTACCTATGTGATATATAAATGCTAAGAGACTTGTACAAGACCGCTTTGGGGTCAATACGCCATGTCACGTGTAGGGGGTGCTCTAAGTGCGCGAAAAGCATGACGCTTGGACCAGAGGTTTTCAACGAAACTCATGCAAAAAAGAAGGAACCTTAGTGAAATCCGAATGTTTTGGTTGAGTAAAGGTTTGAATGAACTTTTTAGATTTCTTAATTTAATATCAACAGTGAGTAGTTTAGTCAAAATGATACCTACATTTTCCAACCGAATTTGGACATTAAAAGTAGTGGAGACACAAAAGGGAAGAGTCTATGGTCGAGGCTCTCGAAAAAATGTACGATGAATCTTGTAAACATTAGAAGGTATTGAATCATCACGTCAAGTCAAAGTAATCAATGATGTTCATCTCAATTCTATGTCGGCAAAAAAAAATTGACAGCAACAGTGTCAGAGTTTGTGCGAAAAAAAGTAGATGTACCAGAAGGCATGAGTGTGAAAGTCCAACAAATCAAAGAACATGTGTTGAACCTTGATCGTCGACCTACATCAACATCGCCCCCTACGTCGACACGAACAATGACAGGGTGGAGGATGATTAGTATATAGTCTATACTCCTTGTGATTTATATATTTTTGAAGATTAATTTAAGTGTGTTGTTATCTATATTGTGTGGTAAGTTTATAATGTATATTGTTTGATTGGGTAGTTAAATTTGATTTGAATTGATTTTTATTTGTAGATGCATCAATTTTTGCTATAAAGATACAGAAAAAAAGCAACATACATGGTAGTTTTTTACGTCACTTTTTGTTTAACTTTTTTCAATAAAGAAACCCATAAAAGTGAGGGACAACTCCTTTAGTCATTTGATTTCTTGGGTTTTCTCAAAAAATAATTACTTGTAGAAAAGCAACGAATAGGGTCTAAAGTAAGTTGTTTTCTCTTATTCTCAAAATTTTAAATTTCACAAGAAAGACGAACTATGGTGCTTTTTGGAAACTTAAAAAGCTATAAATATAAAAAAATTTATGTTATACATTACATATAAAAAATCTAAAAATATTATCAGAAAGCGGCGTCGTCCATCTATTTTTGAAAAACGTATACCCAAAAAGCAGCGAACATTACTGCATCACTTTCCATAGAATTTGACCAAGAAAGTGACGTAATCTTTTCAAGTAATTTTTAAGTATTGGCTATAAATAGGACAGGTGGGGGCAACATTATTGTAAATATGATAATTCAAAAATATAAATCATAATTAAAAGTATTGCTGAGAAGTGTTTTGATCTCAGGCATATTTATATGCAAAAGTAGTCAATATTTACCCATGATTTGATGGTGTTAACGGAAGATCTTTCATTTATTAGCTTGATTTTGTGATTCATGCAATTATTATGACTAATTCATATTATTAGAAGTTTTTAGGAACCATTGGGATGACAGGAGTTGGAACAAAGAAAGGACGAGCAAAGACAAGCATGAATAAGGCTATGGATGGTAACACTTGGGCGAGGCGCACTGCTAGGAATTCCACACCAAGGCCTGACGCTCAGAGTCACTTCATAGGTGCAATAGTGTTATGTTGTGCCATCATGCTACAGAGTGTGACACTTCCTAGGTACACTGGCAAGCGCGCCTCCCCATTAAAATTCTGATTCTTCCATGTGTTAATCAATGTCTTGGAGTTCTAATTTCAGTACGATTTTCTCTTAACTTTATCTACGATTATAACCAAATACTGAGGCGACCATTGTTAGGGTGGGACATTTTTTTTAGGCGTGTAAGGACAAGACTTATAGTTTGTAATAGGTTTTGATCTTAAAACTCTTCTATTTTCAGGAATCGCATTAACAATTGTATTTTGTGAATTTCTAAAAGCATGAGTTGCTAAGCACCCTAATTGTGGATTGTAGCTAAAATTTGAAACTTCAGTATAATTTATTTTATAATTGATCTTCAATTTTCAACACAAGTTATTTTTATGTTCTTATTTTACTATTTTATGCTTGCGCACCATAAGATAAATCTATTGTCTAATATTAAAATCAATCCGAGGAGAAGTTAGACAGACCAGAGAATATAAAGAGGTTGATTAACCCTTAGATAGAGGTAATTTATGTTTATGAGTGATGCTCGGATGAATAACTTGCTATGTTATGAAATAGGATTAAATATAAATAATCACCAATTAGCTTACTCATCAATGCTCAATGATGTAGGTATTAATCTAATTGGAGTAGACAACGAGATGTGGGTAGCCCAAAACTTATAATTAACCCCATAAACTAGTAACTTTAAAAGTGAAATCAGCTCTAAGCTCATACTATAATGCATGAAATTCAATATATGATGCAGGCCTGGAATTTTATTTTTCTTGCTTGAAACATCGCCTTAAAGTTAATCATATTTGGTTACATTTATTTAGTTTATAATTCGTTATAGTTAGCCATTAATAATCAAATCTTTAAATAGTTACTTTAATTTTTTAGTTGTAGAATTAAGGGTTAAATATAAATTGATCATACGTTTGTCGGGAATGATAACTCATATATTAGAGATTCTATAGTACTTGCATGACCACATACACTTGCGTGTATATAGGTAATAACATCTTTTTGCGCCTATGAGAGGGACCTAGAAATAGATTTATATTTAATCTTGTAATTAGAATATTCAGGTATTAATTACTGGATCTTAGATTTTTATTGTGGGCATTTGGTTTTTACGTCTGGATTGGAAAGGAGATATGGTCGAACCTTAAAATGAACCTCAAAGAATTCTAGTCATACGAGAAAAATGAATCAAGGGTGACATGGTAGGACATCTAGGAAATCGTAGTGATGATCATTAAGACAATCCAGAAAATGTGAATTATCCAAGTGGTTTGAACAATTCGAAAAATGTTAATAACCAAGGAGTATCCCCTTATGTTCCTATCATTTAAACAAGAGTAGTGCGAGATGTGGCAGTCCCAGTCTTCACTAATTGGGCATCTAGTATTAGGAGACCTCCATCGTGTGGTAGATTTGAATTAAAGCAAAATATTGTACAAATTCTCCATTCAAATGAGCAATTTACTGGTCTCCACCATGAAGATCCTCAATCGGAGTCTCACCGGACTATGTGAGACTAACATTGTACCCAAACACGTTACAAGGATCCGCAAGGCAATGTGTAGACTATGAACCACAAAACTCCATTACTACATGGGATTGTCTGACAAAGAAGTTATTGAGTCGATTCTTCCCATCAGAAAAAAATCGCCAAGTTGAGGAGTGAGATCATAAGCTTTTCTCAGAATCAGGGGGAAACCATGTACAAACCACTTTCCTGCTTCAAATAAATGTTTAATACTTTCCCACACTACATGCAAAATAATGAGGTAATATTAAACACTTTCTTTGAGGGTTTATAGTATAATGCTCGTTCTCTTTTTAATAGTGCAGCAGGTTGACATGCCCTATTCATAAAAAGTGAAGCGTTTTTTAATTTATTCGATAAACTTTTAGAAGGGAACCAAGGATATGAGGGGGGAAATGTCTAGAAAAAATACCCAAAAGATCGCAGGTATCTTAGATCTAGACCAAGCTACTGCCACAAAATGCCAAAATAGAGGCAATACAACATAGCATGTCCATATAGCTTTAACAGTTGTCTCTAAGTCTAAAACATATGAATATGGTACAACACGCAACAAATTGGTGTGACGTATGTGGTAGTGGAACCCATGATGCTGAGAAATGCGAGATAACCTGTATTCTGTAAATTATGTGGGCAATGCGCAAAGAAGCCAAGTCAACAAAAATTATAGCAATAGTTACAACGCTAGTTGGAGGAACCATCCTAACTTCTCATGGGGTAAGAACAAATATCACAATCAAGCACAAGGGGAAAATAAAAACCGTACGGAAGGGGCTGGGCAATAATACCAAAATCCAAACCAAAGTGTAAAGACCAGTGCACCAAAAGGGGGGATGACAATAAAGAGTTATTCCAAAATCTCATGACTTAAATGGGTACAAAATTAAGTGCTAGAAAAAATAAGGAGGATAAGATCATTAGAAACATGCAAATGTCCCAAACGAAATTCGAGAAACAAGTTGCACAAGTGGTTAGTTCTTTGAACTTGCATCCCCAAGGTAGGCTTCCCCATGATATTGATCCCAACATAAAACAATTGCATACGGTAAGTACTAGAAGTGGGATGCAATTAGAGGAACTAGCTCCAAAGAAGAGAGACACTGCAGTAACTACGAATGAAAAGAATGTGGAAGAGGTAGTAAAAATCTTTAATGTAGAGGCACCCGTTCCACAAAATAAGTTACCACCTTTATTTCCATAGAGTCTCAAAAATAAGAATGGAGATGAATGCTTCGGTAAGTTTCTCTCTCTCCTTAAATAGGCTCACATTAATCTACCTTTGGTTGACATTTCGTAGGGTGTCCCTAAGTATGCTAAATACATGAAAGATATTGCTACCAAAAAAAGGAGGCTCACATAGTATGAGACTGTAGAACTTATGGACGAGTGCAACTTAAGGATCCAAAATTGACTGCCTTAAAATTTAAAAGATCCTGGTTGTTTTATTGTAAGGATTACAATTGGGAAAAGTGTACACGCGCGACGGTTGTATGATTTGGGATGATTATAAATTTGATTCAATTAACTATTTACCTAAAGATTGGGTTAGGTAGTCCACGAAAACAACATTTTTGTCCAACTCGCTGGTAGATCCTTTGCTAGGACAGATGGGGTGGTAGGAGATGTGTAAGTGCAAGTAGGTTTATTGATTCTTCTAGTAGATTTTGTGATATTAGACTTGGTCATGGGTAGGGCATTAATTGATGTAGCAGTTGGGCAACTAATCATGAGGGAACATGATAAGGTAGAGATATTTGATGTTAACCATGCTCTAAAGTTACTTCTATTTATGAAGAATTGTCTGCTATTATAGTGTTTGATTGTATAGTATAGTCATAGTTAGTGGAGCCCACAGACCACTTAGAAAGAGTGTTATCAGGTCATAAGAAAGATGAAGACACTAACGCCCAATATATAGAAAGTTATTTAAATCTTGCACTTGTGGATCCTCACAAGCACGTGAGTTAAGGCAACCACTCAAACCCTCAATCGAGGAAGATGCAAAGTCAGAATTAAAAAACGCTGACTGCTCACCTCATATATTCATTTTTGATTCCTAATTAAACTTGCGTGTTATACTATCTGCAGAATATTCTTAATTACAGGTTGATGCGGATTGACGATCCTAAAGCAGAGAGAGAAGGAGATCAGATTGCAAGGGTTTGATATTCAGGGGATTAGTTCGGTGTTGTGTATACACAGAATCTACATGTAATATGATCACAAACCAAGTTCACAACATCAAAGTCGAATAAATCCTCTGATGAAATAAGTATTGAGAAAAAAGGTAATTTAATGTTTACATGCCGCAGTTGTAAACCCAATCTCTAACATCAAGTCTGTAAGACTGGTGCAATATGTTCCTAAGAACGGAGCTACGATAGTGGTACAAAAGGAAAAGAATGAGTTGAATCGTAGTAGAATAGTGACCGGGTGAAGAATCTCTATGGATTACCAGAAACTAAATTATGCTACCCAAAAGATCACCACCCTGTTCCCTTAATTGGTCAGATGCATGTTAACGAAGAAAGACAATAGCACTATTGTTTCTTATATAGATATTTCGCTTATAAGCATATCTTATTTGCACTTGAGAATTAGGAAAAAAGACCAAAGTCACATGTCCTTACGACACATATGTTTTCAAACGCATTGTTACACCCTCAAAACAAGCTAGGTTGAATTAGAGCCTAACATGTGTTTCATGAGGTTTTAAGGTCTTAAAATGGTTAATCATGTTGTTTATTTTCAGTATATATGTCACTATCCGAAAGCACCCACTAGAAGTTAGGGAGAACCCTCATTTTGTGACTGGGCATACTTGACTCTTTGGGGTCTTGTACAAGCCCATTAACTAGCATTCATCATATAAGACATGAAAAGTAGTGCGGAAATTTAAAACTTTTAACGAATAATTAATAAAATACATATCTTTCATAAATACTTGGAGGATCTCGTCGTCACATGACAAATTAAAGACTCGACATAAAAGGGATAATATCTTAGGGACATCGCCCTCTACAATAAAGTAAATTACATTACAATTCATTGAATAAAAACTAAGAAAAGGACTATGCGCTAGAGTATATGAGGGCATACTTTGCCTTAAGAAAATCTTTCCCAAGCTCTTCCTTCTAGCCTTCAAACCTTCAATAACTTCAAACCTATACTTATATAGTTTAGAGAAATATGGGTTTAGTACAAAGCAATGTAGTAAGTATGGAATATGCAAAGACATGTAAAAAGGTACATATTAGTAAAAATAGCCATTTATGCAATTTAAGTAAAAAACTTCTTAAATAGAAAGGCAAAACGTCATACTAATCATCATTTACAACTTAGGTAAGAATTCCAATAAATTTAAACCAACTAGAAACATTACAATAAACAAACTTGGCCTTCATAGTGAACTCCTTAAGCATGTACAATAAATAAATTTGAACATTAGCAATGAATAATTTAAAGCATTCACAATAAATTCAAATTAAACAATTACATTGAACTATCCTACCCTAAATGAGTGAACTTGTAAGGCCAAGCGAAAGGGAATGTGAACTCATTTTTTTTAAGAGTTTCCCGAATTCAAAATTATCCTAAGACTAAATATGGTAGGATATGAAGGAAGTATGCATACGCCTCCTCTAATACACACCTAAGCAGCCCTAAATACCACCCCTTTCGGCTGACTCAATTCTGGAGAAACAAGTCCCTAAATCATTTGCAATATATTAACAGACACCCAAAGAACCACCAAAGTCTTCCCTTTCAAAATGCCTACTTATTGCAATGAGTAGATAGAGTCCCATACCACCACCTACCCTAAGTAGTACATTCTTTTAGAAGGTTTGGCACCAAGTCTTCCCTTTCGGAAGGTCCTACCTTGTTCAATGAGTAGATAGCTTCCCATATCACCACCTACCCTAAGTAGTAAGTTCTTTTAGAAGACATAGTTTAATCAAGTCTTTGTGGGGGATTTGCTTAACCGACATAGACCATGAGAGCTATATATGGAATCCCAATATTAACCCCTATCGGATGAGGGATCTTCACTTGCGTAGTGTAAGAACATGCTTCTTAGATTTTTGATGGCTTTCCCAATAGCTACACCTATGTGGGCGCATAGTTAAGGGATAAGGAGATTGATACTAAGTAACACATTCTCTACTAACGAGAAGTACTTATCTCAAGTGGTGTTTTGGAAATACAACATCTCAACTTATGAAGTGTAATCCAACTCTTCTTGATATTCTCTCGATTCTAGGTATAACTCCCCACGGATTTCTTAACATAGTAGTCTCTAATAGAAAGTTCTGTAAAAACAGAGGGGTTGATACTAGACACCACATCTAAACTCATGAAGTGTGTCCACATAAAGATTCCCCTTTTTACTAAACTTGGTATATTACATTCTTTAAAAAGTGTGTGTGTACATGTGTACACCTTGAATGTAAGAATCAATTAATTTTCATCATGTTCTACACAAAATTTAACCTTGGTTTATCAAGTTACACACCCTACATGCTTCTCATAATCATATACTTCATTAAGACTTAAACTAGGTCAAGCATGCAATTCAACCTATACCAAAACACAATACAAGACCCATTTCCAATATCTCTTGTTTTCATATGTTAGACCTTCAAGATTACATATTCAAACATTCTAAATAACATCAAGTTCCTCAATTAGCACCGCCATCCATTAGACGGACCATATCACTCAATATAAAAACATAATAAGAACTATATAAAGAAATAAACTCAACATGAATTCAAACCCTAATCACTCATAAGAAATTTATCAATATATCACCATCTTAAGTCCCTTTGAGCAGTATCTACACAAACATGACAAATACAAGAAGACCAAAGTTCATAATCTACTCAAATCATGCTCACATAAACCAACTTCAAGCCAAAAGTTGAAGT
The DNA here is from genome assembly GCF_036512215.1 of Solanum lycopersicum. Lineage (NCBI taxonomy): Eukaryota > Viridiplantae > Streptophyta > Magnoliopsida > Solanales > Solanaceae > Solanum > Solanum lycopersicum. The sequence continues at coordinate 40,214,352 of NC_090806.1, read as the reverse complement.
ATGCATAAACTAGAGTTTCATTAGAGTTTGAACATCAAAATAATCAATTCAACCAGAACTAAAGACATTTAAACCATTAAAACTTAAATACAAGAAGACGCCTACTAGAATACAAAGTTAGAAGGAGTTTGAGTTTGAGAAACCCTTTTTGGAAGTTGTCTTCTTGAATGGAAAGATGTTAAAGAATGAACACCATATCTCACTTAAGGAAGACAAATCCAAGAGATTTTTATGAAGAGACGTCCAACCATACTTCCTATCCTTTCTTGACCTCTAGCCTTCAATGAATTCTTGAGAGTGTTTGTCTTTAGAGAGAGAGTTTGAATATTTTTAAGAGAGGGGTTTTGTCTAGGTCTACGGTTTAACACAATTTTAATATAACCTAAAAACACTAAAATTATACACCTATGGTCCTAAAATACTTGGGGTGTATTTAAATCAAACACCACAAGTGGGCAGCAATCTTCACAGAGCATGGACAATTGAACTTCACTGGTCCAATCAATGCCCTAGGTCTACGGACCGTTGTGAGACCAACGGACCGTCCTTAGTGTTGTCGATGGCCACTGTTTTTTGCAGATTTTCCCCAAGTTTTGGGCTTTTCATCTAGGGCCCCTTGTGAGTCCTAGGTGGGGTCCTTCCCTGACGTTAAACCCCTAAACTAATTCATTTATGTCTTAGTAAAAATAAATTCAAATTTCAAGTAAAACAAACACGTGAAACTCGTCTAAACACAATAAGATACACTAGTACATTCTAAGGAATAATTTCAGAACGTCATGGACGTTTTTGGTCGATTGAACTCCAAACATAACCAAAATTCACACACTACCTAAGGACACTAAATAACTTTTGTTAACTGAAAATAAAATCAAGAAACACCCACGAGGCTCTAGTTCACCATAGTTCATTTTGGGGCGTTACATTCTCCCCCACTTGGAATAACATTCGTCCTCAAATGACACTTAAACTTTAAGAATAACAAGGACTCACTTAGGATAACATAACACACTAACATCATTATCAAAAGACTGAAAAATTAAAGCATCAACTAACAATGAGTATCCTTCAATACTTTCATAAACATAGCAACACAAACTTTTTTATCAAAACATCAAGAAAACAAATTAACTCTTAGCCTTCTTTTATGGAGGAACTACCTTCATCAACATTAAATATTCTCATAGACAATACTTTTACACACATTACAACTTCAATCCAAGACAACACAATTTTTCTAAAAAATCAAAATTCTTACAGTGAAGTTCACTTCAAAGATACTAATTTTTTTTAAAAATTCATTCTTTAAGTAATTCATCAAGATGAATTATCATATGAACTATAAAACCATATAATCTAACTTAATCACACAAAGGCAACAATACCAAAGAGTTAAGAGTTACCAAAACAATCAACCCGGATTAATTATCTTTCTTAGCCCCCATCCCATATGAAGGGTTCTTTTTGGGATCATTAGGATGTAAGGAAGCTTGATTTAAATCTTTCCTCATTGACTTGAGGTTTGGGAAGTCCCTCATCTTGTGTCCCTTAGGACCACATACAAAACAACCACCCGTTCCGGCTAGACACTTACCCCCATGTAATTTTCCATACGTAGACCACCTAGACTTTCATAGGAATGACCACCACCCTGAGAATATTAATTTCAATCCATATACTTGTTTCCCATGGAAGAATCTTGGGGATAAACCTCTTCTTAGGCCTTAAGGGAATATAATCATGCGACCTAGGCCTTTTACCCTCTTGCCTCATTTCCCCAATTTTGGACTACATAATTTGTTGCGCATAAACCATGATCCTAGAGATATCCATATCATTAAGAAGCCTTGACGTACAATACTCTTTTTATACAAAGCTAGACACTCCCATATAAAACTTGTTCATCCTAGACCTAGGTTTAGCTACCATGGTAGGAGCATACTTAGAGAATTGGGTGAATTTGAGAGAGTACTCTTGCACAATCATTCCTACTTGACGAAGGTTCTTGAATTCAACAATCTTCTTCTCCCTCCACTCTAGGAGAAAGGACCTATCTAGAAAAGACTCGTTCAATTCTTCCAAATTAACTGGACGTCTTTCTAGGGGTGTCTTACTCCTCCATTGCTAAAACCAACTTTATCCCTAGGGGTCACAACCCTAGCATCTACAACTTTGAAAACCTCATCTATGAAACCTTGTGAATCTTCATAAACCTTACTGCCATGAAAAGTAGGAGGGTTCATCCTCATTAAATTTCGAATCCTACAAGTAGTAGTACTAGAATTTGGTTGGGGCCTATATCCTTGGTTAGCTTGGCCCACAAGGTGATTGTTGACAACATGATCTTCAGCCGTCATGAGTTGGGTCAAGTTCGTTAGGGCAGCCTGCAACTCTGCATTAGTCATATAACCCTCAAAAAAAGGAGCTTGAGGCATAGGAGGCACTTGAGGTCCTTGGGAATCCGGAGGCACTTGAGGTTCTTGAAGGGGAACCTCCACATTCTCTCCCTCCTCTAGACCAACAATAAGAACTTTTTCATGTTATGGGATCCTCTCATTAGCTACAACACCCTCTTCCCTTCTAGCGGTCGGTCTCGTCGTACTCATTTCCTATAAACACAAATAGAAGAGGTTTAGAGAAGACATCTTATATAACTTAACTCTAAGGCACAACATTAGAATAGAGAAGAAAGTGAAACTTCTACCATCTTAAAGACTCTTTTCCATGGATGTGTTGCGAATCACAACAATAACCAAGATTCTACTATATATGTCTTGTTATACTGTTAGAACCTAAACTATTTCCCATAACCTTATGCTCGGATACAAAGTCTATCAAGACCCGAAATTACCCCTTAGAAGTTAGGGAGAACCGTATTTTGTGACCAGGCGTACTTGACCCTTCGACGTCTTGTACAATCCCTTTAACTAGAATTCATCATATACAACATGAAAAGTAGTTCAAAAATTTAAAAATTTTCACGAATAATTAATAAAAGTCAAATATTTCATAAATACATAGAGAATCTCTTCTCTTAAGCAAATTTAAATATTTGACATAAAAGGCATATTATCGTAGGGGCATGGACCTCTACAATAAAGTAAATTTCATAACAAGTCTTTAAATAAAAAGAAAGAAAAGGACTATGCCCTTGAGTATAAGAGGACATGCTTTGCCTTGAGAGCAAAATTTCCCAAACTCTTCCTTCTAGCCTTCAAACCTTCAAAAGCTGCCAACCTATGCTTATATAGTATAGAAAAGTATGGGGTTAGTACAAAAAAAATGTACTTAGTATGGCATATGCAAAAACATGTAAAGAGGGACATTATAGCAAAAATAGTTTTTCATGCAATTTAGGTAAATATTCTTGAATACAAAGGCAAAACGTCATACTAACCATAAGTTACAACTTAGGTAAGAATTCTTATAATTTTAGGCCATCAAGAAACATTACAATAAACCAACTTGACGTTCATAGTGAAATCATGAAGCATGTTTAATAAATATATTGAACATTCATAATGAATAATTTAAAGCATTCACAATAAATTTAAATTAAACAATTACAATAAACTATCCTACACTAAATGAGTGAACTTCCAAGGCCAAGCGAAAGAGAAAGTGAACTCACTTTACTTAAGAGTTTCCCTACCTCGAAGTTATCCTAAGACTCACTAAGGTAAGATATGAAGGAAGTACGCATATTCCTCCTCCAATACACACCAAAGCAAACCTCAAGAACACCCATTTTGGTTTACTCAAATAAGGTGAAAAAACCCCCTCAATAAATGGCAAGACATTAAAAAACACCCAAGAAACCACCAAATTCTTCCCTTTTAGAATTCCCACTTAGTGCAATGAGTAGATAACGTCCTATACCACCACCTACCCTAAGTAGTACATTCTTTTAGAAGGTTTGGCACCGATTATTTTTTTTCGGAAGGTCCTAACTAGTGCGATGAGTAGATAGCGTCCCATACCACCACATACCCTAAGTAGTACGTTCTCTTAGAAGACTTAGTTTAATATATTCTTTATGGGGGATTTGCATAACTAACATAGACCATGAGAGCTAGACATGGAATCCCGATATTAATCCCAATCGGATAAGGGATGTACACTTTCCTAGAGTAAGGTTATGCTTCTTAGCTTTTAGATAACTTTCCCAATAGCTACACCTATGTGGACAGATAGATAAGGGATAAGGATATTGCTACTAAGTAACTCATTCTCTACTAATGAGGAGTACTCATCTCAAGAGGTACTTTGGAAATACAACATCGCAAATCACGAAGTGTAATCCACCTCTCCTTCATATCGTCTCGGAGCTAGGAATAACTCACCACAGATTTCTTAACATAGTAATCTATAATTAAAAGCTCAATAGTAATATAGAGGTTTCTACTAGACACAATATCTGAACTCACAAAGTGTGTCTACCTCAAGATTCCCCTCTCAACTCAACTTGGTATATCACATTCTTTAAAGTGTGTGTGTGTACATGATCACACCTTGCATATAAGAATAATTTCATTTTTAATAAATTTTGTACTTAACCTTGGCTCATGAAGTTACATGCCCTACATGATTCTCATAATCATATACTTTATTTAGACTTAAATTAGCTCAAACATGCAGTTGAGGCTACACCAAAACATAATACAAGACCCATTTCCAATATCTCTTTATTTCACATGTTAGACATTAAAGATTGCATATTCAAACATATGAAATAAAATCAAGTTCCTCAATTAGCACTGTCATCCGTAAGATGGACCATACCACTCAATATCAAATCATAATAAGAACAATTCAATGAAAACAACATAATATCATTTCATAATAAGAACTATATAATGAAAGCACCTAAACATAAATTCAAACCATCATAAATCATAAGAAATTTATCAATATTTCACCATATTGAGGCCTTTTGGGAAGTATTTACACAACCATGAAAATACAAGAACACCCAAGTTCATAATCTACTCAAATCATGCTGACATAACCCAGTTTCAAGCAAAAAGTTAAAGTATACATAAACAAGAGTTTCATTAGATTTTTAACATTAAAATAATCATTTCAACCCAAACTATATACATTTAAATAATTAAAAATTAAATAAAAGAAGACCTCTACTAGAATTCCAAGTTAGAAGGAGTTTGACTTTAGAAACCCTTTTTGGAAGTTGGTTTCTTGAATGGAAAGATATTCAAGAATGAACACTGTACCTCACTTAAGGAAGAAAAGTCCAAGAAATTTTTCATGAATAGACACGTCCAACAAGACCTTGTATTCTTCCTTGACCTCTAGCTTTCAATGGAGTCTTGAGAAAATTTGTCTTTAGAGAGAGAGTTTGAATATTTTGAAGCGAGGGGTCTTGTATAGGTCTAGAGTTAAAACTATTTTAATATAACATATAAACACTAAAATTATCTACCTAGGGTCTTAAAAGACTTGGGGTTTATTTACATAAAACGCCCCAAGTTGGCAGCAATCTTCAGAGATTTGCAAGCCTCTTCGATGGACCTTCACCAATGGACCGTCGTAGAGCCAAAAGACCATTGGTAGGGTATCATTGGTGGATAAGTATATATAAATGGAGCATGAAAAATTGAAATTCACCGGTCCAATAGATGCGCTAGATCGACGGACCATTGAGAGACCAACCCACCGTCCTCAGGGTCGTCGATGGCCAGTGTTTTTTGCAGATTTTGCCCAAGTCATGGTCCCTTCATCTAGGGCCCCTTGTGGGTCCTAGGTGGGGTCGTTCCCAGATGTTAAACTCCTAACCTAAGTCATTTATGTATTAGGAAAAATTTATGCAAATTTCAAGCAAAACGACAACGTAAAACTCTTCTAAACACAACAAAACACACTAGTACATTGTAAGGCATACTTTCCGAATGTCATGGACGTTCTTGGTTGATTAAACTCCAAACTTAACAAAACTTCACACACTGCCTAAGGACACTAAACTAAATTATTTTAACTTAAATTCAACTCAAGAAACACGCACGAATCTTAAGTTCACCTTAGTTCATTTTGGGGCGTTAGAATATAGAGTTTGGAAGTATTTGGAGGTCAAACATCCAAGAACGTCCAAGACGTTTGAAAACTCATCGAAGTTGAACTAGTGTGTCTTAGTATATTGTAGTGAAGTTTCGGGGTATGGTATAAGGGTGAAATTTATTATGGATGGTTTTTATATGTATACTAACATGTAAAGGGTCGAATCATCCAAGAAAAAAGCTCGGGGGACAAGTGTAAGGGTCCCCAAGGATGACCCAAACATGGTCCAAGCAAGCTGGCACGCCCGCCAAGAATTATTAGTGGTTATGCTGCATTGAGAAGCACGATTTTTTCCTTAAAACGCAAGGACATAGCGAACCATTCTTTCTTGAAATTTTCCAGAACAAAGAACTGAAAATTCCTCCGCGACGCACAATAACCTCTCTATTTTGGTCGCATCATTTTAAGTTAAATTTAAATTGGTTAAAATGTCAATTAATTGTATTGGTTTTTTTGGGTAATTCGAGATGATTTATTGACAGTTAATGATTCTTTTTAAGTGCCTAAAGTCACCAATCAAAGGTAAATCCTCAACTCAAAACAAAACATATCCATTCATTTCTACAAAACCTCCATTGATGAAGCTTTGATGCTCCAAGGAAGAAGATAGATTTTCTAAGTTTTGCTCCATCAATATCATGGGAAGTCTTCTATATTAAGGTGTGGTGATTAATCCTTGAATTCTCTTTCTTCAGGATTTCATTCAAATAATTTTCAAAGATGATAAAAAAAATGAATCTTTCTATTTCAACTTTTAGCCATGGGTTCTTCCATAAAAGGATATCAAATGATGTTTTATGATATAATTGATGTTAATTGCATAATTTTAGATCAAATTCAATATGAACATAGGAAAATCATAAAATCCTTTTTTGACCATATTATGGGTAATTTGGTCATGTCTCTATACTATTGAATTCTCGTGTAGTTTACTTTGGGCTATTGAATTATGAAAGTATCATGTTAGAATTATATGTAGGTTTTCCTAAATTGATGAAATCATAGATTGTATTTTCTTGGATCATTGTATATTGTAATTATTGGAATTGGTGACTACGTCTATTGGTAAGAGCCTTGGTGTATTCGATTGGTTGTATTGCTTATGGATTGGAGTTGTTGACATTGAATTGGTGGTTTGCTGACCTAACCTTCTCTATATTGTGTAGTATAGGTGTTTCAATTGTGATGTCTGGTATGGTCGACTTATGGTGGCAGTGGTTATGTTCTATAATTGTGAATAATGTGGTCTCGTCCACATTACTTTATGAATTTTTAAATTATCATATCATAACATGAATTATGTGAGTATTGTTAAGGTCTTGATGACCTATGTAGATATGTGAAGTAAAAATATGCTTTCTTCTAAGTGATTATACGTGATCATGATAAGCTATAGAGATGCCTTGTGTTTCTATACTTAATATTGAAGTGTGAATATTCCTAGTTGGCTATATGATCATTAGGATGAGTTATGTTGAGGATTTTCTAAAAGTGTGTAGGGCGACTTGCAAGTATACTTACTTTACCCTATATTCTATATAAATGATATTGTGTAATTGATAATATGATAATGAAGGGTGTCTTGTTTTGGTAGACATATGTCCCTTATTTGAAGCATGAAAAATATGAATGTGAATCCTTGACTTAGTAGACTAAAGCACCTTTCTCATGAATGTATATATATGAATGGAATAGGATCTTTAATATAGTAAAGAATGTCGACAATGTGGAACATTTTAGAAAGAAGGTTATGATATCCTTGAAGTTGAAAGGTGTAACAATATCTTTCTTGTATAAATGCTGGACTTCGGTTTGGTTGGATTTTGGAATGGCATATAAAAATCCATAGGAAAGTCATTGAACTATCTTAATAACCATTGTAGGCATACTTAGTGAGAACAAAGGCTAGCACCGAAAGAATATGCTTGGGAAGTTGCTCTATTTAAGATGGATATTATAGTATAAAAAAATCCTTGATATTCCTTAACCATGGTGCTACATGGGTTGTGTCCTAGTTATACCATAGGCAAGTAGAACACCCTACATCGGAGTAGGGTTACTCTAGATTCAATGCCTAGTTTGTATGATCTATGTCGGTTATTTTCTATTCTCATCACGAAGGATACATGATAGTGTTGGATAAGTACTATAAAGTTTAGATAGTGGAATGAGACACTATCTAGGCATTGCACGAGTAGGTTTTGAAGATGTTAGTATGTAGGTTCCCTAGGTATTCTCCATGACCATTATGGTAAAGTCCTTAATTGTTAAATGTTTCTTAAATGGTTTAATAAACATAATGACTTGAATAAAAGTTTGTGAAAAGGTAAATATCTAGATTAGCTTTAAGGATTACTTAGGTAGGCTTGGAAAAGGTGTATGGGCATTGTATTCATGACTTACTTAGGTGCTTGGTAGGGATTTTAATTGATTAAATGGGAGTAATATTATATTAGGTATTCTTAAGGATCACTTTGTTGCGTGTGAAGGGGTTGTAATGTTATTACATCATAAATCTCCCATGTTAACCTTAGATTCACTTTTGGTAGGAGAGTCTCATGTTATGAGTTTTAAAGTAATATTGATGTTATATTGTGTAGGGTGACTTATATGTGCTGTTAGTATTATATCTGGTTTCTTATACTTAGGTTTATGAAGTTTTAGTCAAACAGAGATTTTTTACAAAAATGTCTATTTATCATGATTTTATGCATTACACCATACATAGTACATTCTAATGTACTAATTCCAATATTTTTTCTATCAGTTTGTAGGTGGAATTTTAGAAGAGTACGTGAAGTGGAATCTTGAATTAGTATTCATTAATGCAAAAGTTTGGGTATATCCTTACTTGATCCGAGTACAATACTATTTTTAGATTTCTTTTGTTTAAAGATATTTTAATAGAATTAGTATTTATATATTCCAATTGTATAGACCGTGTCCGATGATATTTGTGTGTTTAAGATGGCGACTTTGAGACATAGCCTTATTCCTTATGTTTTCTACGAAAGATATTTTGAAGTATTATTTCGTGTGAAATGTTTTAATTCCTATTACTTTTCATAGATGTATGTGAATAAAGATGTCTAAGGGCTTGTACAAGACCTCCGAGAGGTCAAGTACGCCTTGTTTTGACCAAAGGGTGACCCTAACTTCTAGGGTTTACCTTTGGTCGTGACGCACATGCCATTCGGACATTGCGATGGACCGATGACATTCCAAAGACATATGATGACCAGTTTTATGATATAGTGGACGACTTTGTAGAGGTGTTCATGGATGATTTCTTAGTCATTGGGAAGTCTTTCAAGGTATCTCCTTGAAATCTTGATAACGTATTGGCTAATGTAAAGATACTAATTCTATTTTGTACATGGAAAAGTGTCATTTTTATGTTAGAGAGGGGACAATTTTGAGATAAAAGGTGTCTAAATCTTTGTTAGAGGTTGATAAGTCCAAGGTCGAAGTCAATGAGAAATTTCCCCCTCCCATTTAAATAAAATGGGTGCATATTATTCTTGACCATACTGGTTTTTATAGACGATTCATCAAGGTTTTTTTAAAGATTGCAAGACCTATGTGCAATCTTTTCCATAAGGAGGTGAATTTTGAATTTGATGAAATGTGCCTAATAGCTTTTGAGAAGTTGGAAAAGAATTTAATTGAGTCTCCCATTCTAATTTCCTTTAATTGGGAATGACCATTTGAACTAATGTGAGACGGGATAAAAGTAGGAGTGGATACAGTGCTTGACAGAGAAAGAGTAGAGTATTCCTCTCCATTTATTATGCAAGCAAAACCCTTGACTCTATAAAATCTAATTACACTGTGACTAAGAAGGAGATGCTAGCGATAGTGTTCTCCTTCGACAAGTTCAGATCGTATTTAGTAGGCACTAATTTTTTTCCACTGATGATGTAACTATCAGGTACCTATTCAATATGAAAGATGCTAAACAAAGGCTAATTCATTGGATATTGTTTGTCGCAGAATTTGACGTTAAGGTCAAATATAATGGTACTGAAACCAAATAGCTGATCACTTATCTTGATTGGAGGACTTTTCAGATGTGAATGAAGGTTAATAAATATGGGAAGACTTTCCGGATGAACAAGTGATGGTGGTGGATATCTCTCAAGTGCTATGGTATGCAGACATAGTGAACTCCAGATTGAGGGGAGAGTTTCCCCCCGGGTGCCACTACATAACAAATGAAATAGTTAAATCATGATATGAAGTTCTACATATGGGATGAACCATTTTTGTTCAAGAAAGGTCTCAAACAGGAAGTGGGAAGGTGCATTCCGAAGTCTAATGTTAACAAAGTGCCAGAGAGTTGTCATTGTAGACCATATGGAGGTCACCATAGAGGGCAGCACACTTCTCATGTGGTACTAAATCTTGTTTCTCTTGTCCCTAATTGTTAAAAGATTCTATTGCTGTTGCGAAGGGATAAGACTAGAACCAAAGATTGGGTAGCATTTCATGAAGACATGAGATGCCCGTAAACAGATGTGGAAATTATTAAATTGTGTTGTTTGTTGACTTCAAGGGTCCATTCCCACCATCTAATGGAATCCTATATGTAAAGACCCGGATTCTAGAATCCGGACTGCCACCAGCGTCGTTGACCACTCAGAGGTCGCAGGCAAGCCTCTTCTTGCATTCATCACATTCATACGATTGATTTTCTTGGAAAATTTAAAAGTTTTTGCTTATATTTGAAGTATAGGTAGACTTCATATTGAAAACATGTGAAAGAGTACTTGTATGAAAGTTCATTACTCATACATCAACCATCTAATATTAGAAACATACAACTTGAAAGAAATAGAATCTCATGTCATAAGTAATACTTGACAAAACGGAATAATTATAAGCGTCTCAATAAAATAGGAAAGAAACATTAGTTGAACATACTCAGTAGTTCCAACCTAGTACTAAGAAAGAAATATAAAGGCAACCATTCTCGAATGCATGAGGACCTACTCATTCCGAATGACATCTCTGAGTCTGAACAACTGCAATGATACCTTCAACGTCCACCTAATCCTGCATCTAAAATAGTAATATTTTATGTAATTAGTACACACATGTAATAAATATGGGTGTATGCACACATATGCATAAGGCTATGCATGATCAAAGAAAATCTTCCTAAACAACACGCCATTTCTTGGAAAGCCTAGTCACTAGACTTTCCTAAATTGTTAGTTGTGAATTTTGGTATGAATATGATGTATTTTAATGCATTCAAAGAACATAAATCATTTATTATATGATTATAAAACATTAGTAGCATCAAAAAAAATTTAGAACAACTCAACCGAAGATTTGAGATTTTTATCCTCTTAAGCCGAGAGCTCCTTTTTGTACACTTAGATTATTTTGCAGTCTTTTTCATCTTCTTATTGTGTAGCTCAATAATTAATTTGGTACAATGTTTTGAATTAAAATTTCAAAGATTCATTGTAGTCCCATACCCATAATGAATCGATGTAAGTAATCCAAAAACTAAGGAATGATTTCCCTACCTTATAGGGATTTATTCTTTTCACTACATATTCATTACCCTTCATAAGAAATTCCTTATTGATCATGCAATTGATTTCATTACTTTCATATTTTATAAATTATACATTTCATATACATGAGACTTTGGAATCGTTGATGTAGTATAAGACATATCAAGTGAGGGTCCAACATATGGGAAACTTAACCCGAGGGCCTTTTTTAGTCTGATGAAGTTTAAGACTATCATAGGGACCATGAAGTGAAATGACCAAGAATTACCTAATGTCATTACTTGAATTAGATTTCACCTCCTGATTGTCTTGCACAAACACCTTTGGTGTCGTTCATTTCATTATATTTCATACTTTGCGAAAGTCCAACCTTCAATAACATAGATGATGTGAGCATCATTAAATCCAGTGTCTGCCCCCCACCGAAAAGAGGTCGAATCACTGGACAAGTGACCCAAAACAAGCATACATGGGAATTGAAGCCCGCCAGAAACCTATATTGGCAGTATAGGTTCCAAGACTAGGAGATTCAAGGATACCCATACCTGACAAGAAAGAAGGCATCACCACTCAAAGCTAGACTATCAGTGCTCAGTATAATGTTTCATTTCATTCACGTCATCCGTCATGGAAGCTAAATTCCTGTATAAGGACATCATTGCACAATAAATGATTTCTCATCTCATCATTAGTATTAAATATCCATCAGTATCAATACTTTCATTAGAGTGTACATCGAGACTGGTCCCTTCATTATCTTTACACACTCATAGGTGAGTACTTTTTGGTAACATTTACTTAAGCTCATTTTAGATTGATCTCATGTTTCACATTAGACTCTTATCATATTGTCATCACTTAAATTAGCATTAGCATATTTAATTTTTGTAATTACTCATCCCTTTTACTTGATTGTTCATATCATCATATGCCAATGCAGTTGGCCTTTTAGTGTGTTTCACACTCTTACTTAACCCTTCTAGGATTTAATATTTCATTACATACATCTTAGTTACTCATTCTTTTTTACGTGAATGTTTATTTCATCATCTTTTAGTGTTGACTCAAACAATATAGTCTTGCTTTTAGATTAAGATTTACTTACTCTATTGATGACTGGTCATCCTTACATTACTTTGATTAAATGTGAATTTTTCTTTCATATCATCCTTAATTTACACTGATAAATGTGAATTGTCCATACATATCATCCCTAGGTGTTAATGACACTAGTTTCACACATTCTAACACCTTCATTCGTGAGTATTATTTTAACATATTACCTTTGGTGTAAGTAATACTTGGCTCACTTCCTTTAACACCCTATTTAATTATGTTATAACTCACAGTACTTACTTACTTTAGTGTAGTAGCTTCATATAACCGTTTATGGACGATGAGCACTTCATTCAATGAGTGTCATGTGTTCATAGTTCATTCTTGTGGAGAAGGTTGGGAGTTTTCCCAATGAATGTCATGACATTCATTATGGATTCATGGATATTACTTTAGAAGTGCCTAATAAATATTTGATACTCTTACTACACTAGAATTTGCATATGATCAGTATTGGCTAATGATTTGGGATGATAGACTAGAAAATTCATCCTTTTTGGCATAAGAAAATTTGTACATATGTTCATATTTAAATTTCCATATGTATGAAATCTTATCCAATCTTTTAATCATTAACATAAGTTCCTATCCATAAGCATATATTAATTTTGACCACATAGGGTTAGATAACTGTATTGGAACCCGATAGCCAATTTATTCCAGATATGATTTCACAAATGTCTTTGATCCAATTCTTACTTTATGGATTTTGGTGTAACGTTTTAAGAACATATTGTACAGAATTATATTTACATTTGATGAATTCAACATCTTCATAACATCACAACAACAACAACTCAACTTAGCATATTATCGATTCGTATTTTTCATGATAAGATTAACTTTTCGCAATTACAAGTTCATAAGTTCATTCGATACTCATCATTCAAAAACAATTCATGATAACAAAAGCAAGCACCACATACCAACAACATGACTTCTAACCTATTCAACATTGAAATTGTAACACGGGTACTAGGGAAAGGAGATCGACAAGAACGACGCGAAAAAACAACCCTAGTTTTCAAGATCAATTAATCGTTCGAAAGAAAGTCCTCTTGAACAAAGAATTCCAGTAGAGAAACCCATAATTAGAAATTAATCTTCGAAGACCACCTTGAACGAACCTTGAAGAAACTTTGAAAATCATCTAAGAAATTTTCTATTTTTTTTTCTTGCATATTGTTCACTGTTTTTCTCACGATTGTTTTCTTCTTATAGTAGTGTATTTGTTTGATTTTTAACTTGGTTTTTAGGTTTAGGAATTTACCTTGACTTATTTAACTTAGGGTTTAATATGTTAATTAACTAATTACTAAAAAAAACCTCCTAAGTTTACTGAACATAGAAGAATGTTGACTTGACTTAAAATCTAAAAATTTTTAGTTGACTATGGTTTAGGTCAAAAATTTTAATTTATATTAATTAATTAAATCCTTAATTTAATTAATTTAGGTACGTAGGGTAAGTACTAAAGTATCCCTAAGTCATTTGAACAATAATAAACCATTTAGAACCATCCTAGTTTAAGTACTAGGATGTTTCTTGCATTATACTAATATAGCTTAAGAATTTCGGTTTGAACCTTTTAATTTTATTAATAAAATGGATAATTTAATTAATTAAGTAACCTAGGGTAAATAACAAAGTAACTTTAAGTTGTTATAACCAGAACTAATCCTTTGGACAATCCTATGTCAAATACTAAGTTGTCTTTTTCATGTCTCAACCGAAATCTGGAAACTTCTTTGTGATTTTGGTTTTGACTCTTAAAATTAATTATTAAAGTATCCCTAAGTTGTTAGGACATTAAAAAAAACTTTTTGGACCATCCTAGGTTAGGTACTAGGTTGTCCCTTTCTTATCTTAACCAAAATCTGAAAATTTCCTTTGTAGTTTTTGTTTTAGCCCTTTTAAATTTATTAATTAATTTGATAAATATATTAATTAGGTAACCTAGGGGAATTAATAAAGTAGCCCTTAGTTAATAGGGCCATAACTAACCTTTTGGACCATCCTAGGTGAGGTACTAGCTTGACCCTATAACTAATACTAGGTTAGTGGCAACCCAGTTTTGGTCCTAGGTTGTCGGGTACACTAGTGGGTTCATTTACGTTAATCCTAGGTTAGTTAACTATATGAGGCACTAGGTTATAGTCTATTTTTTTTATGTTAGTCCCCACATGGAGTGGTCCCTTATGCACGTTTTTGTCCCCTTAACTACCCAAACCGAATTTAATTATGGTGGTCCCCTCCTTTGGTGCTTCTTCACATGTATTGCACATGTGATTGTACATGGGTTGGTTGTAATTCCTTAACTAACTATTATTTTGTGATTATTTTGGGAATGTTTACTTATTGTCCCAAGGACCCTCACTATGTCCTTGGGCATTCTTTAATTTACATGATCATTTTAAATGGTCATGTTGAGTGGTACTAGGCTTGACACTTTGATTCCTAGTACTTTGTGTGAAACTTTTCATAATGGATTTTCATTTAGCTTAGGGTATTCATTGAAAGTACATTTATTGAACATTAATCTTTGATTGGGGTATGCCAACCCATAAGGTATATTTTTAATTCATATATAGAAAATTGACTAATATCCCTTAGAAAATTTTTCTATATTATGCTCAATTTTTCTCAATATTGGGCATTGGGGTGCCTATGTACCCCTCATAGGCTATCCTAAGGGCATACATATGATTTTCCGGAATGTTACATTATACCCCCTTTGGAACATTCGTCCACGAATGACACTTATATATCATTTTAACAAAGAGGGTGACTTAGTTTGTCATACTTAAACGTTTCTCTTTTGTGAATACCTAATTCACACTTATTTGGATGATGTATATCATTCAAGATTATTTGAAGCTCTATTTTTGAGATTGAGGAATTTCCCTCTCAACCGCACTTAACTTAATGCACACCACAACTTATGCAATACAAAAATCATGTCTATGCTACACAAAAACAGTGACATGAAATTCTAAATTGACTTAATTTTTGCTCACATAGTGCTATTATAAGACATACAATTAGGGACTTTAAGCGAAATTTACTAATCCACTAAAACTTAGAGTTTCTTCAACAGAAAACCAGACTTAGGAAGAGTAAATCTAACCTCAACATTTGAACAAATAACGGTAATGGGATCTCATATCGTCCTCGGCCTCCCCTGTTTCTCTCTCAACAAGGTAGTTCCCCTATAATAATCCTACGGAGGCAACGTCCTTGTTTCTCAACCGTTTCACTTGGCGATATAAAATTTCGATGAAAAAATCTTCGTAAGAAAGGTTCTCATTGACTCCTAACCCCTTAAATTACATCTTTTTGGCCTTAAGATTTTAAACTATTTGGCTTGTTGGATTTGAATAACGTCCTTTCCATATAAACTCTAAGTAATTTGAAATGTGCAACCTTACTACCCTGTTTCTATAGTGTATTATAGCATAACACTTACGAAGAAATCCATGTATAAGCCATATTCTTGAGTTGATATGAAGCCAACTTATCCTTATTATCCTCATTAATACTCATAAAAGGCTTTTAGACATTACCATGCATTAACCTCCATGCGAACAACCACACTCACCACACGCTTTTTGTCCACGTTGGGCAATTTCATTATGGCCCCTTCTTGGGAAGGCTAGATCTTGATTCTGTCGCCTTAGACCACTTGGCCATCCTAATTCTTTTGTGTGTCCCTCTGCGTGCTCACACAAGATGGAAGTTAGATATTTGTATGACAGGAAGTGTATAAGCTATAGATAGCTCGATAAAGAGTAAAAGAATAGAGAATTTCCTATTATTGTGTAGTCTCTAAGTCATGATTGTTATGCGCTTACCGACCATAAGCTAGAAACTACGTAACGTGGTTGTGGTGACCTATAATTCTGAGGTAATTTAAACTAATGCTGCGATACCATGTTTGTAACGACCCGGATTCTTGAACCCGGACCGCCATCGGCGTCAATAACCTCTCAGAGATCGCAGAAAAGTCTTTTCTTGCATTCATTACATTCATACAATTAATTTAAGCTGAAAAATAAAAATTTTTCTTTATATTTGAAGTATTTATATACTTCATATTGTAAACATATAAACTCGTATTTTTAAGGAAGTTCATTGCTCATACATTAACCAACTAGTTATAGAAATATTAAACTTGACGGAAATAGAATTTGATGCCATAAGTATAGTTGAAAAATGGAATCATTACAAGTGTCTGAATAAAATGGGAAAGAAACACTAGTGGAACATACTCAAGTAGTTCAAACCTACTACTAAGCAAGAAATGTATAGGCAAGCATACTCGAATGCATGAGGACCTACCAATTTCGGATGAAATTTCTGAGTCTTAACGACTGCAATTATACCTTCAACATCCACCTAATCCTGCACCAAAATAGTAGTATTTTATGGAATTAGTACACACTTGTACTAAGTATGAGTGTATGCACACATACATATAAGGATATACATTATGAAAGAGAGCTCTTCCGAAACAACATGGTATTTCTGGAAAGCCTAGTCACTAGACTTTCCTAAATCGTTAGTTGTGAATTGTGGTAGAATATGATGTATTTTAATGCATTCAAAGAACACAACTCATTTTCTATATGATTAAAAAATATTAGTATCATCAACAAAATTTTAGAACAACTTCGGCGAAGATTTGATATTTTTTATTCTCTTCAATCGGGAGCTCTTCTTTGTACACTTAGATTATTTTTCAGTCTTTTTCTTCTTCTTATTGTGTAACTCAATAATTCTTTTGGTAATATGTTTTACTTACAAGTGTAATGATTCATTGTATTCTCATACCCACAACGAATCGATGTATGTAATCCAAGGACTAAGGAATGATTTCCCTACCTTGTAGTGATTCATTATTTACACTATATATTCATTACCTTTCATAAGAACTTCTTTATTCATCGTGGCATTGATTTTATTAATTTCATGTTTACATATTATACATTTCATATAGACGAGACTTTGGAATCATTGATGTAGAATAAGACATCTCAAGTGAGGGCCCAACATATGGGACCTAAACCCGAGGGACTTGTTTAGTAAACAAAGAATCTGCTTCAATCGTTTATTCGTCTTTCACATTATTCATTTCATTCATTCATAGGCTGATGTAAGCACAAGCTATGCCTAGGATGAAGTTGAAGACTCTTATCGGGATCATGAAGTGCAATGACCAAGAATGACCTAATGTCATTACTTGAATCTGATTTCACCTCCTGATTGTCTTGCACAAACACCTTAGGTATCATTCATTTCATTATCTTTCATACTTTGAGGAACTCCAACCTTAACCGACATATATCATGCAACATCATTAAATTACTCTCTACCCCCACACCGGAAAGAGGTGGAATCACCAGCCAAAGTGACCCAAAACACGCAAGCGTACATGTGAATTGAACCCCACCAGATCCCTATATTGGAAGTATAGGTTCCATTACTAAGAGATATAAGGATACCCATACCCGACATGCTGGACAGTCTCATCTCATGAGATTTACGTGAACCTCCGCCCTTCCCAAAAGAAGGCATCACCGGTCAATGCTAGACTATCGGTGCTCAGTATAAAATTTTATTTCATTCACATCATACGTCATGGAAACTGACTTCTAGTATAACGACATATTGCACAATACATGATTTCTAATCTTATAATCAATATTAAGTATCCATCAGTACCAATACTTTCATTAGAGTGTATATCAAGACTGGTCCCTTCATTATCTTTACACTTTCATAGGTGAGTACGTTTTAGTAACATTTACTTAAGCTCAATTAAGATTTCTCTCATCTTTCAAATTAGACTCTTATCATATTGCCATCACTTTCATTAGCACTAGAACATTTGTTTTTCATAATTACTCATCCTTTTTACTTGAATGTTCATTTCATCATATGCCAATGCACTTGGCCATTTAGTGTGTTTCACACTATTACTTAACCCTTCTAGGGTTTCATCATTTCATTACATACATCTTAGTTACTCATCCCTTTTCACGTTAATGTTCATTTCATCATCTTTTAGTGTTGACTCAGGCATTACGGAGGCTTGCTTCTAGATTGAGATTTACTTAATCTATTGATGAATCGTCATCCTTACTTTTAACTGATGAAAAGTGAATTGTTCTTTCTAATCATCCTTATTTTACATTGATGAATGTGAATTGTCCTTCCATACCATCCTTAGGTTTTAATAAGACTAGTTTCACACATTCTAACACCTTCATCGGTGAGTATCCTTTTAACAAGTTAGCTTTTGTGTATGTAAGACTCGTCTCACTTCTATTAAGACCCCATTTAATTATGTTATAACTCATGTTACTTACCTACTTTAGTGTAGTAGCTTTATATCACCATTTATGGACGATAAGCACTTGATTTAATGAGTTTCATGTGTTCATAGTTCATTCCTGTGGAGCATGTTGGTAGTTGTCCCAATTAATGCCATTCCCTTTGTTATGGATTCATTTATATTACTTTAGAAGTGCCTAATAAATATTTGATACTCTTACTGCACAAGAATTGACTTATGATTAGTATTGGCTCAAGATTTGGGATGTTAGACTAGCAAATTCATCCTTTTTGGCATAAGCAAATTATTAAGTATGTTCATATTTAAATTATCATATGTATGAACCATTATCCAATATTTTGATCATTTACATAAGTTCATATCCATTAGAATATATTAATTTTGACCACATAGGTTTAGCCAACATTATTCGAACTAGATAGCCAATTTATTCAATATATGATTTTATAGATGTCTTTTATCCATTTCTTTGTGTAGGGATTGTAGTGTAACGTTTTAAGAACATATTGGAAAACATTATATTAAAATTTGATGGATTTAACATATTCATAACATCTTAACAACAACAAGTCAACATTCAGCCAAAGACACATATTCACTTAACACATCACGGACTTAAATTAGCATATTATCGATCCTTAATTATAATGATAAGATTAACTTTACGCAATAAGAAGTTCATAAGTTCATTCGATACTAATCATTCAAAAACAGTTCATTTTAATAAATTAAAGCACCACATACAAACAACATTACTTCTAACCTATTCAACATTTAAATTGTAACAAGGATACTAGGGAAAGGAGTCCGACAAGAACGACGAGAAACAACCCTAGTTTTCAAGATCTTTGAATTGTTCGAAAGAAAGTTCTCTTGGAGAAAGAAGTCCAGGAGAGAAACACATACCTTAATAAGAACATAATCTACGAATATCACCTAGAACAAACCATAAAGAAACGTTGAAGAAACCTTGAAAATCGTCTAAGAAATTTTTTGTTTTTGTTTCTTGCGTTTTGTTCACTTTTTTCTAAAGCTTGTTTTCTGGTTTTAGTCGTGTTAGTGTTTGAGTTTGAACGTGGTTTTTAGTTTTATTAACTGACCTTGACATATTTAACTTAGGATTCAATAAGTTAATTAACTACTTACTAAAAAAAACTCCTAAGTTGACTAATCATACGAATATGTTGACTTGACCTAAAATCTTAAATTTTGGTGTTGAATATGGTTTAGGTCAACATTTTTACTGTATATTATTTAATTAAATCCTTAATTTAATTAATTTAGGGACTAGTGTAAGTACTAAAGTACCCTAAGTCATTGGAACCGTAATCAACCCTTTAGGACCATCCTAGGTTAAGTACTAGGATGTTTTTTGCATTATACTACGTTAGAATAAGAATTTATGTTTGACACCTTTAATTTAATTAATTAAATGGATAATTTAATTAATTAAGTAATCTAGGATAATTGCTAAATTACCCTGAAGTTTTTATAACCATAACTAATCCTTTGGACCATCCTAGGTTAAATACTGGGTTGTGTTTTGATTGTCTCAATCAAAATCTTGAAACTTTTTTATGATTTCGGTTTTGAACATTTAAATTAATTAATTAATCTGATAAAATATTTAATTAAGTAACCTAGGGTACTTAATAAAGTATACCTATGTTTTTAGGACCTTAATTAACTCTTTGGACCATCTTACGTTAGGTACTAGGTTTTCCCTTTCTCGACTTAACAAAAATCTGAAAATTTCCTTTGTTGTTTTAGTTTTAGACCTTTTAAATTAATTAGTTAATTTGATAAGTGAATTAATTAGGTCACCTAGGGAAATTACTAAAGTAACCCTTATTTGATAGGACCATAACTAACCTTTTGGACCATTCTAGCTTACATACTAGGTTTTATCATTAACTAGTACTAAGTTAGTGTCAACCCGGTTTAGGTCCTAGGTTGTCGGGTGGACTAGTGGGTCCATTTCGGTTAGTAATAGCTTACTTAACTATTTGGGGAACTAGGTTAGAGGATAAAATTTGTTGGGAAGTTAGACCCCACATGGAGTGGTCCCTTATGTACGTTTTTTTCCGCTCAACTACCCTAACCGAATTCGGTTATGGTTGTACCCTCCTTTGGTTCTTCTCCACATGTCTTGCACATATTCTTGCACATGAGTTGGTTGTAATTTCCTAACTAACTATTATTTTATGGTTATTTGGGGAATATTTAATTATTGTCCCAAGGACCCTCTCTATGTCCTTGGGCACCTTAATTTACATAATACTTTTTAATGGTCATGTGGAGTTGTACTAGGCTTGACACTTTGATGCGTAGTACTTTGTGTGAAACTATTCATAACGGATTTTCATTTAGCTTAGGGTATTCATTGCAGGTACATTTATTGAACATCAATCTTTTATTGGGGTATGACAAGCCCAAAAGTATATTTCTTATTCGTATATAGAAAATTTGCTAATATCCCTTAGCCAATTTTTCTATACTATGCCCAATATTGAGAAATATTGGTCATTGGGGTTCCTATGTACCCCTAATAGGCTATCCCAAGGGCATATTGGCTCTTCATTATACATAATATTTTCCAAAATGTTAGACTATACATATTTGTGGGAGTAGACAATGTAAGAAAATGGGTCGAGACACTCGCTCTTCCATGTAATGACTCTAGAGTGGTGATAAAGTTCATCAAGAAGAACATCTTCACGAGCTTTGAAAGTCCAAGGGAAATAATAAGTGATGGAGGTAAGAGTCCCATGAATCTTGTTAAGAACCTTTTTGCTAAGTATGGTGTTCATCATAATGTTGCTACAATCTATCATCCTCAAACGAGTGGCTAAGTGGAGTTGTCGAATCGAGAGGTTAAGCATATTTTTGAGAAAAAAATAATGCATAAAGGAAAGATTTATCAAAGTAGATATATGATGCTTTACAGGCGTACTAAACTGCGTACAAGACACCTATAAGGACTTCTCCCTACCACATCATATTTTTATGAAAATTTTAACATTTGGCAGAATTGGAGAATCAATCTTGTTGGGAAACTAAGAAGTTAAACTTTGACCCCGATTTCGCTGGTAGAAAGAAAGTGAATCAGTTGCATGAACTTGAAGAGTTTAGGTTCCACGCCTATGAGAATGCCAAGATATATAATTAAAAGACAAAGAGGTGGCATGAAAAGAACATAGTGGCGCATACTTTCAATCTAAGAGATGAGATATTAGTCTTTAACTCAATACGAAGGTTATTTCCCAGAAAAATCCATTCAAGTGGTATGGTCCATTTGAAGTAGTGAGGATGCAATAACATTGTTAATTTGAACTTCAAGGTAAAACTAGACGTACGTTCATCGTCAATGGGCCAAGGGTGAAGCACTATTTTGGTGAAAATTCTGATCGTGATTGGGAGACTGTAGAGCTAAATAATGAATAATCTAAGTTGAATCATGCCACAACGTAAAATAAAACACTACATTGGAGGAAACCTATGCATAATGTGTAATAGATTGATAGTTTTTTTAGCTTTGAATTTCTGTTATTATCATTGTTTAAATTATAAAATTATAGGTTAGTTCTATCTAATTAAAATTTTTAATTATTTGTAACTGAAGTAGTAATAGTTTAATAAATTGAACTAAACCAGACACACTGACAGGTGCGCCGAGCATGATTGAAAACCTTAGACAAGGTTTCTAGCCGCGATAAGGGCGCGTCACCCTGCCATTGCGCCTTATGCGTGCAAGTTGGTGCACCATTGGGCGCCCCACGTCATAACCTAATGGACACACCTTTTACTCATGGACGTTTGAGGCCTGCATCCCTATCGCCAAAATATTTCTATTTTTCGAGTTCAACACATTTTAACCTAACCAATTCCAAATAAAATCCTCCCATATCTCCTATTCATCTCTTATACCATATTTCCCACCCCCACTACTCTCCCAAACACTTTTTATTCTCTCTTGAAACTCCCAATCCCACCATTAAAATCCCCCATTAACCTCCAACAACGTTTCTTAACCCAATCACCCAATATAAATCCACAAATTTTGAACTTTCTTTTCTTATCCATTCTCACATCTATTTTCTCTCCCCTACGCCACTGCCAAAACTAATTTTCTCCTTCATTTTTATATTTTGCTTTTTATTTTCATTATCTTTAGGTTCACTAATTAAACTGATTCAATGGTTCCAAAAGTGATGACTTTGACAGGTTAAAAAAAACTCAAAAGGGTGAAACTTCAAGGTTCTCTAGTCGCGGGGAACCGACATAGTTAATTTGCAAAAAGTCTAACGAACCTCCAAATGAACTATGTTAGACTATATCCTAACATGTTTTTCATGGTATAATGAGGTGTAAAAATAGTTAATCATAGCAATAGAAGTCAGTTTGAAGTGTTTGAATGTGAAACTTCAAAGAACGACCAAGACGTTCGGAAGCTAGTGTTTGTGTGTGCTAGTGTGTAGCATGTTTTGTGTATTGTTTTGTTACGAAATTTGTAAAAGAGGTTTGTAACGCGTAGATAAACATGTTTAGGGTTTATATTTTCAAGAAAGACTCCCCTAGGACCACTGTATATCTAACTTAGGAGGACCCAAAACTTGGTAAAAAACTACAAAAAATAGTCCCAATCGACGAGCATCCATAAATGTATGCCCTATATCTTAGTGGTGGGAGATTATCCTCTTTTTGAGGACTCACAGATAAAAACAACGGACCATCAGGAGTACGTTGGTGAGTCAACGCTCCTTCAACTTGAACATCGATTGACACATGCAATTTCTGGAGGTGTCTCGGCCAAGGTAGGGTCAATTTGGGAAATTCTCCTAGGGTCATAATTAACTAAGGGGTGGTTATTTTGGGTCTTTTATGGTATATTGAGTAATTTAAGACTATAAAACCTAGACTTATACCTCATTATTCAAAAACAAAACTCAAAATGAAATAGAGTTCTCTCTAGACTCCATTAAAGGTAGGAGAAAAGTAGAAGGTAGTATTCAAAGTTCTACATTGTTTCTCCATAAATTTTGTGGATTGTCTTAAGTAAAGGTCTGGTTTTTCATCATTGGATCTTCATCCATTCGATGATTCAAATTCATAAGGCTTTTAATAGTCTTTCTAAAACTATGAACATACATTTTGAATTCTAAGCATGGGTTCATGCATGAAAGGACATAACTCAATGCTTATGTTGTAATTGATAATAATTGAATGATTTAAGATTAAAAAACTCCATGAACCCATGCATTTATTGAATTCTTATTTCTTACTTTAATATGAATTGATCATGGCTTGATCTTAGTGCATTCATATTAAGATTGTATTGGGCTATTGAATTATGTGCAGATCATGATAAAATTGTATATGACCTGCTTTGTAGTGATGATATTCCTATTAAATGTTGTTGGATCATTAATATGGATTTGTGATTGTCTTAATATTGTGTACATGGCTATTGGTAAGAAAATTTGTAAATTGAATTAATTGGAAAGACTAAGGAATGGCGATAATGATGATGGGAAGGTGGTGAGTTGATGTAATTCCCCTATTTATTATAAAAATGATATTGAATTGTATTGATTCGTATGTTCCCCTTATAGTGGCAGTGCTTATGTGTTTTTTGTCACATTCGGGAAGTACCCATAGACGTAACCGGCATCGTCGTCCTCAAAGATTACTAAGACTAGCTTAATAGCATTGATTATTACATTCATAGGTAAAAATTTGTGGAAAATTTAAAACTTTTCATCTACACTACTTCTTAAGGTTCACTTAGACCTCTTCCTTACGCTTAATATATCCATATCGAGTATACATAGACACTTCGTATAAGAAGATTACTTATTCGTATAATCAACATCCAATGCGAGAAAGTTTTATTGCCCTCAAAATGGTGACGACCTACCCAACATGGAGAATGAGGATCCAAGTGTTTTTCAAAGGTTTTCATGAACACTTTGACGATCGACGCCTAAAATTTTGAGGGAAATGGGAGAAATGGGGTAATAACATCACTTGTACTATGTACGAAATCTCATGCACATACAACATAGAAATCATGATAAAATGGACATTTCATTAAATGATGCAAATTCACTCTGAAAACACATTATGCACATTCAAGAACAAATACAAGTCAATAAGCATATACTTCTTAAGTCCAGATCATGTACTTCACAAGACAAACAATATCAAGTCTAGTTAAGTAAACATGCATATCATGATAATTGAGCACATTATCAAACAACTCTATCATCATGTTATAATATCAACAAGCATGTATAAAAGTTCACAACATCATAACCAAAGCAAAACCCTTACTCATAAACGTCCATTAAGTCCACTAGAACAATTACCAAGACAAACTCCATAACCTCTCCCAACAAAATAAACCCAATAAGAACCATAATCAATTCCCAACCTCCAATACTATGCTATTATGAGTAAACATCATCATACTTTAACAATAGAGACCAACCATATGTTCATAGGTGAAACCAACATCAGATAGTATTATCAAAATGTAAGATCAAAATAAACATATCATTTACATTCATAAGAATATAAGCATATAAGAACATAATTCTAAGACTTCCCGCAAGGCTAACTAGTGCAATGTATAGGTAAAGTACCATACCCCTACTTAGACTAAGTCAAACCTCTTAGTTAATCGTTGTAAGAGTTCACTTCATTACTTCTTCTTACCTTTTGGGAATATCTTTCCTTAGCCGACATAGACCACATGAGATAATGTATAATTCGGTGTCAATGGAACCTTAAACCGAAAGAAGGAGGATTATTCGCCAAGGTAGTACCAAAACATGATCATTGCATCTATGTGGATCCACTAGCTTGTATTCCTTTGAGGGAAACACAGTTCAAGAAATAGAAGATGTATTTGGTACCATCTTTATGCTAAATGAATTATACTCTCCAATATAATGAGTACATTTTTCATCCTATCATCCATATGTTGGAAGGGACACTCCTCACTCTATTTCACTCAGTGCTAAGCTAAATTCCATTTTCGAAATGTCTGTAAGCCTTCATTAATCATCTTTTCTTAGTTTATATAATGGGGTCTTTCCCTTATATAGTCATTATCAGAGCTCTATGGGAAATGCATGTGTATTTTCCTTATATTTACAATTCACATATGTGAGGTTAGCACATTAACATCATTATATCATATTAAGGTACATACATGCTTCATAACAAATTTTATATCATTACATCTTTAACATAATCTCATAATACAAAAATAAAGACATTTTAATTCAACATCATACCGAACCTAATAAATCTAATCACAAAGTATACTTCAATATAACTTCATCATGAACACAAGTATGTAATCAAAATTAAAGTAAATAATTGAGATCATAAGACTTATCCAATCTCCATCACAAGACATCATCCAAGGTTTTACCATCAACCGTAAAATTCAACCCAACAATGGATGTAATATTATCACACGATAGTAATTTAGACAATAATGAAGTCAATTGAATCACTACAAAACAATTGTTCACTAGTTCATAGCTTAGGGTTAAGGACGTAGGTCAAGTTCATATTTCATAGAAAAAAGAATTTAGGAGATGAAATCCCGATTACATTACTGCATGCCAAAATTGGATTTGAAAGAGCAAGCCAGAGAAAAGAGGCGTTGAGACCTAGTTTACAACCTAGGTCAATTCATCAAGAACTAGAACAATTTAATTACAATAAATCATAATATAATCAAAATTATCTAAAGAAACAATAAATAAAGCAATTTATAAAGTCAAATTCGTACGAGAAGAAAACCAATTCGAAACTCATCTTTCTGAAATCAATTTGGAGGAACCCTTTGGGGAATGAATCCCAAAGGTGATAGGAATCTCATACCTTCTTAATTAATGAATATAATTATAGTAAAGTAGTATTTATTTCTCCCCGTGAACCCACCTTTTCTTTGTCTTCTATGGAGTTTCCTTGTGAGAGACAAAGAAGAGATGAAGAAGAGCAATTGGGTTTCAGCAACTATGATAGTTATGTTTAGTTTAATTAGGTATGGTCTTTATATATAGGTCCTTAATTAACTTTTTTGAATCTCACCTAACCCTTAATATACCAATTAACCCCTTAAATAATGAAATGAAATATTAAAATAAGACAGTAGACCTGACCTACGAGACCCCGACCTATGCGTCGTAGGTGAGTCAACGACCAAGTCTCCCTCCGTGCTGCACATCTGTCGTTTAAGTCAAAGACTTGCCAAATCACCTCTTAAATAATTTGGCTATGTTAACATCAAGGTGGTAATTGACTTCTCATGATTGGACCATGCATAATCGCCTGAAAGTCAGCGGTGGCTACTATCTTTTGACAACTTTTAGCCAAACAAGAAGGGTCCTCCTCAAGGACCCTTTGGTTGGTCTTTCAAGAGTCATACCTGGACTTTTCAACTATAAAGCAAGTATAATACACGTTAGACACCTTTTTAGCAAATGTCATCATTTTTTACTCTTGAAACCTTTTGAAATAGACTAAGGCACGGTAGAACCTTTTCGATTAGTTATCGAAAGTCATGGACGTTCCTTAATGTTTTAATTCTAAAAACTTATAAAATGACTTATATACATTATATTTGACCTTAAAACAGTGTTACAACTCTTATTCTCTCTTGTAAGTCTCTATACTAGGCTTTAGATTTTCAGAGTATTACATTATTCCCCCATAAGAACATTTCTCCACGTATGACACTAAAATTCTTTAAAAGGAAGTAATAGACTTAAGAATAGAAGCCCAACCCATAATAACATATGCATGAGTTATGATTCAAATTAACATAACCACATAACCTTTTACAAAATGCAACTCAAAAAATCATTCTCAACTCATAAGAGTCCAACATTAATTTCATGTGTATTAACATACACCAAAGCTTTCTTC
This sequence comes from Solanum lycopersicum, assembly GCF_036512215.1. Lineage (NCBI taxonomy): Eukaryota > Viridiplantae > Streptophyta > Magnoliopsida > Solanales > Solanaceae > Solanum > Solanum lycopersicum. The sequence goes on along the minus strand of NC_090806.1, from coordinate 40,186,335 downwards.
AAAACATACTATCATGCTCAATAAAACTCATGAAGACATAACATACAAAAATACACCACATAAGTTCAAATCAAGTAAAAGAGCATTCTTTTTATAAAATTTATTTTAATAGGCACAAATCATTGGAAATCACTGCAACACAACACATAATTTAATATTTTACCAAAAATCAAGGAAACTTTCAATAAACTCATAATTTTGTCTATAAATAGGAACAAATAACATTAGTTATCAAAAAAATGAGGCTAACGAGATTTCATGTCGGCCTCGGCCGCCCGTGTTGCAGCCTCAACCCAGGTGGTTCTTCCAAAACACTTTAACGGAAGCCACCTCATTATTCCTTAACACCTTTACTTGTCTATCAATGATTTCAACCGGAACATCCTCAAAGAAGAGGTTCACTTGAACACCTAGACCCTCCATAGGAATAATGGACTAGGAATCACTGATACACTTCTTAAGCATGGAGACATGGATCACTGAACGAACCGAATCCAATTTACTAGGTAACATCAAATCATATGCAACTTGCCAACGATGTGCACAATTATATAAGGACCCACATAATGAGGACTTAACTTCTCCTTCTTGCAAAACTCACAACCAATTTCATAGGTGAAATTTTTATATACACTTTATCACCTTTTTCAAATTTAAGTCTCTTCTTCTATGGTCAACATAAGAATATTGCTTTCTATAGGCTGTTTTCAAATGATTCCTAATCATATGAACTTTCTCCAAAGTTTTATGAATAAATTCAGGACCCAAAAGTGAAGAGTTACCCAGTCCAATCAATCTAATTGAAGACCTACATCTCCTTCCATACGTGGCCTCAAATGGAGTCATAGATATATATGAACGGTAACTATTATTGTAGGAAAACTAAACCAATGGCTAGTGTATATCAAAAATTCCCTTGAAATCAATTATACAAGGTATATGCATATCCTCAAGGGTTTGAATAGTAAGCTACGCTCGACCATTTGTTTAGGGATGAAAAGTTGTGCTTAGCTTCACCTTTGTCCCAATCCTTTTTGGAATGACCTCCAAAACCTAGACGTGAATTGTGCACCCCTATCGGATATAATGGATAATGGAATACCATAGCAACGCACATTTTCTCATCTACAAAGATCCTTTGATAATCCTCCGACGAGAATGTGGACTTGACAAAAATAAAATGAGCGAATTTGGTCAACATATCCACAACCACCCATATGGAGTCTTGTTTTTTTAGTGTCTGAGGTAAAACTACCATGAAATCCATATTAGTATCTTACAACATCACAAGTGAGAACTTGGATTTCTTGAAGTAAACTACCTGGATTTTGGTGTTCGGCTTTAACTTGTTGGCAATTTGGACATCATGAAAAAAATTCCATTGTGTCCCCTCTAAAACCTTCAAACCAAAACACTTCTGTAATATGATGATACATCATTGTAGAACCCAGATAAAAAGAATAACAGAAACCGTGATCTTCCTGAAGAATCCGTACCTATCTAGGGTAACTTTGAGGATTGCTTAGGTAGGCTTGAAGAGGGTGTATGGGAGGTCTTATCATGTCTTATTTAGGTGAGTCTCAGAATAGCCTTAGGTAAGTACTTAATTGATGAGAATAGAATAGTATTTCTTTGGGAAGTCTTCATGATCACTTTGGTGTGTTTGAAGGGGTTGTATGGGCAACGACTTCATATCTTACTTAGGCGAGGCTTAGTAGGACCTTTCTTATATAGGTTGTTTATATGTTTATATTGTTTCTAACTAATGATGGTTGTATGTTATGGATTACTTGAATATGTCTTATATGTGAATAATGATTTGTGGATGGTTCATATACTTGTTTATGAAGTTTTACCAAAAGAGCATGAAAAGCATACTTTTAAAGTAAATGCCCATTATTTATGGTTTTATTGCATGTCACCGTACTTAGTGCATTCAATGTGATAAGTCCATATATTTTCAATATCTACAAGTGTAGGTGGCAAGTGAGGAGTCTCTTAGAAGCATATATTGGGAAGAACATTATCTCTCGAGAAGACTAGGTATGTCCTCATATGATTCGAGGACATAGTTATTTTTAGTTTTCTTTTCAAAAAACTTTGTAATGGACTATAGTTTATTTTTAAATTAATGTAAGGGTCTTGACCCTATGACATTATATGTGTCAAAGAGGGATTATGACATGACTTATGTTTCTTATATTCTATAAAGAGTTTCACTATTATGATGGAAAGTTTTAACTCCGTACTACTTTTCATATATATGCGATGAAAGATGTGTTATGTCTTGTACATGAAATCCGAGAGGTTAGGTACACCGTGCGGCTACTTCAGAGTGCTCTAACTTCTAAGAGGTACTTTGGTTTGTGAAAAACTTTGTATCATTGCATAAGGTCATGAACTAGTCTTTAAGATTCAATGTTTCATACAGGCCAAATCTAGTAGAATCTTGTTTATCGGTTGTGAGTCATGAAACATCTCGATATAGGACGATAGAGTTTTAGTTTCTTCATTAATCTTGTGTCTTGCCATAGAGGTTAGCTTAAAAGTGTCTTTTACTAATCTCTTCTTTTATGTTTATAGGATATGTGTACAACAAGTATGCCCTCAAGGAGAGTTCATGAGGACGTGGTGAATGAGGGAGTTCCTTCCCGAGTTGTACAAGTTCCTCATGTTTAACATATACCTATAGCTAATGAGGGGAATGAGGTTCTAGTGGTACCCCCGGACATGACTAATGAGGAAATTAGAGAATCTCTTCTTACCCTATCCCAAACCATGACAACTCAAGCAAATTTATGTATAGATCCTTAATGAATGCCCTTGAGAGTAACATTACCTATAGGTTCTGAGACATAGTGAGGATAAATCCTCCTACTTTTCTTAGCTCTATGGTGGTAGAGCATCCCTAACAGTTTATATATGGTGTTTATAAGGTTTTGAGTATTGTACGAGTGATTTTTAGGGAGAAGGTGGAGTTGGATTCATAACGATTGAGAGAGGTTTCTCAAGTATGGTACACTCAATGGAAAGATAATAGGCTAGTCGAATTGGCTCCCCTAGAATGGGAAGAGTTTAGTGAATTTATTTTTAGGAAAGTACTTTCTCCGTTGGAAGAAAGAAATGAAGGTTGAGGACTTTATAAGGTACCATTAGTGCGGAGGATTACTCCATGAAATTTATCCTAGTGTCTAAGTATGCTCCATCTTTGGTGTCTATCCCTAGATATGAGATGAACAGGTTTGTGACCGGTGTTGCCAACCTTGTGAAAGACGAGTGGTGTACAATCGTGCTCCATAATAACATGAACTTATCTAGACTTGAGGTATATGCACATTCTATTGAAGACTCCAAACATAGTAGGATTACAAGAAATTTAAAGAGCGGTTGATCGGATGATCAAAACCAACCTATGTTTGAAAAAAGGGCTCTAAAGCAAGATGCTCCTAGTTCCCCGAAAGTCAACAATGAAAGGGGTGGTTGTTCTCAAAGTTTTAAGACTATATGTGCTGCTTGTGAGAAGCAGCACTTTGGAACTGTTTAGACGTTACTAGTTGGTGATTTGTTTGTGGAAACAATGATCATAAGGTGAGAGATTGTCCTACTATTATGCAAAAAGGGACAGAGACCAATAAATCTCCTAGTGAATGTACGGATCCTATTCCTGTATGGAATGGTCATTTTTATGCTGTCAAAGCTAATAAGGAAGAATATCCGGTGAACATGTCGGTAAGTTATAGTTTTCCCTTTGTTGTAATGATAGGTTTCTTCTAAGTAGGAAACTACGATGAATAGTTTTGTTGTGCATTGTGGTTTTTTCTCTTCTATTATATCAAGCTTTAAAGTTGGAACTTTTTAGTAGCATGTTGCATGTGTTAAGGAGTCTAAGTGAAAATGAGTCTCACTGATCTTCTTGCATTGTGCATAGTTTCGTGAGTTTATTTTTATATGGTAAAATGAATTCGAATGATTTTGTCTCTCATGTTTTCATGCATCTGTAGTTAGTTCCGTAAATATTGCACAAGTAAACTACAGGTATGATTTATAGTAAGGTACTTGAAAATGTTGCATACTTATGTTTCATGCGAGATGGTTATACTGTGCTTAGAAATAATTTTTATGAGCATGATGCCATGTGGAGAAGGAAGTTCTTCCTATGTTAAAAAAAGGGCATAGTCTTATGGAATGAAATGTTTTAGATGTGCTTCCTACTTTCTGGTTGTGTATTTAGTAAAATGTTGTATAGTTTTAAGTTCGTAGTCTTGAGTCTTTATCTCTTGAAAGTGTTGAAAGTGTTTTAGTGTCATTTGAGGATGAATGTTGTCCAAGTAGGGTAGAATGTAACGAGTCTCAAAATGAACTAGGTGAAACGAAAGACTAAAATGTGAGTCATGAGTTACTGAGGTGTAAAAATTGTGAATTATGGCAATAGAAGTCATTTTGAAGAGTTTGGAAGTGAAACGTCAAAGAACGACTAAGATGTACAAAACTTAGTCTTTGTGTCTACTAATGTGCAGTTTTATGTGTTGTTTGGTGTCCAATTTTATAGGAGAGGTTTCTAACATGTAGGCAAACATGTTTAGGGATGAAACATATTGGCACGGCTCCCCAATGACCACCCTAAGGGTCATTGAGGAGGACCCGAACCTTGGCAAGAAACTTTCAAAATTAGGCCCAATCGACGGCCATCAAACGATGCCCCTTTAATTAATATATTACGCAACAATTGGGGTTGTAGACCCTGACATAGTGGTGGGATATTATAGCCCTTTTGAAGAGTCTGTAATTAAAACCACGGATCAGCAGGACAGTCCATTTGTTGATCAACGCTCCGTCGACTTGGACATCCATTGGCACTTACAATTTTCAACAGGCCTCTCGGCCAAGGTTGGGGAAATTTAGGAATTCTCATAGGGTCCTTATTAGGTCATGGAAGTTTATTTGGGGTCTTTTATGGTTTATTATGTTTGGTAAGACTCTCAACCCTAGACTTAGACCTCATTATTAAAAACCAAGATAAAATAGAGTTCTCTCTAGACTCCATTGAAGCTAGGGGCTAGGATAAACATAGAATACAATGTTTTTCAATTTTTCTACATCAATTGTGTGGATTGTCTTCAATAAAGGTATGGTGTTTCGTTCTCGAATCCTTTTACATTGAAGGAGTCCAATTCCAAAGGCTTTTATAAGACTTTCTAAAGCTATGAAGTTCTATTTTGAATTCTAAGCATGTGTTATTGAATCAAGGATTTAAATATATGTTTTATGGTGTAATTGAAGTTAATTGAATTGAATTTTGTTTTTGTTTTCGTAAAAGTGGCGACAAGGTGACGGATTTCCCTAATGTGAGGGGTCAAGACAAGGGTAGTGGTCAAGCTCAAGAAAATGATTCTAATGAATCTCCAAAGAAGAACAACTTCTATGCTCTCCTTTCAGGGGTGAGGAAGAGACTTATCCCGAAGTGGTGACCCATATGTTGAAAGTCTTCTTTATTGATGTATATGCCTTACATGATCCCGGTTCTACTTTATCATTTTTTACAACTCTAGTAGCCAAAAAAATTGACATTTTGCCTGATATTTTAAATGAACCTTTTATATTGTCTACTCTTGTGGGTGAGTGGGTTGTTGCAAAAAGGTGTAAAGAAATTGTCCTATAATGCTGCCCAATATAGTTTATTATGTTTGACTAGTAGAACTTGATAAACTGTATTTTGATATTATTTTGGGTATGGATTGGTTGCATACTTTTTTTGTCTCTATTGATTGTAGAACAAGTGTGTAAAATTAAAATTTACAAATGAACACTTTGTAGACTGGAAGGGGGAAAATTCTATTCCAAGAGTTCATTTAATATATTGTCCAAAAGCATGCAAATTGATCTCTAAAGGTTATCTGTACCATATTGTAAGAGTCCAAGATCTAGACTCAAAAAAATTTCCCACTAAGTCGGTCACTGAAGTGAGTGAATTTTTGAAGTTATTTCCTAGTGATCATCCGATATTCCTCCCGAACAACTTATTTATTTTGACATTGATTTTCTACAGAATACAAATCCCATTTCAATTCCTCCTTATTGGATGGCTCCAAACGAATTGTAAGAGTTGAAGGCACCACTTAAATATTTACTAGTCAAAATCTTCATTAGACCTAGTATTTCTTCATGTGGTTCTCTGGTTTTGTTTGTGAAGAAAAAGGATGGGTCCTTAAGAATTTGTATTTATTACTGGAAACTCAATAAAGTCACAATTAAGAATAAATATCCTCTCCCTAGAGGTGTGGATGAGAGGTGTGGATATATCAAAGATGGCCTTCCGGACTAGATAGGTCATTATGAGTTCTCAGTAATGTTCTTTGATCTCACTAACGCTCAGGTAGTGTTTACGAACATAATAAATAGGGTGTTTCGATTTTACCTTGATTAATTTTCATTGTCTTCATTGACAACGTCTTAGTATATCCAAAAAAAGAGGGTGATCACGTGAACGATTTAAGGGTGGTATTGCAAGTACTTAAACAACATTAATTATTTTCAAAGTATAGCAAATGTGAGTTTCGGTTTATGTCGGTGACATTTCTTGGTCATATCAGCTCTCGTGAGAGGTTGAGGTTGATACGTAGAATATGGAGGCGGTGAAAAATTTACTAGACCATTGACTCCAACCGATATTAGGAGTTTCTTGGGTTTAGCGAGTTATTATCGGAGGTTCATGGATGGTTTGGAGTCCATTGCAACTCCCTTGACTACTTTGATCCAAAATTGTAAGACATTTGAGTGGTAAGAGGCATGTGAGAGAAGCTTCACAATGTTGTGAGATAGTCTTACTTCCGATATGGTGTTGACTTTACCGGAGAGTACAAAGGTATTTTGTATGTATTGTGACGCATACCAAGTGGGTTTAGGGTGTGTGATTATGCAACATGGGAAGGTGATAGTCTATGCTTCTAAGAAGCTCAAGGTGCATGACAGAAACTATCCTACTCATGGCATTGAGTTTGAGGCTATGGTAAATTCCTTGAATATATGGAGGAATTACTTGTATGGTGTCCATGTTTATGTTTATTCCTTCATGCAAGTCTCCAATATATGTTTACTAAAATGGAGTTGAATCTCCGACAAAGAAGGTGGTTAGAATTGTTGAAAGATTTCGACAATAGTGTCCTCTATCACCCCGAAAAAGCCAATGTGGTTGTGGATGCTCTATGTCGTATGATTATGGGTAGTTTGTAAAACATAGATGAATCCAAGAATTACCTAGTGAAGGATGTTCTAGGGTGGCTAGGTTGGGATATTCTCTGAATGATGGATTTATGGTCCATCGTAACTCCAAGTCATTATGGATAGTTGAGGTGAAGTCCAAACAACACCTTGATAAATAATTAATGGAGTTGAAGAAATTCGTCCTTTCAAAGCTTAATGAGGCATGCTCCTTTAGGGGGATGTTATTTTGAGGTACTAAGGAAGATTCTGTAATCCCAAGATAGATTATTTGAGGAATAGGGTAGTTTAGGAAGCCCATGGGTCTCCTACTCCGTTCATCCGGGTTTGACAAAAATGTACCATGACCTTAGGAAAGTATTTTAGTGGGAAAGTTTGAAGAAGGACATAGCAGAATTTGTTGCTAAGTGTTCGAATTGCCAAAAAATAAAAGCCGAACATCAAAAGTCGGGTGGATTACTTTAAAAAATCCAAGTTCGTTCTTTGAAGTGGGAAGACATCAATATAGATTTTGTAGTGGGTTTACCTCGGACTCACAAGCAATATAACTCCATATGGGTGGTTGTGTATAGGTTTACCAAGTGTGCTCACTTTATTTTCATCAATTCTACTTATTCAGTGGAAGATTATGCTAGGATCTTCATTGATAATATTGTATCTCGCCATGGTATTCCGTTATCCATCATATTGGATCAACGTGAACAATTCACATCTAGGTATTGGAGGTCAGTCCATAAAGGGTTGGGTACTAAGGTGAAGTTGATCAGCGCTTTTCATCCCCAAATGGAACGTAATATTCAAACCCTTGAGGATATGCTTAGGACATGCATTTTTGATTTCCAAGAGAATTGGGATAAGCAACTTCGGTGGAGTTTGTTTATAATAATAGTTTTTTTCATCCATATCCATAGATTCCTATGAAACGTTGTATGGTAGGAGGTGTAGGTCAACTATTGATATGTTTGAAGTGGGTGACCCTTCACTTCTTGGTCTTTATTTAATTTTATAATTCTTTTTAAAAAGGTCATATCATAAGGAACCAGTTGCAAATGGCCTATAGCCGGCAAAAGTCTTATGCCAAACATAGGAGAAGGGATTTAAAGTTCGAAGAAGGTGATAAAGTGTATTTGAAAATTTCTCAGATGAAAGAGATGGTAGATTTTGCAAGAAAGGGAAGTTGAGTCCATTTTATGTGGGTCCCTATGAAATCTTACAAAGGGTTGGTAAGGTTGTGTATGAGTTAATGTTGCATAGTGAATTAGCCTCGGTTCATCCGGTTTTCCATGTTTCCATGTTTAAGAAGCGCATCGTTGATCCCGAGCCTATCCTTCCTATTGAGGATCTTGGTGTGAATAATAACCTCTCTTATGAGGATGTTCCGGTTCAAATCCTTGATAGGAAAGTAAATAAATTGAGAAATACAGAGATTCGTAAAGGTGTTATGGAAGAATCATCTAGTTTAGGGTGCAACATGGAAGGTTGAGGCGTAAATGAAGTACCATTACCCAAATCTATATGATAATTAAGGTTTTTAATTCTTATAAATAATGAAAATAATGACAAAAAATTGAAGTCGCATCAATTTTGATCAAGTCTTGAAAAATGTGCATTTTTAAATAGCTTTACAGTGACATAGAGTGTACTTGTGCATTTGAACTTCAAATTTTGCTCTTTGGATTGTTTGATTTATATTGTGCATTTTTATATTGTTAGTCTTTATGGAATAGTATATCATATGTTGATAAGTTTAACTTTGACAAATTGACTTATAAATACTATGATGAGCTCTTGTTTTTGTGAGAAGGATATTCCTCAAAATGTAATGTTGAGCCTTATGTGTGGTAATTGAAGTTTTGAATTGCCTTGTATAAAAGATATGGTTGATTTTTTTTATGTATTTTTGTTGGTTGGGTGCTAGTGTTGAGTCTATTACTTCTTTCTAAAGATTCTTTAGTATCATTCGGGGACATCTTTTCCTAAGGTGGGGATAACGTAAGACTTCAAAAATCCAAGACGTGTATTAAAGCCTAACATAAGTGTCATAGGGTATAGACTCTATTTTAATTCCTATTTTAATGTTTATAAGTCATTTAGCAAGTCCAGAAAAAAAAATGTTCAAGAACGTCCATGACTTCGGGAAACTAGTTTTAGGAGGTACTAGTGTGCCTAAGCCTATTTAACTAGCTTTTAGGAGTTGGAAAATGGTGAAAATTGGTATAATGATGTATAACATGTGCTTAAGTGAATTCACGAACAAAACATCGGGGTACGACTATGCAAGGACCAACTAAGGGCCCTTGAGGAGGACCCATTGCACGTTGGTGTCGACACTGCCTGGGCAGTGTGTAACCACGCGAGGCAGTAGATATTCTGTGCGTGATCATTCCCAACAATCCAACAAAACTTATCAAAATCCTTGAACGACCCCAATTTCATAGTCTCATATAAGAAAGTTGGATGTGCAGCACAGAAGGGCAGAGTGACCGTCGACTAACAGACGGACCGTCTATCAGGGTCTTGTCTCTGAGGGTCCATTTTCCTGCACTTTTTAAAGTTTATTTTAACAAATTATTTAAAGGGTTTGGTTGTTATTTAGGTAATAAGGGAATATTTTTTAACTTAATTAACGCCCCATATAAAGACACCAACCCAATTAGTCTAATTTCAACTCAAAACAAAACTCTCTTCCTTATCTCTTCTTTCTCTCTCTATTGGAAGACACCATCGAACACAAGCTAGGGGAGGGATTTGGGGTATAAAAAGGGACGATCATACCATTAATTCTTTATAAATTGTTGAGGAATGACATCTAGTTCACCTTTAATACCTATTTCCTCAAAAGATTCCTTTAATGTATTTTCAAAAGTTGTGTTTTGATGTGGGTTCTTCTCAATCTCAAAAATAATGTTATGAATTGTCTGTTTACGTTTTATATTCTATAATATGAATTGATTTACATGTATTCCAAATTAATTATGATATATCTTGATTTTTTGGTCTAGTTTGTAGATGATGACCCTTAACCCTTAACCCTAGGTTGATCTTGATATGAATTATGTTGTAATTGGTTCGATTGAATTGATTATTGGTTGAATTACTATTAAATGATGTTGTTTAATTAATGATGAACAAATTAAAGTGATATGTAGTCATTCATGATAGTTTTTGAGAAAATTATATAGGTTTGGAAGTGAATTGACCTAAGTGTTTTGTTTTAAGCTATGATCTAGTATTAAATTATGATGTAGTGATTTTCCCAGCCTTGTTATCATATGGATTATCAACTTATGATGATGTTTACCCAAATTGGGTTTAATTGAGGGTTTATGCTAAGACCTTGATGATGAACTATGAAGGACACTTGGTAAGTCTTATGATATCTATTCTTTACTTCAAATTGTGATTAATTGTGATTAAGTCATAATATTGAATTGGAGTATAACTTCTATTAGGACTGATAGCGTTGTATGGTGTTATGTAAAAATATCTTGATTATGATTGTGATGAGTTGGCTTAAGATGTAAATGTTATAAGGAGGGTTAATGTTTTACCAATGACACTTAGTATGATATGAAATGCTAAAGTCCTAACCTCACCTACATGAATTGTAATGAAAGGAAATATACTCATGCAATTCCTATTGAAAAATGATGATGATGTGTTATACAAGGGTTAGACCATATGAGCTTAACTAAGCTTGTTTGATAATAAAGTCTTCAAGACATTTCAAAAAAGGACTCTAGCTTAGCACCGAGTGACTAGAGTTAGAATTGTCTTTTCCCACATAGGGAAGGAAGAATAAATAATGTTCTCTTAAGATTGGATACTACAATCCATGTAGAATAAAGAGTGTCCTAACTATATCACGTAGTTCTTGATATATGTTTCCCCGTAGGAATACTAATTAGTGGATCCACATAGTTGTGATGCTATATGTTTCGGTACTACCCTGGCAACTAGTCCGCATTCCTTTAGTGTACGGTTTTGTGACACTGGGTTCCACACTAGCTTGTATGGTCTATGTCTATAAGGGAAAGATGTTCCCAACAGGTAAAATGAATCAATGGGTTGAACTCTAACTATGATAATCCAAGGGGTATAACTTAGTCTAGGTATGGGACTCTACCTAAGCATTGCACTAGTTAGCCTTGAGGGATGTTTTAGGAGGATGTTCTCATGTATGCTTATGCTTATAGTTCTATATGATATGTATATGATCAACTTTCACATTGTTGATAGTATAAGTTGATTAGTTCACTTATGAATATGTGTTGGTTTATATTTTTAAAGTAAGATTATATATATACCTAAATGCCATGTTATGTGAAATAGAATGTTAGTCATGATTCTTGTTGGGTTACTTGATTGAGTAAGGTTATGGGGCTTTACTTGGTCATTGTACTTATTGTCTTGATAAACGTTCATAGGTAATTGACTTGTTTTGTATGAAATGTACTCTTATTTATTCATGCTTATTGTTAATATGACTTGATTATAGAATAACTTGAGTATGTATATACTTATATGGTATGAATGTTTCACCTGACTAGTCTTGATGTTGTTGTTCTTGAAATGTACATGCCTATGGCTTAATGAATATGTAATATTGATTGATATAGTCTTTTTGAATGTGCATAAAGATTTTAAATGAAAATGCATACTTTATGAAATGTCCCTTTTTCTTAGCATGATTTTAAAGTAAGTGTGAATATGGTTTTATAGTTAATACAAGTGAAGTACTAAACCCATTTCTTCAATTTTCCTAACATTTTAGGTTCCGGTCATTGAAGTGTTTTACAAGATGACTTGAAGAATGCCTGGATCTCTTATTCATCCAACAAGCGTAGGTCCTTAATTTCTGAGGGTGATGCCACTACCTATCGTATGGAGTTTTTATGAGTTTAAGACTTCTGTTTCTTTCTTTTCAATTATGTACTATACATTTGTATAACCAATATGTGGTCTTATATGATTTATGTATGGGCTAGGCCCGAATTTTATATACTCTTAGAAGATGGTTATGAGATGAAACAGCTATTATCATATTTTCTTTATATCTGAATTTTCAATAAAAGTAGAACTCTATGTAACTTTTCTATACAAATGGTCTATGTATACTCGATATATATAATTATTTGATGTACAGGTCGATGTAAACCTCACAGTACAAGTAATAAAATGTTTTAGATTTCCTGCTAAATTTGACTTCTGAATGTAATGATGTAAACTAAGAGGCTAGTCTTAATATTCAAAGAGGAAGAAAGAGTCGGTACGTCTTGCGGGTAAACACGGATATGTCAGGAACCTTCGTGTTGCTTACGAAACTCTCACGTTCTTGGAAGTCAAATATCAGGCTTTTTGATGTGTTAGTTCTATGTGCTTTTGTATCATATCAATTTAATGTGATTATAGGCAATGAATACACGAAAGAATGTCGCAGGAAGACTCGATGAAGAGATTTCCAATAAGGATATTCCTCCCTGTGGTGATCAAGTTCCTCCTCTTGAGGAAGATATGAATGATGACCAAGCCCTGGTGAATCCTCCCCCTTTGACGAATGAAAATATTTGGGTCTCTCTCTTCTAAATGGACCAAGTCATTACTACCCAAGCACAAGCCGCCACTACTCAAGCCCAGCCATGAAAGCCCTAGCTAATCAGGAGGTTGTACCAAGGGCAAATCGAAAAGTTGCTACTATGGCCTCTCGTCTAAGGGACTTCACTAGGATGAAACCTCCAACATTCTAAGGTTCCAAGGTTGACGAAGACCCGTATGAGTATTGAGGAGATATTCAAGATTATATATGCTATGGTATTCTCTTCTAGTGATAAGGACAAGTTTTCCACTTACCAACTCAATGATGTGGACAAAACTTGGTGTATCCAATGGAGAGATAATAGGTCATTAATGGGTGGACCGGTGATTTGGGAAGTGGTCAAGAAGTAATTTCTTCATTGGTTCTTTCCTAGGGAGAAGAGGGAAAGCAAAATGGTGGAGTTCATCAACCTTCACCAAGAAGGTATAAGTGTTCTCGAATACTCTGTGAAATTAACTACATTGTAAAAATATGCTCCTTCTTTTGTTTTCGATCTTAAAAATTAAATGAACACCTTTGTGACGGGAGTGTGGGATGACTTCCTAAAAGAGTGTCATTCGGAAAGGCTACTTGACAATATGACTATTTCTCATCTTATGGTTCATGCTTAACAAGTGGAAGAGGCAAGAGCTAAAAGGAAGATTAGAGATCCTAAGAAGGCAAGATCTTTTGATGGTGGTTATTCTAAATGTAAGCTTGAGATTCAAGACAATCCTAGGTTCAAGAAAAGGATGTCTAATCATGTTTTTTTAAAGTTCCCTAAGGCTCGTGATGATAGAGTGTCTTACCCTAAGACTAAAAAGGAAAAGAGTACTAGTTCACCAACCCAAAAGACAACTTGTGGAAAGTGTGGCAAGAAGCACTATGGTGATTTTTTTAAGGGGAAGGATAATTGTTTTGGTTGTTGTAAAAGCGGGCACAAGGTTTTTGATTTCCCTAATGTGAGGGTTTAAGACAAGGGTATGGGTAAAGTTCAATCTAGTGGTTCTAATGAGACTCCTAAGAAGAATTGCTTCTATGCTCTCTACACAAGGGATGAGCAAAAGACTTCTCCCGATTTAGTGACCTGTATGTTGAAAGTCTTCTTTATTGATGTATATGCCTTGCTTGATCTTGGTTCTACCTTATCATTTGTTACTCCTCTAGTATCTAAAAAGTTTCACATTTTTCCTGATTTATTGCATGAATCTTTTATAGTGTCTACCACGGTGGGTGAGTCGCTTGTTGCAAAAAAGGGTGTATAGAAATTTTCCTATAATGTTGCCCAATAGAGTTTGTTGTGTTGAGCTAGTATAACGTTATATGCTTGATTTAATGTCATTTTGGGCATCTATTAGTTGCATACTTTTTTTGCCTTTATAGATTGTTAAACAAGGGCGGTGAAAATTAACTTTCGAAATGAGCTCGTTATAGAGTGGAAGGGGGGGGGCAATGGTATTCCTAGAGGTTATGTCATCTCTTGTTTGAAATCTTGCAAAATGATATGTAAAAGGTGTTTATATCATATTGTAATAGTCCAACATCAAGACTCCAAAGTTCCTCCCATTGAGTCAGTCCCCGTAATGAAGGAATTTCCGGAGGTCTTTCCTAATGATCTTCCTTGTATGGTATCAACTTGTTACTAGATACAAATCCCATTTCAATTTCTTCTGATTTGATGGCTCAGGCCGAATTAAAAGATTTTATGGCTCAACTTAGATAATTACTAGACAAAGGTTTCATTCGACCTAGTATTTCTCTAAGAGGTGCCCAGGTTTTGTATATTAAGAAGAAGTATGGGTCCCTTAAAATGTGCATTGATTACCGCCGACTCATATAAAGTCACTATTAAGAACAAGTATCCTCTCCCTCGGATTGACGACTTGTTTGATCAACTCGAAGGGGCAAGCTACTTTTTCAAAATTGACTTAAGATCTAGGTATCACCAACTTTGGGTGAGAGGTGAAGATATACCAAAGACGAATTTCGGACTAGATATGGTCACTACGAGTTCTTAATAATGTCCTTTTATATCAAAAATTCCTCGGCGACGTTTATAGATCTCACGAATAGATAGTTTCCAAGTTACCTAGATTCATATGTCATTTTCTTAATGAGCGACATCTTTGTATATTCATAAAATGAGGGTGATCACATGAACAATTTGATGGTGGTACTACAAATGCTTACAAAGACTCAATTATTTTTATAGTATAGAAAATGTGAGTTTTGGTTGAGTTCGATGGAGTTTCTTGGTCATATCATCTCTAGTGAGGAAGTTGAAGTTGATCCAAGGAAAACTGAGGCGGTCAAGAATTGTCCTAGACCAGTGACTCAAACTAACAATAGTATTTTCTTGGGTCTAGTGGGTTATTATCAAAGGTTTGTGGATGGTTTTGCATTTATCGCATCTCCCTTGACTACTTTGACCCAAAAGAGTAAGAAATTTGAATGGTTGGAGGCATGTGAAAAGATCTTCAAAATGTTGAAGGATAGACCTACTTCCGCTTTGGTATTAACCCTACCGGAGCATATATAAGGTTTTGTAGTATATTGTGATAGATCCATAGTTGGGTTGGGGTGTGTTCTCATAAAACATGGGAAAGTTATAGACTATGCCTCTAGGCAACTCAAGGTGCATGAGAGAAATTATCCAACTCATGACCTTTAATAAGAGATAGTGGTATTTGCTTTAATGATTTGGAGGAATTACTTATATGGGGTCCATGTGAATCTTTATACGAACTGTAAATGTCTTCAATGTGTATTTACATAAAAAAAAGAGTTAAATATTCAACAAAGGATATGGTTAGAGTTGTTGAAGGACTATGACATGAGTTTCCTCTATCATCCCGGTAAGGCTGATGTAGTAGCAAATGTTTTGAGTCGTTTGTCAATGCAAAGTGTGTCCCATGTTGAGGAAGCCTAGAGAAACATATTAAAGGATTTTCATAGGTTTTCTTATTTATGGGTTTGGATTGAATATTCTTGCATAGGTGGTGTGGAGGTACGTTATAACTTTGAGTAATCTTTGGTGGTCGAGGTGAAGTCGAAACAACAACTTCATCAAGCATTCATTGTTTTAAAGGAATTTGTTCTTGGTAAACTCAATGATTCATTCTCCTTAGGGGGGATGGTGTCTTGAGGTATGAAAGGAGGTTATGTGTTCCCAATATAGAAAGTTTGAGGAGTCAAATTCTTGAGGAAGCTCATGGGTCCAATTACTCCACTCATCCGGGTTTGACTAAGATATACCATGACCTTAGCGAAGTATTTTGGTGGGAAGGTTTGAAGAACAGTATAGCAGATTTTGTCAAAAATTGTGCGAATTGCAAATAAGCTAAACACGAACATCAAAAGTCGGGTAGTATACTACAAGAAATCAAAATTCCTACTAGGAAATGGGAATACATCAACATGGAATTTGTAGTAGGTTTGACTGAGACTCATAAGCAATATGACTATAGATGGGTAGTTGTGGATAGGTTGACCAAGTTTGCTAATTTTATTCACGTCTGTTGTATTTATTTGGTGGAATATTGTGAAAGGATATTGATGGATGAAAGTGCGTGTCTCTATGGTATTCTATTACCTGTCATATCAGATAGGAGTACATAGTTTACATATAGGTTTTAGAGGTCTTCCATGAAGGGTAGGTACTAAGGTAAAGTTAAGTACCGTTTTTCATCCTCAAAAGGATGGTCAAGCAAAGCATACTATAAAAACTCTTAAAGATATGCTTAGCGATTGTATTATTTATTTCAAGGGGAATTCGTACAAGCATTTGCTTTGGCGGATATTACTTACAATAATAATTTTTATTAATCCGTATCCATTGCTTCTTATGAAGCCTTGTATGGTAGAAGGTGTAGGTATCCGATTGGATGGTTTCAAATGGGTCAGCCTTTTCCTTTTGGTCTCGATTTGATTCATACAACTTTGGAGAAATTTCATATTACAAAGAATCACTTGCAAAGGGGCTATAGTCGGCAAATGTCTTATGCCGATCATAGGAAAAAGGATTTAAAATTCAAAGAAGGTGATAAGGTGTATTGAAAATTTTTCCTTTGAAAGGGGTGAAAAAATTTTGCAAGAAAGGGAAGTTGAGTATTGTTATTTGGGTCCCTAAGAAATCTTGCAAAGGGTTGGTAAGGTTGTGTATGAGTTAATATTTCCTAGTGAATTATCTTCGGTTCATCTGGTTTTCCATGTTTCCATGTTTGAGAAGTGTATCGTTGATCCCAAGTCTATTCTTCCTATTGAGGGTCTTTGTGTGAAGAATAAACTCTCACATGAGGATGTTCCAGTTCTAATCCTTGATTGTCAAGTAAAGAAATTGAGAAATAAAGAGGTGGATTCCATAAAGGTGTTATGGAAGAATCACCTAGTTTAGGGTGCAACATGGGAGGCCGAGGCCATCATGAATTCCTGTTACCCTCATCTATTTGATAACTAAGGTTAGTATTTTTTATTAATAAATAAAAAATGACTAAAAACTGAAGTTTCTTTATTTCTTGTGATGTTTTGCAAAACTGTGTATTTTTATATAGTTAAAGTGGAATTACAGTGAATGTGCATTTTTACTTTAATATTTGCAATTCTAATAGTTTTTAGTCATGTTATGCAGTTTTAAATTGTGAGTGCTTGTGAATTATATGTAGCATTTTGATAAGTTAAGGTATGGCATAATTGAGTCATATATGATATGTTGAGCTCTTGTTGTTGTGAGAAGCATATTCTTCATTATGTAATCTTGAGTCTTAGGTGCGGTGATTGAATATTTGAATTGCCGTGTGTAAGAGAAATGGTTGATGTTGTTATATATTGTTGTTGGTTGGGCTATTAGTCTTGAGTCTATTCCTTCCTTCAAACGAGTTTTAGGTTCATTTGGGGACGAACGTTCCTAGGGGGGGGCACAGTGTAACACTTTGAAAATCCTAGACGTGTTCTAGAGCCTATCATAAGTGTGCTAGGGTAAAGGCACTCTTTATGGACCATTTTAATGAATATAAGTAATTTAGGAAGTCTAGAAACTAAAATGTCCAAGGACGTCCATGACGTCCGGAAACTAGTTCAAAGAGGTACTAGTGTGCCGTAGCCTATTTTACATGCTTTTAGGAGTCGAGTAATTAAATTTGGTGGAAGCGTGTCTAATAAGTATTATAGTTTATTAGCCTATTTTACATGCTTTTAGGAGTCGAAAAGTAATTAAATTTGGTGGAAGCGTGTCTAATACGTATTATAGTTTATTAGCCTATTTTACATGCTTTTAGGAGTCGAAAAGTAATTAAATTTGGTGGAAGCGTGTCTAATACGTATTATAGTTTATTCATTGTCAAAACGTCTTGGTATGACTCTCCAAGGACCCAAAAAAGGACCCTTGGAAAAGTTGGCAACAACTGTCAAGATAGAGTGTCACCAAAGGATGGCACAGACGCGGCGTTGGTGAATCGATTGGGCATAAATGCCTCCGTCTATGAATACCTATCCAATTCCTTGAAGGAGTTATTTTGCACAGTCTCTGAATAAAACAACAAATATGAAGCGCGGAAGGCGGTAGGAACCGTAGACTCACAGATGGATCGTCGTTGATGTCTTGTCTGTGAGGTTTCAATTTTCGCACTTTTTGAGTAAGTCCTAATAAATTATTTAAGGTGTTAGGTTTTAAGTTAATTAAGACAATATATGAAGACCCCAACCCCATTAAACTAATCACAACTGACAAAATCAAACTCTCTTCCTTTTTTCTTCTTTCTCTATCTAATGAAGACTCTATTAAAGACCAAGATAAGGCAGGGTTTTAGGGAAGCAAATAGAAAGGTTTCTCCACCAATATTCATAAATAAGTAAGGTATGGGATATAATTTTGAGACCTCTTTCCTCAAAGGTTTCCATCAAATTTATTTCCAAATATTGAGTTTTCAAATAGGTTTCATCCATTCTCGAAGTTGATCTTATGAATTTACTTGTTTATGTTTTATTTTGAACATAATGAATATATTAAAATTTATTCTAACCTAATTATGATATATCGTGATGATTTTGTCTGGTTTGTAGAAGATGACCTATTCCCCTTAACCCTAGGATTTTATCTTGATATGAATTAGATTGTATTGGTTCAATTAACTTGTTTATTAGTTGAATTTCTACTATATAATTTTGTTACACTAATCATGAATTAATTATGATTATTTTATAGTGTTTCATGCTGGTTCCTGAAAAGATTATCTAGGTTATGAAGTATGTTGTGAACTGACCTAAATATCTTGTCTTAAGCTTTGATCTAGTATTCAATTGTTATATGGTAATTATTCTAGCCTTGTCATCATGTTGGTTATTCACTCATGATGATGTATACCCATATTGGGTTGAATTGAGGGTCTGTGGTAAGACCTTCATAATGAACTAAGAAGGAGACTTGGTAAGTCTTATGATCCTTATCCTTTACTTCTAATTGTGATTATTTGTTATTAATTGATGATGTTGTATTGGAGTATGCCTTGTATAAGGATTGATAGGATGCTATAATGTTGAATTGAAATGTCTTTACTATGATATTTGAGGTGTTGACGTAAGATGTAAATGTAATAAGGATAATGAATGATTTACTGTTGTTCATTATCATGATAAGGAATGTTAATGTGCTAAGCTCACCTCTATGAGTTATAATGAATGGACATTACTCATGCAATTTGTTGATGGTAATGTCATACAAGGTTTAGACCATATGACTTACAATAAGATATGATGAGTAATAAAGACACTAAAGACATTTCAAAAAGGGATTCTAGCTTAGCAGTGAGTGAATTAGAGTAAGGAGTGTCTCTTCCAACATTGGGAAGGTAGGATCACTAACGTAATATTGAGATTGGAAACTACAAAGCATGTAGCATAAAGAGGGTCCCAACTATATCTCCTAGTTCTTAAAATATGTTGCCCCCACAAGAATACTAGCTAGTTGATCCATGTAGTTGTTATGTTTATGGTTTAGTACTACCTTGGCAAGTAGTCCACCTTCTTTCATTGTAGGTAAATATGACACCGGATTTCACATTAGCTCATGTGACCTATGTTGGTTAAGGCAAGATGTTACCAAAAGGTAAAATTAACTAAAGGATTAAACTCTAACTAAGATGATCTAAGGGGTTTAGATTAGTATAGGTAGGGGTTTGTGACTCTACATAAACATTGCACTAGTTATCCTTGAATGAAGTCCTAGGAGGATGTTCCTATGCATGAAAATCCTTATAATGATATATGGCATTTATATGATTAACTTGCACATTGTTGAAATTATATGTTGATTGGTGTTACATATGAATATGTGTTGGTCTATAAGATTAAAGTAAGATGATATGTAGTCTTAAATGCTATGCTATATGAAGTAGGATGTCAGTAATGATTCTTGTTGGGTTACATGATTGAGTAAGTTTATGGGTCTTTGCTTAGTCATTCACTTGTTGACTTGATTGGGGTCATGGGTGATTGTCTTGCTTTGGTAATGTTGAAATATACTCTTATTCATGCTTGTTGCTACTATGACTTGATGATAGAGTTACTCAACTATGTGTTCAATTATAGTGTATGTATGTTGACTTGAATATTTATTTTTTTGTTAATATTGTGATGTACATGATTTTGACTTAATGAACATTTCCTATAGATCGGTATGGTCTTGTTAAATATAGATAAGTGTTTTCAAAGTAAATTGCATATCTTTATGAAATATACCTTTTCTTAGCATGATTTAAAGTATGTGTGCATGTTGTCTCATAATTAGTAGAAGTGTCGTACTAAACCAATTTCTTCCTTAACCCAAATATTTTAGGTTCCGATCGTTGAAGTGTTTTTGAGACGACTTGAAGATGGCTTGGATCTCTTATTTATCATGTATTGTAGGTCCTCACTTTCCGAGGTGATGCCATTATCTATCTAATGGAATTGTTTTTGAGTTTGAGATTATTATGAATTTTCTTCTCGATTTAGTATAAAATATTGTATAGCGCATGTGAGGCATTCTTACTTGGATGTATGGAGGTATCCTAAGTTCTTATGATCTTATTAGATGGTTATGAGATGAGACCATTATTATGACTAGATTATATTATATATATATATATATATATGTGCAATTAAATTAGAAGACTAAGTAATCTTCCTATACGAAGGGTCTATCTATAGTCGATATATATATTATGTGTATGTAGAGGTTTATGTAAACCTCCAATTAGATGTAATTAAAAGGTTTAAATTTTCTGCTAAATTTGACTTATGAATGGAATGATGTAAGCTAAGAGGCCAGCCTTAGTCCTAAAAGAGGTTTACAACGCTGCTTACGTCTTGGGGCTATTCCCGGATGTGACAATTATGCACGTATGTTTGGTGTGGCTGAGCTTAAGTTGCGAATTGTAGGCCACTTAGTCTGTGATAATGAAATAGAGGCCTTGGGAGAGCATTATCATTTAATTAACAGTGCCACCTTTCTGTTCAAGATTGGACCCGCCTTTTTAGAGCCTTTCGATGATAATGAGCCAACCACTTATGTAGCAATGGACGATAATGAAGAACATAAAAATTTGGATAAAGTGAATAAGAAGACTAAAGAAGAGCAAGAACATCGGGCATTCCTATTCCGAAAAGGCTAGCTGCTGATTTCACTCAACCTCTCCTCGGCTCACTCGCTGCCTTAGCATTAAGTCTGAACCTTCACTCCGGAAGTTCCTTCGTTTTGTTTCAATAGAAGCTAGATTGCCACCTTCAAGCCTAGAGAGCAAGAAGCTCTTCGTGGCAAAAGTCTTGCACGTCTTTGTACTAAGAGCGGATATGCATCATGTTGTGTTTCTAAACGGCAGTAAATCCTTCTCACTTTTTTTATGCGAATTGAATACGCAGCTCTAAGACGAGGGAAGCGCTTAAAATCCCCTTTATTCATACATTGAATTTCTAGATAGCCGGATAGCAACGGTCTTCTTCTAGCTCCTCGCGGATTCTCTGTATTCTCTTCCGAACAGCGGATTTCCTCTTTCTATTAAGAAATTCTAAAGAAAAAGTCCCTCGGACGAGGAAAGAAGGGGCTTTTGCTCGAGATGGGTAGAAGAAGCACTGCAAAACTGTGGGAATTAGGAACTAACTTTGTTCTATTGCCTAGTGTCTGAGCTAACATTAAGGAATAGGCGGGATGCTTAAGAAAAAAAGAAAGTGTATTTTCAGGTAGCTACGGAATTGCTGCTAGTAGACTGAAAGTCTATTCCCTCCCTAACCCTAAGGTAACCGCTACGCAACTCATTTCCTGGGCAAGCTTTGTGTTCGATCATGGTGATGATGAGGCCTAAAGGCCCTAGGTTGTATTCCTACCGTATACTTTTCGTTACTTGTGCACTAAGGACAGTTCCTAACATTCAACTGTGGGGTTGGGTGTTCTCTGTGTATATAGTTGGTTATTACTTATTCAATTCTTAGATCAGTTTTTTAAGTTTTGTATTTTCTTCTTCTTTTGGGTTCCTAAGAGTTTGTTTTCACTATTTTAACTTAAGAGTGTCCCTTTGAACCGAATAGGACTAGTTTACTGCTTTATCAAGTCTTCGAGTCATCTTAGGAGAAACAGTTCACACTGATAGATTGATGATGCCCATCTTAAGGTAAAATTAATCACATAGGGGACAAGGAATGAGAAAAACAAACCTAGATAGGTGTGCCTCGCCAAGGCCTGACGCTCAGACTCATTTCTCACACCTAATCATGTAGCTCATAGTCACTTCTCAGGCGTTATAGAGGTGCATTGTCCCAGCATTCTACAAACTACAACACTTCCCAGACGAACTGGCAGGTGCAGCGCGCTAAGGCTTACAACGACTGAAGAATGTGCAAGGCACACTGCACCATTTAAATTCTAACTCTTCCAACTTTTAAGCATTTCACTAGGACTTCTAATTTGAGTAGGATTTGTTTTTAACTTTAGGTACGATTGTATATCAATTTTGTGACCTCCATTGTTAGTGTGGGATGTTTTTTTGGTGTGTAATAGCAAGACATAAAATTTTTAAGAGGTTTTGGTCTTCTAACTCTTCTATTTTTTGAAAATCACATGAAAAATTGTGTTTTGTAGTTTTTAAATAACAAGATTAGCTAAACTCCCCTGTTATAAGGTTTTAGCTACAATTTGAACGTTGAGAATTATTGGTTTATGAATTAATATTCGGTAGTCAACACATCCTACTTGTATATTCTTGTTTCACTATTTTATGCTTGCACACCATAAGATAACTATAGTGTCCAATCTTAAAATCAACCCGATGAGAAGTTAGATAGAAAAGAGAATATAGGGAGCTCGATTAACCTATAAGATTGAGGTGATTTGTGTTTCGGAGTGACGCCTCGACGAATAATTGGTTTTGTTAAGAAATAGGATGAAATATAAATGGTCTCAAATTATCTTACTTATCACTGTTGACCCATGTAGTTAGGTATGTAATTGAGATAGGTCAGGAGAGGTGTGTAGCCCAACACATATAATTAACCCTATAAAGTAGTAACTTGATAACCGAAGTCAGTTCTAAGCTAATACTATAATCTATGAAATTCAACGTATGTTGCAGTCCTGGAATTGTCTTTCTCTTGATTGCAACATAGTCTTAAACTCGTTCATATTTAGTTACATATATTACTTGCACGAGCACGTACACTTGTGTGTATACTGGGAAATAACCTGCATGTGAGAACAACAGAGCAATAATATCAATATTAATGAATGTACTTCAATTAATTAATAGTAAACTTGCATGCATGACAACTTCCAATGCAATAATAATTACTTTCAATTATAATCTTTGATTTATGCCTTTTCTCTCCTTTCCCTAATCTAAATAAATGTAAAGTGATTTATTCTTCTTTCATACCAAATATTGGGAGTGATCATGACAATGCAAGACTTAATTTCCCTTCCTAAACAATTCCATTCTTGATGATTTTAGGTAATTCAATCTTTTTGTATATTTTAAAAAATTAATTTAATAATTACACATAGTACATATATGTTATTATTATGATGTGTAGTCGTGTATATTGTAGACACCTAATATTGACCCTCCTTTTGTCTAATTTATTGTTTCGAGATTATAATTCAAGAACGTATCAAATTTTCTTTTTTTCACTACTACTTTTTACTACTACAACTATTTATCATTGGCATTGTTGTTCTATGATTCTATAATAACTACTAAAATTATATGTTTAGTATTAATGTTATATTATCACTTTCACGCCTCTCATTTCTTAAATAATGAATATGTCGTCACCTTATTTCAATTATTATATATATTTGATTAACTATAATATCGTAGATTAGTATCTATACTATATTAGCGTATAGTCGTAATAGTTATATTTTGATTTTATAATGTATTAACTGTCATCTTATAGTACTGTTTTATAAGTTAGAGGCCAAAAATAATTAAAGGGAAGAAAGAATGACCAAAACATCCCCCTAACCCCCCTCCCCCCCAAACAAAACATAGATGTTTCAGCCCATTACTTTATATCAAAAGCATCCCAAAAACAAGTTCAAGTCGGCAAGCCTATTTAGTTTTACAGCTATCGGACCCCTTAAGCCGTATCAAAAAATAGATCTCAATCAGAAATATAATTACTTTGCAAAGATAGGGTCTTTTCATTTTATTTTTTTAATAAAAATAGGATTATCTAATCTTATATATATATATTACTAAAAGGTATCAATTGTTGTCTTTAGCAAATCATTCTATTTTTTCATTTATTATTTTATTTCCTTGCATTAAATATTGAATTTGACTTTAAAGAGTTAAAAATGAGTAAGAAAAGAGAAAAAAAGGATTTTGGTTAGAGTCAAACTCGAAAGCTTGAGTTTGTTTTTAGGATTTTACACATATTTGATATATTCAGTTAACTACTTATCATTCTATATTAAAATTTTAAAAAAATCTAATAAATATTGTTGATTTTTATAAACCTATGTTTATCCATTAATTTCAAGTTCGAAACATTCTCTTAATTAGCTACTCAACTTTTCAAAGTATTAAGTTCTTCTTTATTTAGTTTTTTTTATAAGTTAACCTAGGTTTTGTCAGTAAGCGTGTTTAATGAATCGTAAAGCATGCTTAACCCCTTCCCTTTAGGATAATTCTAACCCTTACCTAGAATCAAATAATTTAGTAGACGCTTTAATTTTAGTAAGTTTTATTATTTAGATAAATATTTAGGTGACCTATTTAACCTTTTAAAAAATTCGATGGTGACTTCTTAAGATCATTAATTTAGGAATCAACATATCCTACACTATTTGACATAAGTTAAAATGAGGTATAACAACATAGCGACTCTTTTAGGAATTTGTAGGTTATAAACCAAGAGATACTTAGGTTAGTAATCAAGGATTTTTAGAATTTACTAGTTTATTTTTATTATCCTGCTTACTTTTATTTTTTAATGCTTTATGTATCATGTTTAGATACTATAAACTGCTAATAAATGTTTATATGGTATTTCTTTATTAACTGTCATTCCTTTCATACTTCGCTTACTCTGGAAAACTCACAAATTCA
This sequence comes from Solanum lycopersicum, assembly GCF_036512215.1. Lineage (NCBI taxonomy): Eukaryota > Viridiplantae > Streptophyta > Magnoliopsida > Solanales > Solanaceae > Solanum > Solanum lycopersicum. The sequence continues at coordinate 40,160,967 of NC_090806.1, read as the reverse complement.
CGTGTCCACATGAGGGGTATTTTGTGAACCCGTAAATTTCTTTCAAATCAAAAAAGTTAGGAGAGTTGATGTATGTGTGGGTGTCTGGATCTTTTTTAGAGTGACTCCGTAGCTTTATAACTTGAGTTGTCTACTCTAAGACCTTGGTCTAGTAAGTCAAATCATAGAAAACATAAGATAGACCTAAGACACCTCTTTAATTTAAGTCATTCATGAATACACCTTACGTGAATCGATATTTGTGTCAACTCTACCCTTAAGAAATCTACCCATATGTCAACGGTTCTTTATGACCCAACAACCAACAACTATGTTTTTTCCAATTTTCTAATAATAGATGAATCCAAACCAATTATACCTTAAGTGAATTTGGAAAATATGTGTTCATTTTATTTTTACTTCTGTTGTAGGATGGATTCAGGTCCCAAGTGCCCAAAATTAATATGGTCGAGCGTTTTTGCCTTAAATTGAGGACATGGTGGAAAAATTTTAATCCAAGTGAAAAACTCGCGATTTGAAGAAAATTGAAGTTCCTCCCAATGATATTAAAGATCACCCCCGAAAAGCATGTGAGTAGAGCATTAGTTAAGTTTTGAATCCGGACCATGTTGTGTTCACATTCAAATATATTGAACTAACACCTATATTTGAAGAAAGTTTGATATTTCACCATCTTCAGTATCAAGGAAGAGGTCAAATTATTCCTTATACTCAATCAGCTATGAAATTCCTTTGCTAGTTAGGCTTGAAAAATGAAAGGAAACATCTCTGTATCGAAAATAATTGTGTTTCTTTTGGAATACTTATATCATAGGTACAGACACTCAGATATATACAAATTTTTCATGAAAAAATTGACTTGAACTTCTGTCCATTGGAAATTCAATCGTATTATTGCATTTGTTCTACGTTTACCAGAAACTTCTGTATTTCCACGAAAACATGAACATATTAGAGCTTTCATTTGTTTTGTTGGTTGAGTACTTTTTGAAGGAGATAATGGCGAAGAATTCACTTTGGTCTCCTGGATTGTCACATACATATTTTTAGGGTACAAGAAACTTCTTTGAAGGTTGCAATTTTGATTTTTCAAATTTAAGCAATGGAACACTTTTACCAACATAAAAACATAAATGACATACACTTTAGTAACACGAATCAGATTGAAAGTTCATATGAAAGGATGACAAAGTTTGTGTTTCCAATTAGCACTTATGATTTGTAATAGTTACTGGCCTACCTCACTAGTGATACAATTTAGTGGAAATATAGATTACTCTCAATTCTTCTGCCTACATAGTGTCACGGCCCGAGCTACCCCGGAGATGCGGTCACGGAACCTAGGACCAAAGTGATCCAAAGCTAACCTTGCTTACATGATCATGAGCATACGAAAGGTAATAAACTATTACGGAAGCTAAATCATACTTAAAATTAAAAGATGGGGAAAACCCATATTCAATAACTGAGATATTTTAAAACAATGAGTTTAATACAAAAGGAATATTAACTCAATACTAAGTTGAATCTAACTATGTCTAAAAATAGCCTTTAAACTAGACTAGAAATAATGGGACAAGCCCCAGCTAAATCTAGAAAAAACTTAAACTAAATAACTAAAGACTGAAATGAATCTCATGACAGTTGTCCTCGGATATTGAGGATTCACCACTGAATCTACTGAACTGGAGATTGGGGAATAGATCTATGAGTGATATAGATGCTAAGACCTAAACCTACATCATGAGAAGATGTAGCGAACGAATATGTCAGTACTTGAAAGGTTTTGGGCATTTACAATAGAGTAAAGCTGAAATAAAACATAACTGAACAAGCACAAAAACAAGTATAATAATCTGAACATGATGTGCTGATTTCTGAGTAAACATGATGCAATAACGTATTTATACCATGATGAAACTTAATACTTAATATATTGATAAATGGTCTATGCAAAGATTCTGACTGAACTGTGGGAGCTACTTATAACCGATAAAAAACCACATGAGCTAAATGAGGAGTCCGATGTATACGCCCCATCGAGAGGACCCAATATATCCTACCAAAGGTATAAAGGCATGCTGCCGTGATCACTAAACTGATTGCCCACAGAGGGGACTTACCACCTACTTTTCTAGCAGTTCTTTCACTATTAGTTACGCTAAGCCCTAGTCTCCCTCGGTATTATGCTACTCCTAATGAATTTTGTAAATTAACTGTTTATATCTGAATTTATGTAAATACTAAATAGCTCAAACCTGAACATGCAAACTGAGAATGCAATAATTAATCTGGTAATTATGCATTTATAACTTAGGCATGTATATCTGAAGTGTCTGAAATATATGACCTAGCATGTGTAGTTCAAGAACTTAAGAAATACAAAGCTAGGGTTATGAAATTCATGCGATAATCTGATTAATAACATGATAATCTTAATTGAAACATATAATTATGAAATTCACGAAGCTATATGAATGTTCTAGAAACACTAGGTTAAATCATGATAAGAGAATCAAGAACTGACTAAAACTTAGGACCCAATGGGTGAAAGGAACCAATAGTGAAATCCCATATACCTGGTCATGAAATCCACGGAAAAATACTTCTGTTTCGGGGATGGAATTGGTAGAGCTTAGTGCGATCTTTAACAAGGGTTCTTGAGATTTTTTTTCCTCTCTTGCTTCTAATTTTCTATGTTTTTATTTAATGATTTGACTTGAATATGTTTTAATCACGTTTCTAGGCTTAAACTGACTAAAATCTAATGATTTAGGGTCAAAATGACATAGCATGGGGTATAGAAGAGTTAGAAATGTCAAAAAGACCCCTCGTATGGTTGATGTAGGGCCTCACGACGGCCAGGACTGACGCTCCGTCATGCAGCTGACGCCCCATCGTTGGGTCCGTCGTGAGGGCCTGTGCGTACGACCTTTACTAAAATGGACATACCTTTTTACTCGGAGGTCTGATTTTAGCATGGTTTGTGGCTATGGAAATATAATTAAATTATGTATTTGTGGGTAGGTCATGGGATACCTAATTCATTTTGTGCTAAGAATTCTGATAATTTTAAGTTGTCCCAACTACATTTCCCCTTAACTGGCTGCAAATTTTCCACCTACGGACCGTAGGTCCAGCTATGAACCATGTTGGTCATCCATAGTCTTCTCAGAGAGTGGTTGAAGGGAGTCTTGATCGATGGTCATGGACTACAGACCATCGTTTAAACTATGGACCGTAAGTCAATCCGTTGTCCAAGACTTACAAATTTTTCTAGGTTGAAATTTTTGGGAGTTTCTGATCCCGTCAACGGTTGTAAAGGACGGAACGTGGTTTAGGCTATAATCCGTCGATGCCACCATTGGTAGCACCTACCGATTTTGCTTAAAAAGTAATTTTTTGTTTTTTTTCGTTACGGGGTGTTACATTATCTTCTCCTTGGGAACATTTGTCCTCGAATGAAGACAAAACTAGCTGAAATAGAGGGAGAGAGATGCAAACTCTATTACTTAACACTAAGAACTGAGTTCTGACTGAATTTAGTTCTGAGTACATGCAATTACGCTAAAAATAAACGTACAAACTGAAGTAACATGATTCTAAAACTTAATTTACGGATGAATGACAGTAAAATTAAAGAGGAACTGTTACCTCAACCTGGAGTGGAATTGGAAGGAAAAAGGTACGGAAACTTGGCATTCATGGCTGCTTCTGCTTCCTAAGTAGCTCCCTCTACAGACTGACTCCTCCAAAAAATCATGACTGAAGCGACTTCTTTGTTTCTCACCTTTTAACCTTACGGTCAAGAATCTTAACTGGTATATCCTGATAAGAACGAATATCTTTCACCACCACACTCTCTAATGTCACTATAGAGGTTGGGTAACCAATGCACTTCTTCAAGAGTGAGATATGGAAAATCGGATGCATTTCTGCTAATTTTGCTGGCAACTCTAACTCATATACCACCTTGCCATTCCTTTTCATTATCTTGTAAGGGCTGACATATCTAGGACTGAGCTTCCCTTGCTTTCAAAATCTCATTACCCCTTTCATAGGTAAGGATTTTTGAAAAACCGAATCATCAACTTGGAGCTCTAGTTCCCTTCTCCTTACATCTGCATAAGATCTCTGCCGACTTTGGGATGTCTTATGACCATCTCAAATGAGTTGCACTATCTCCATAGCATAAAGGATTGAATGTGGCCCTATCAAAGTTGCTTCACAGAGTTCAACTCAACCAATAGGAGATCTACAACTACGCCCATATAAAGCCTCATAATGGTCCATGTGACTGCTTCAATGGTAGCTATTAGTGTAGGAAAACTCAATAGGAGGAAGGTGATCATCCTAAATACCTTTGATATCGATCAGACAAGCTCTCAACATATCGTCTAGGGTATGAATGGTACACTCTGACTGCCCATCTTTCTATGGATGAAATGTTGTACTAAGGTTAACTTGAGTACCAAGACCTTTTTGAAATGACTTCCTGAAATAAGAGGTAAACTGAGGACCTCTATCTGAGATGATAGACAAAGAAACCCCATCAAACCTCATAATTTCAGAAAGGTAATGCTTGGCATAGTCCTCTGCCGAATATGTACTCTTTACTGCCAAAAAACGAGATGACTTAGTCATCCTATCAACTATCACCCAAATTGAGTCATACTATCTACGTGTACGAGGTAACCCTTTGATGAAATTCATATGGATCACATCCCACTTCCAAGTAGGAATATCGATCTACTTAGTCGTACCTCCTTGTTTCTGATGTTCCACCTTGACTTGCTGGCAATTGGGGCACTCATTCACAAAGTCTGCCATATCCCTCTTCATGCCATTCTACCAATAGACTTCCCACAGATCGCGGTACGTCTTAGTGTAACCTAGATTAATAGAATAACAGGAATTCTGAGCTTCTACAAGAATATCCTGCCTCAACTCTCCCACATCAGGAACACCCAATCTACCTTTGTAGTAAAGTACACCATCTCCCCCTTGGGAGAAAACCTCAACTCTCTGATTGTTTAGTGCACCCTTTAGTTCAAGCAATATTGGATCATCTCTCTTTTTTTTTCTTAACCTCCACTACCAAAGATGATTCTGCCCCATTCAGAACTGTTACACCGCTATCTGATATTCTCATAAAGCGAACTCCCAAGCGAGCAAGCTTGTGAACATCCTTCACTATCTCCTTTCTTTTTTTCCTCAAAATGGGCTACACAACACAAAGATACTCTACTAAGATCGACGGCCACAACATTCGCCTTTCGAGGATTATAATGCACACTCATATCATAATCCTTAAGTAAATCAAGTTATCTCCTCTTTCGAAGATTCAAATCTTTTTGGGTGAGCACATACTGAAGGCTGTTATGATCGGTGAACACATCTTCATGAACACCATTCAAGTAGTGTTTCAATATCTTGAGTGCAACTACCAATGCTGCAAGCTAAAGGTCATGATATGGATAGTTCTCGTCATGCACCTTAAGATTTTTAGAGGCATAAGATATAACCTTATTTCTTTGCATCGACAAACAACCTAGGCCAGCTGTGGATGCATCGTAATAGATGACATAAAAATCTGAACCCTTTGGTAGAGTCAAGACAGGAGTTGTAGTCAATCTAGTTTTAAAATTTGCAAAGCTTCTCTCACAATCATCTTACTAGTGGAACTTGACCAACATCTGAGTCAACATAGTCAATCATGAGGCTATGAATGAAAATCCTTCCATGAACCTTCTGTAATAACTTTCTAGACCTAAGAACTTCTTATATCTATAGCAAAGGTAGGTCTGGGCATTGTTTCACTGCACATATCTTATGTGAATCTACGCGGATCCAGTAGCTATATACAATCTTACCAAGGAAAGCTACGGATTACAACGAAAACCCACGTTTACTAAACATAGCATATAATGGCAATCTTTGAGAATCTGCAGAACAACTCTCAAATGGATTGCATGTTCTTCCTCACTACTAGTAAATAAGGATATAATCAATGAAGACAATAACGAACAAGTTAATTACTGTTTGAACACTTTGTTCATCAATCCCATGAAATCTTCAGGAGCATTGGTTAGTAAATGTGACATAACTACAAATTCCTAATAACCATACCGAGTTCTGAAGGCCGTTTTTAGAATGTCATTATGTCTATCTCTGAGCTGATGCTAACCCGATCTGAGGTCTACCTTTGAGAAATGAGTAGCACCCTGAAGTTGGTCAAACAAGTCATCAATTCTTGGGATGGGATACTTATTCTTGATTGTGACCTTGTTTAAAAGTCTATCGTCAATTAACATTTTGAGAGAAACGTCTTTCTTCTTTACGAACAATACTGGTGGACCCCATGAGGAAATACTAGTTCTGATGAAACCCTTATAGAGAAGGTCTTTCAACTGCTCTTTCAATTCCATAAGCTCTTCTAGAGCCATTCTGTAAGGAGGAATCGAAATAGGCTGGGTATCTTGAAGGAGATCAATTCCAAAGTCGATTTCCCTTTCGTGAGGAATCCGGGTAAGATCTTTTGGAAATACTTCTAGAAATTCATAGACTATTGGAACTGACTCAAGAGATGGGGTTTCAAGTCTAGAATCCTTCACCCAAACTAGATGATAGAGATAACCCTTAGATATCACCAATGTGTCATAAGGTAAGAAATAAATTGACCCATAGGCGCTAGGCTACTACCCTTCCATTCTAAGATTGGTTTGTCTGGAAATTGAAAACGAACAATCCTAGTTTTACAATCGACTGAGGCATAACATGAATGTAGACAATCAATGCCTAGAATGACATCAAAGTCTACCATTTCTAACACTACCAGATCTACTAAGGTGACTTTCTGAAATATTGTGATAGGGTAATTTCTGTAATACCCGACTAGCTATAACTGGGTCACCGACTGGAGTAGAGACTGAGAAAGGTACAGAGAGATTTTCTGGACTAATGCTGAATTGGACTGCTAAACTGCGTTACAAAAGACAAAGTCATGTCTGTTGTCTTTCCACTTAGTGAACCATATCTGAGTCACACCCTAGAGTTTGTAGGATTCCAATCTCTCCTATCACTATGAGTTACTAATATCACAAAAAATATTTTCTTGACCTTATCAATGAACTTCTGTGGGTCCTTACCAAAAATTTTACTGGCATTATGAAACTCTACATTTAAACTTTCTTATCTGGTACTAGAGAAACGGTGTTTGCATTCCAGGCATTCCCATTCCTAGCATTAGCTCTACGAGGAGGCATGATCTAAAACGTAGAACGTCAAGTAAGAATTGAATAAGATCATACCTTACACACGATAAGAGTAATAAGAAAGTGATGTTTTTCCTAAAATACTTTATAGCCTCCCTAACCATAGACGTGGTGCACTTCACACCCATGAAAAAAAAACACTACTTAGTGCGGATTTTTAAGACATCTTAGGACTCTTGAACCTAGTGTTATGATACAAAATTTTGTCACGTTCCAAGATACCCCTAAGACGCGGACACGTAACCTAGGACCACAAGTGATCCCAAGCTAACCTTTCTGGCATATGATCATGAGCAAACAAAAGATAATAAACTGTTACGGAAGCTAAATCATACTTAAAATTAAGAGATGGGGAATACCCATATTTTATAACTGAGATATTTCAAAACAATGAGTTCAATACTAAAGAAATAATAACTCAATAGCAAGATGAATTTAACAATGTTTGGAAATAACTTTAACCTAGACTAGAAATACTGGGACAAGACCCTGCTAAATCAAGCAAAATCTGAAACTAAATGACTAAAGACTTAAATGAAACTCATGACCGTTGTCCTTAGAGAATGAGGACTCACCACTAAATCTACTAAACTGAAGATCAGGAAATCGATCTATGCGTGATATGGATGTTGAGAACCTGAACCTACATGACAAAAAGATGTAGCGAATGTATGCATAAGTACCTGAAAGGTATTGAGCATGTAGGGTAGAGTAAAGCTGAAACAAAATATAACTGAACAAGCACAAAAACAAGTATAATGATCTGAACCTGATGTGCTTATTTCTGAGCTTACTGTATGCAATGACCAATTTATAACATGTTGAAACTGAATACTGAATATATTGATAAATGGTCAATGCAGAGAGGCTGACTGAAATCCATGGAAAAATACTTAAGCTTCAGGGATGGAACTGTTGGAGCTTGTGTCATTTCTAAACTAGGGTTCTTGAGCTTTTTTTCTCCTCTCTTGCCACTAATTTTCTAAGTTATTATTAAATGGTTTGACCTTAATATGTTTTAATGATGTTTCTACGCTGAAATTGACTAAAACCTGGTGATTTAGGGTCAAAATAACGTAACTTAGGGTTTATGTAGAGTGGGAAAGGTCTCAAAGACCCCTGGGAAGGTTATTGTCTGGCCTCACAACAATGAATTCCTTCACTCTTATAGTGAATCACTTACCTTCCATTAACAAACTTTTAGCATGTAATTCTCTCACTAAAAGCTATACTAAGATTCACTTAAGTCACAAAAAGAGAGATCACCAATACACCCTCTCAAGCCCTTATGATTACTAATAATGAGTCACATACACACTTAGAATGTAACGACCTGTTTAGTCGTTTTGAGCAACAGATTTTATTTTTGGAAAAACAGGTTGAGGCGACGGACCCCACGACGGACCGTCATAGGCACGACGGACCGTCACAGGGTCTCGTTTCAAAACACTTAGAATATCTGAAATTGGGTACTGAAAATCGACTCTCTGAACTTCATAATAGAATGGCAGGACGGACCGTCACAGACTCTTCAGAGAAATTGTCTGTGAACTCTGTGACGGAGCAGCAGGACGGACCGTCGCAGGCACGACGGGCCGTCACAGGCTGCATAAATCCTAGCCTGAGTCGGAATTCCTCAATTGTTTTAAGGGACGTTTTTGACTATTCCTGCTTTAATTATATAGTTAGTGGGTTAATGTTAATAAGTCTAATTACTTGGGGGTTAAAAGAGGTAACCTTAAGTTAATTAGTGGGTTATTATTGCCATCTTTTATTCTTAATTATATGCTAATTAGGGTAAAAGAAGGAGGGTTTTGAATAAAGGAAATAGAAAGAACAAGAGAAAGAGAGATAAAGTCGAACGAGAAAGAGGAGAAACGAAGAGAAACAAAGCTTGGGAAATTCTTGCTTGATCACTAGTCTTCGGTGGATGTAGGTTATGGTTTCTCTTACGATATTCGTAGTAAACTCTTAATAGTGAATGATATGTATTGATAATATTATAAACCCTGCTATGTGCTTAATTGTATGCTTGCATGAATGTAATTATATAATTGTGATTATATAAGCATGATGAAGTTATTGAATCCCAAATCTTGCAAAACCCAAAATCTCTTTTTTAATGATGAGGCCTTGGTATAAAAGAAGGCATGATGAACTAAAATAATGAGATTCATGATGTCTTGGTAAGAAAGAAGGCTTGATGAATTGATAGAAGGAGATTAGGGGATCGGGTGTCACGAACCGACACGTATATTTAGGGGATCGGGTGTCACGAACCGACACATAGATTTAGGGGATCAGGTGTCACGAACTGCCACGTAGATTTAGGAGATCGGGTGTCACGAACCGACATGTAGATTTAGGGGATCGTGTGTCACGAACAGACACGTAGATTTAGGGATCGGAGTGTCACGTTCCGACACATAGTAGTAGGGGATCAGAGTGTCACGTGCCGACACAAGAGAAATAAAGATAATGAATCTTGCAAGATGTTAATATACTCAATCTAATGAACATAATTCCCAAATGAGTATGGTATTGAGGCTTGAGCCCTCATGTGTGAACTTGACGGAAATTGTTAACGATATAGTACTTGCTGTTGCTACATGTTGAGTATCATAGTCTATTTTATGATATTACTTTGTATCTATATTGATCTCTATTTTGAGTTGGCCGATGATATTTACTCGGTACCCATGTTTTGTACTGACCCCTACTTTTATGTTTTCTTCTTGTTATTTGTGGAGTGCAGCAAACGTGACGTCATCTTCGACTCAACAGTAACTCTAGCCAAGTCTTCATTACTCCAGATATCAGGGTGAGCTAATGTTTCTAGCTTGGACTGGATCCTTCTCTTTATGTCTTGATGCCTTGAAGTTTCCGGCGTGGACTAGCTTTTATGTATTTTTAGCTTCTTAGAAACTCTTAGATTTAGCAATTTGAAGTAGATGTTCTTGTGATGATGACTTCCTGATTTCGGGAAATAATAGTTATTGAATTTGTTTTTAATAATGACTTAAGTCTTCCGCATTACTTTATGTTGATATTACATTGAAATGTTAAGATTTAGATTGGTTGGTTTGCTCACATAGGAGGGTAAGTGTGGGTGCCAGTCACGGCTCGATTTTGGGTCGTAACATAGAAAGCATAATAAACATCAAGGTAAGCTTCTTCTACCAAAGGTGACACAAAGTCTATCTTGATTGAGTTGTGAAGCGACCGCCCATACAATCCCTTATACAAACACTTAAGAGTTCCTATAAACTCCCTAAAATAGAATCATCCTCACTTATCACACCAACACATAGATGATATGACATTTCCCTTCCGAAGGCTATTAAAAGACCTACGTAAGTAAATCAAGATGATAACCTCCATAGTGACCTCTTTAAGATTACCTAAATAGTAATTAAGACTACCTAAGGCTTAGATCATGTCCATCACACAAAACATCTTCCCTAACTAGAGTCATCCTCGATACTTCCAAAGATAACACATGAAGAGGTCATCTCTTATGCCCTGTTCATACTTTAGCTAAGGAATCCTTAAGTCACTTTATATTAGGTACTTATTCATTTACATACTTCTAAACATAAGTCATTAGTTCATTAAGACTCATACATCGTGTAAAGGACATTCAAATAATTATCTTAGACAAGACCTAGGAACTCCAAATAACACCTTCTAAGTCTATTATGCAATTTCTAGATAGCGTCCCATACTACCATCTAAAGCTCATAAACTTCTCTAATGCTAATAGATTTTCCATTTGAATAAAATAGTAAATAACCGATATAGACCATTATAGAAGTACATGGAATGTGGAGTTCTATCCTACTCCAATGAGGTTGTTGTACTTGCCCAGGGTAGAACTTAGACACATCCCATGTAGGCACATGGTTAAGGAATATGAAGGGAATACATTGTAATCAAGTCTAATACTTCACTAGAACTACTTTCCCTTACCACAATAACTCAGTCATTGCCTTCTTTCTCATAGAGTAATTCACACATGAGGTTCACATAAAAGGGATCCATCACAAGTTCATAACCCAATCACATTTACTTTACAAAAGAAGGTCCCTTAAGGCTACCTCACAATGGTAATAAGAAGCTCATGATTACTTTCCTAAGGATGATTATGATGCCATTACAGCCACTTAAACTTAAGTCTATCATCCCTTTACTTTGAAGGATACCATTACGGCTTACAACTACAACAATCTCTACATTATCAATAAGTCAAGGTTTTCACATAAAAGACTCTCTTATGTTCATTAAGATCACATGTCATTCACATTTTCAAGACTAAGAGTTATAAAACCCTAAATATAGACATCACATATTCATAATCATCTATACATCAAGAAAGCGACACAAGTCAACTAAGACAAGACACCACATAATTCATTTTCACCCATAATGCAAGTCATTCTGGAAGCACCTAGAAACAACCCTAACATCTTCAAGTCATCTTGTATACTATCGTAGCATCATCAATGTAATCAACGTAGCCTCGTATGGACAAGTAGGAATAACCAAGACTCAACTCCAACACAACACATATAATGTCAAAGGCATAGTCTAACATGCTCACCTAAGACAACATGCAAGAAGAATTCATATATGACTCCACCTGTAGATATATATTTTCATGCTTCACATAATAAAGCTTCAAAAATAGTCATATTACTTCAAGTTGTTGTCAACAGGTCAAGATCATCATATTGCATAAAGTAACGCCGACAAGGCGACATCAATTGCAAGTAAAGCGCATAACACCACCTTGATAAGTGGACCATACCAATCACAATAGAATCTAAGTATAAATAGTATCAAATTAAAGGAAATAGGTCAGCATACCCGCATATACTCCTCAACACTTCAATCCATGGTTAACTTACTCATTTCAATAAAACAAGACCCTTACCCAAGTCCATAACCAACAATTCAACATAAAAACTACAATAATCATTGAACTAGGTCAAATAAATATAAATTCATCAATCTAATACAACCTAGATATTAATTTACTACAACTGTTTCATCAATGAATAGCGTACATAAAACTAAAAAGCATTTATCAATGATATATAAATATCAAGTAACCTAAAACTTAGTCAAAAACTAGTGTTCATCCAATTAATGGGTTCATAGGTAATTTAGTTTTAAATCATAAGTACAATATAAATATAATCCATAATATACGTTTAAAAATTATTATTGCAAGAACCTCCGTAGAATCATGAAATTTGACAATTTATTTTAGAAACTTTGAAAACATCTTGAGAATTGGGGCTCCTTGATGAAGAGACTTTCAACGATCAATATACATAAATTGATGAATCTATACATAAATTGATGAATCTAATTCTTCGCTTTGATGAAAAATTTCCAATCAAAATGTCACACCAAGCTCTTCCTTGATTTTGTACTTCAATGGAGACTTTGTGATTTCTTAAGGGATTTTAGTGTTTCGATTTGCAAGAATGAAATCTTCAATGTGTTTAACACTCATATACACATTTGAAATACCCAATATACCCCTTAGGAACCTCCAAATTCTATTTTTGGAAGTGGGGTGAATTTACAAATTCACCCCTAGCTTGGCAGTGAAATTTCTTGCAAGGACAACCATAGATGACTTCCCCATCAACGGGGCGTAATCCCACTTACAGGTCGTGATGGAAACCGTCAATCGGCTAAAGGTACTTGAAAATGTATCCTTGACACCCAGGATAAGTATCTACCCATGCCCACCCACGGACCATCGACCAACCTACTGGTCGTCGATTGGCTTACATAGGTGAACTACCTTTTGGCAGCTTTGGCCACCAAGTTAGGTCCTTCCTCATGGATCCTTGGATGGTCCTTGGGAGAATTTCCCAGAAGTTTACAATCCAAATAGGATTTTATATGAGTTTAACACATCTCACATAAGTTTTATCTGAAACGAACACGTAAAACTCGACGAAATATGCCTAGAAACACAAGGTCATTTCAATGCGCATCTTTCGAACATCATGGACGTTCCTGGACAGTTGACAACCAAACTCCAAGAAACATGACACAATGACTATAAATGCTATAACAACTCATTTATAGACCTTAAAAACTCATTTATCACACAATATCTCAAAAAACCACATATGAGGCACATAGGTGAGTTAGTCTTCGAATGTCGTAGTCGTCCCTTGACGTTTGACTTCCAATAACCTAAAAATATAGCTACTGTCTCTATACCATATATTAGACCTATTTCAGACCTTAAACAATCAAAAAAACATGTTAGTATCTAATTCACCTAAGTCATTTTTGGGGTTTTACAGTCTCCCCCACTTGGACATTATTCATCCTCGAATGACACTTACGCTGTCTGAACACTTCCAAGAATAGAATTCAACTAGTAGCTAATAACAAAACCATACAACACATAAATAAATAAGAAAACATAAATTTCATATAGTCAAGAGAATCAAAACACAAAAAGAATCTAAAAGACAATTATATAATGCATTATGCTATAAAACTCACATGCTTCATTCCAAATAGTAAAAACTCATTTTATAATCAATATCATACTTATATAAATCAATTCTAACCATATTACAACAACTGTAGATCAAACAATTAAAAAGTAATTTTTCACAAAATTTTACAGTAAACAGTACAAGCATACTGTGATTTTTATTAAATTTTTCAAAAATGCATTTTTTAAGAAATTCATGATATCAACATGCTACTATGCAAAGTAACATTATATAAATACATCTTACAAAATAATCATAGCTTCATAAAATACACAATATAAGATGTTAATGATATTCAATTTCAACAAAACTCCTAAATACCATGCAGATACAACATACTTCTACCCCATTCTATCCGAATTACTAACCACACTCCCCCACATAGAAGGAACTCATATTACAACAAGAAGAAAAGTTAACTTACCAACATCATCATCACTCTCATCCGTCTTCTCCCTTCTACACCACAGTGCATAGAAGCACCTATTTATTGAAGCATTTTCATTTTGAACACTAGGAGCAACTCACTTACACTCTCTTCCTCTAGAAGAAATCATAGGACAATCTATCACCATGTGTCCTTCCTTACCACAACCAAAGCAACCCCTGATACCCAATAGATACTCACCTTAATGATTCTTACGACATTTGTCACAAGTAGGATTGACTTTTTGAGAACCACCACCTTTTTCAAATTTCACATTAGCACTCTTAGGTTGTTCTTGAGTTTGCCCTCTTCTTAAACCTAGTTTGCTCTTGATTATTAGCACCACTCTTTTTCAAATTTCTATCTATCCTCCTAAGCTTAGACTCTTCAATCATTGGTGCATACACCATGAGTCTAGATAGGGTCACATCATCATGTAGCATAGCGGTGCGACATTCCTCCATCACTAAGTCAGCTACCCCTATAACAAAACGACTCATTTCATGACTTTGACTAGACACAAGAGAAGGGGCATACCTAGACAAAGATGAGAATTTCAAATAGTACTCCTGAACACTCATATTGCCTTGATTGATATTGATAAACTCCTCCGCCTTAACTTCTCTCCTCTCTCAGGGAAAGTACTTACCAAGAAATGTTTTTTTGAATTCTTCCCACTCACTAGGACCAGATTCTCCCGGCCTTTTATACTTCCATTGAGTGTACCATATTTGAGAAACATCTCTCAGTTGATACGAAGCCAACTCCTCCTTCTCCCTAGATGTAACCCCCATAGCACTCAACACCTTGTACACTCCATCAAGAAACTCTTGTGGATCCCCCCCCACCCACATTAGAGCCAAGAAAGATTGGAGGATTTATCCTCATAAAGTCTCTCAACCTAGTAGTCATAGTTCTCTCCACAACCCTAAGCATCATACCACAACCCTAAGCATCATACTCAAATTAGCTTGCATAGTCAGGGCTCGTACTATAGCAATCAAATCCTCTAATATCCCTATTTGATATCTCTAGAACCTCAATAGCTCCTTCCACATTAAGAATAGGATCACCTTGGGGAGGAACTAGGGCACCTTGAAAACCTTGGATTCCTTTACCACCTTGAGGAACTTTCTCAGCTTGCTTAACTTGAGAGGAACCTCCTCATTCATCCTCCCTTTTTCCAACATTTTAGAGGCCATCCTTCTAGTATTCATCTCCTACAAACACAAGGAAACACATTAAGAAGGATAATCATAAAATTTACTCTACCGCACGACATTGTATTAGAAAAGAAGGGAAACAATATCGTCCTATAGCCTCTCGCCCATAGATGTTTCTCCACTCACACCGATGGTCAAGACTCTACTAGATGTGACTTTATGAGACTTTTCGATTCCTATTACTACTTTCACAAATATATGCTCTGACACCAATCTTGTCACATCCCAAGACCATACCCAAGAATTTATGGTACAATCTCGGATTGTAACCGGCGTGCTCAACCTCTTGGAGGTCTTATAAAATCCCTTTCATATCATTCATCGCATAAAAATACTTAAAAATAGTGTGGAATTAAAACATTTCACAAACATAATATAGTCGTCAAAATCTCTTTCATATAAAAGTAATAGGAAATACTAAGTCTCAGTATCATCATCTTAAGACAAAACAATACTTGGGACACAGCCCATGCTTCAAAATATGAATATAGAAATGCTTAGTCTATTACAAACTTCGAACAGAAAACATCAAAGACATATATGCCCTTGAGTCAAGTGAGGACATACTTGAACTTTTCTTGAACGATCGTATAAGTCCAAGTCTTCTTCCCAATGCTCTTCACCTACCAAGAACTCTATGGATAGATAAAAGTATCGAATTAGTACAACCACATGTACTAAGTATGACATTATGCATAAAAACTATGAAAACAAACTTTTATTAGAAATATGTATCTTTTTATTTAAAAAGTCTATTATAATCATAAATACAACATTCAAAAACTTAGAAACACATTGGAAAACGATTAAACAAAATATCTGTCACGACCCAAAACAAGCCGCGAGTGGCACCCACACTTATCCTATAATGTGAACGAACCAACAAATCTAAACCCCAACATTTCAACCATAATAAACAGAATGAACAAAATACAATGCTGAAGACTTAAAACTCATCAACAAAATCAATTAATTAACTTCTAAAATTTATCAATTACTATCCCAAAAATCTGGAAGACATCCCACCAAGAACATCTATCCTCAAATTTCTAATTCTAAGAGTATTCAAGAAACTAAAACAAGTAAAAGAGATGGTCCATGTTCGAATTTCTAGACATCAGGACGTGAAGGAAAGAGTCCAGTCCGAGCTAGAAACAGTAGCTCACCCTGAAATTTGATATGCTGAAGACTGACTAGAGTTGCGGTTGAGTTAAAGTCGATGGTACGTTTGTTGCACTCCACAAATAACAAAGAAGAAAATCACAAGTAGGGGTCAGTACAAGGCACAAGTACTGAGTAGGTATCATCGGCCAACTCAAAATAGCAAGCAATATACATCGAGTAATAATATAAAATAAACTACAATACTCAACAGGTGGCACCAACAGGTACAAGAACCATTGACAACACCTAGTATATCTATGAGGACTCAAGCCTCCATACCATACTCATTTGGGAAAAAGGTTCTTTAAGTTGAGTATATTACCATAATTCAAGATTCATTCTCTTTATTACTCTTGTGTCGGAACGTGACACTCTGATCCCCTAACACTATATGTTAGCTTGTGACACCCGATCCCCTAATACTACATGTCTGTTCGTGACACCCGATCTCCTAATACTACGTGTCGGTTCGTGACACACGATCCCCTAATACTACGTGTCGGTTCATGACACCCTATCCCCTAATACTACCTGTCGGTTCATGACAGCTGATCCCCTAGTACTTTGTGTCGATTCGTGTCACTCGATCCCCTAATAGTACGTACCAGTTCATGACACCTAATCCCCTAATACTACATGTCGGTTCGTGACACCCGATCCCCTAATAGTACGTGTCGGTTCGTGACACCCGATCCCCTAACCTCATCCTTTTAGTTCATCAAGCCTTCTTTTATATTAAGGCATCATCATTAACAGAGTGGATTTAATGTTTTTAAAATTTCACGGTATCATCATTATAATCAATCACCATTCACATAATCACAACATGCAACAACACAATTAAGCATACATAAGACTTTACAACACCACCCAATACATATTAATCACTATTTAGAGTTTACTATGAAATAGCATAAACCAAAACCTACCTCCACCAAAAAATCGTGATCAAAAAAGCTACTTCCCAAAGCCTTTGCTTTCCTCTTCGTTCTCTCTCTCTCTCGCTCGTTCGTCCCTCTTCTCTCTGTTCTTTCTATTTTTCATTTTTCCAAATCTTTTTCTTTTACCCTAATTATTAATATAATTAAGTATAAAAGATGATAAAAGTAGCGCACTATTTATATCTAGGTTATCTCCTTTAACCCCCAAGTAAATAAGTTATTAAACTTACCCCCTTATTGCATACAGTTTTTCATAAATAGTCCAAAACACCCCTAATAACTTTTAGTAGAAATCCGACCCAGTCGAGGTTAAGCCGTTGGTGACAGCCCATCATGCCTGCGACGGTCCGTCCTGCATGGTCATCACAGAGTTCAAAGAATCAATTTCATTTAAGAGGTCTTTGACGGTCCGTCGTGCCTACGACGGTCCGTGCTGCCATTCCGTCGCGAAGTTCAGAGGGTTGATTCCCCGTACCCAAATTTCAAAGTTTAAGTGTTTTGGCACGAGACACTCGACGGTCCGTCATGACCATGACGGTCCATCGTGTGCTCCGTCGACACAGTCAGTTATTAACAAAAATGATTCTACTACTCGAAACGACCTAAATGACGATATAATAGATACTAATTTACCCATCGTTCGTCCCAGAACGATCACAAGAAGAAAAACAAGTGCGAGAAAGAGTACCTGAATCTGTAAAAAGGTGGGGATATCTTTCTTGCATATCAGCCTCCTTCTCCCAAGTGGACTCTTCAACTGGACGATTCTTCCATTGAACCTTGATGGATGCAATCTATCTTGATCTTAATTTGCGGATTTCTCTATCTAGAATGGTAACAGGATCCTCCTCATAAGACAAATTCTCATCCAGAAGAACTGAATCCCAACGAATAATGTAATTTCCATCCCTATGGTATCTTTTCATCATACACACATGAAATACCAGGTGCACTCCCGATAGTCCTGAAGGCAAGGCTAATTCATAAGATACCAGCACCACGCGATTCAGAACTTCAAATGGACCAATGTACCTCGGACTAAGCCTCACTTACCGAACCGCATCACACCTTTCATGGGTGAAACCTTAAGCAAGACTTGTTCACCCTCCATAAAATCCAAGTCTCTAACCTTTCGATCTACATATTCCTTCTGTCTACTTTGAGCCGCTAAAAGCTTATCTTTAATGCATTTCACTTTATCTAATGATTCCCTCAGAAGGTCAGTACCTGAAGGTCTAACCTCAAATGCATCAAACAACCCAATGGGAGACCTACATCTTCTTCCATACAGTGCCTCAAATGGGGCCATATCAATACTTGAGTGATAGCTATTGTTGTATGAGAACTCTGCTAAGGGTAAGAAGTTATCCCAATGACCACCAAATTTTATCACACATGCATGAAGCATATATTCCAACACTTGAATCGTTCGCTCAGACTGACCATCGGTCTGAGGGTGAAATGAAGTACTAAGATCCAACCTAGTACCTAATTCAGCATGCAATGTTTTCCAAAACTTAGAAGTAAACTACATACCTCTATCTGATATGATGGAAAGTGGAACTCCATGCAATCGAACAATTTCTGAGATATAAAGTTTGGCTAACTTCTCTGTATTGTAAGTCACCTTGACCAAAATGAAATGATCAGACATATTTAATCTGTCAACAATTACCCAAATGGAGTCATACTTACCCACTGTCTTTAGAAGACCAACCACGAAGTCCATTGCAATTCTCTCCCACTTGCATTCTGGAATGGGCATTCTCTGAAGTGTTCCTCCAGGTCTCTGGTGTTCATACTTTACTTGCAGACAATTCAGGCATTGAGCAACAAAATCAACAATGTCACGCTTCATCCTACTCCACCAAAAATGTTGCTTTAGGTCACGATACATCTTGGTTGCACCAGGATGTATTGAATACGTTGAACTATGAGCCTCTGTAAGAATAGTGTAAATCAAATCATCGATGTGGGGTACACATACCCTTCCCTTAATTCTCAAAATGCCTTCCTCATCGATTTTTGCTTTTTTAGCCTCTCATCGCAATACCTTATCTCAATTCCGGATCAGTTTCTCATCAGTAAACTACTTTCCCTTAAGCTTGTCAAGAAAGGAAGATCTTGCCTCCACTCAGGCCAAAATCCTCCCTTCTCTAGTACTTCCATCCTCATAAACTCATTAGCCAAAGTCTGAACCTCTCAAGTCAATGGGCGTCTAGAAACTTTCAAGTGAGCTAGACTTCCCATGCTCCCTGCCTTTCTACTTAAAGCATATGCCAGAATATTAGATTTTCCCAGATGATACAAGATAGTGATATCATAGTCCTTCAATAGTTCCACCCACCTCCTCTGTCTCAAATTCAAATAATTTTGAGTAAAGACATACTCTAAACTACGATGATCCATATAGACTTCACACTTAACCCAATATAGAAAATGTCTCCATTGCTTTAATGCAAACACGACTGCAGCCAACTCCAAATCATGGGTCGAATAATTATGTTGATGCACCACCTTTAATTGCCTCGAGGCATAAGCAATTATATTCTTCTCTTACATTAGCACTGCACCCAAACAAGAATAGGATACATCACAATAGACAATGAAATTCTTACCTTCTACTGGCAGGGTAAGAATTTGTGCAGTAGTCAACAACGTCTTGAGTTTCTGAAAGCTTTCTTCACACTCGTCCGACCATACAAATGGAACATTCTGCTTAGTCAAATTTTTCAATTGGGAAGCAACAGAAGAAAATCCCTTGACAAATCGACGGTAGTAGCCAGCTAAACCAACAAAGATCCTTACCTCTGTAACATTACTAGGTCTTACCCAACTCTTCACTGCTTCGATTTTAGAAGGATCCACCATCACTCCATCCTTAGAAACCACATGCCCCAAGAAAGGACACTGAATCTAGCCAAAACTCACACTTGGAGAATGTGGCATAAAGCTTTTTCTCCCTCAACATTTCCAATACAATTCTCATGTGCTCCTAATGTTCTTTCCTTCTCTTTGAGTATACTAGTATAGGATCAATGAATACAATGACAAAGAGATCCAGATATGGCTTAAAAATCCCGTTCATTAAGATCATGAAAGCAGCAGGGGCATTCGTAAGCCCAAAAGACATTAGTAAAAACTCATAATGCCCATATCTTGTCCGAAAAGCATTATACGTATTTTCAGTTGATGATAACCAGATCTCAAATCGATTTTTGAGAAGGCACAAGCACCTTGTAACTGATCGAACAAATCATCGTTGTGAGGAAGAGGATACTTGTTCTTAATAGTTACCTTATTCAGTCGCCTGTAGTCTATGAACATTCGAAAACTTCTATCCTACTTCTTCACAAACAAAACAGGAGCACCCCAAAGGGATGCACTTGGTCTAATAAAGCCTTTACCTAACAACTCTTGAAGTTGGGCCTTTAACTCCCTTAACTCAGCGGGAGCCATTCTATAAGAGTGTATGGAAATGGGACGAGTACCCGGCTCCAGATCAATACAGAAGTCAATATCTCTATCTGGTGGCATACCAGGAAGGTCTGCAGGAAACACATCCAGAAACTCACGGACTATTGAAACAGACTCAATTGAAGGTACTTGGGTAGTATCATCCCTGAGGTGTGCCAAGAAAGCTAAACACCCTTTACTAACCATTCTTTTAGCACGAAGAAAGGAGATGATACAAACTGGAGTGGAAGTGTAGTTACCCTCCCACACTAGCGGAACTATCCTAGGCTTGCCAACGTTACAGTTTTAGCATTACAAGATTGCAAAATTTGAATAAAGCTAAGTCATACCCAGAATTACATCAAAATCAACCATTTCTAGGATAAACAAGTCTACATGAGTATTGCTCCCCACAAAAGTCACAAGATAAGACATATACAGCTTCTCAACTATCACAGACTCACCCACCGGTGTAGAAACACGAATAGGCATGTCAAGCATATCACAATGTAAATCAAGACCAGTAGCAAATAAGGAAGATATATATGAAAATGTGGATCCAGGATCAAATAATACAGAAGCCATGCAATCACAAAAAAAAAGATTACATGTGATAAAAAAATCATAAGTCTCTGCTTCAGACCTCCTAGGGAAAGCATAACAATGGGCCCTATTACCAGTCTGTCAGCTACCCGTACCATGTTGTGCTGTAGTCGCTCCGGCTTTCCCGCCACCCCGGTTGGTTTGGTGACCACCATTATCTTGACTACCATGTCCTCCAGAATGGCGGCCTCTCCCATGACCAACTCTACCTCTAACTATTAGGGGTCTGTAACTCTGTTTTGGAAAAAACCTCCTAATATGTCAAGCCTCTCCACATCCATAACACTCTCTGGAGTAAAGCATAGGTCTCTGTGAGAACGACAGAGTCTGGGGATAACCTCCAAACTCAGAGAAATATTGACCGGTCTGCGGTGGACCCCCAGCTACAGCTTGCAGTGAAGACTGAATAGGTTGGGCTGGATAATCTCCTAAACTCTACCCTCTGGAGTAAGACCCACCAAACTCACCTCCCTTACGAAACTTCTTAGATGTTGATGCCATGGTGAAGTCATCTGGCTTCACCCACTCAACTTCTTTCACCAAATCTACCACGTCCTACAAGGATTTTGCTGCAGCAGCTACCTGTAAGGCTGGAATCTGCAAATCTGACCTCAATCCCTTTACAAAATGGCGAATCCGCTATTGTGGACTGAAGCAAAGCTGGTTGGCATACCTGGATAGTGCACGAAACATAGCCTCATACACAGTAACCGACATCCTGCCTTGCTCTAGGCTTAGGAACTCATCCCTCCTCCTATCCCTCAAAGTCCAGGGTATGTAATTCTCCATAAATAGGCTAGAGAATGATGCCCAAGTCATAGGTTGTGCCTGTGATGGTTGACACTCAACTTACGATCGCCACCACATTTTGGCATTTCCCTGAAACTGATAGATCACACACAAAACGCCAAATTGCTCTACTATGCCCATCTTATGTAGCAGCTCATGACAATCAACCAGAAAATCATAGGCATCCTGAGATTCAGCACCCTTGAAGACTGGAGGTTTTAATTTCATGAACTTAGTGAAAAGTTCATGTTGATCACTTGTCATTATAGGCCCTGTAGTCAACTAAGGAAACGTGCCTATTTCCAATGAGGCATCCATGCGGGGAGCCACAACAGCTACATGTTGTACTCCCGGAACCCGAGGTGCTGGTGCAGAAAACACGAGAGGTGTCTGGCCTTGATCAGATAGCCCGCTAAGATAAGTAAGAACCTGGTTAATCATCTCTGGGGTAGGTTTGGGTGGTAATTCCTCATCTTGCACTTGCTCATTTTCCCCTTCCTCACCCTCCCTTACTACCTCATCAGTCGGTGGAGGAGTCACCGCCCTAGTACTGGCTGGATCAGGTGTTTGTCCTCTTCCTCTAGAGAACGTCCTCCCGCGACCTCTACCACGGTCTCTTGCCACTGTTCCTCTACGAGCTACAGCCCTAGTGGCTGGCTCAGACGCATCTTGTCTTGCCGGTGTTGGTGTTGGCGCAGTTTTTGCTGTAGTTCTAACCATCTACGAAATAGAGTGAAGATGGTCAGATACCAATTTGTATCACCTAGATACCAACTAGATCCAAGTAATAGCACGAAAGGAAGAAAGAATGGAATTTTCCTAAAGTCCTATAGCCTCTCAAAGAAAAGCAAAAGGCGACCCCCTACCATTCCTTATGACTCTACTAGACTCGTTCTTGTGTGATGAGACCAACAAACCTAATGCTCTGATACCAAGTTTGTCACGACCCAAAACGAGCCGCGAGTGGCACCCACACTTATCCTATAATGTGAGCGAACCAAAAAATCTAAACCCCAACATTTCAACCATAATAAACAGAATGAACAAAATACAATACGAAGACTTAAAACTCATAAACGAAATCAATTAATTAACTTCTAAAATTTATCAATTACTATCCCAAAACCTGGAAAACATCACACCAAGAACATCTATCCTCAAATTTCTAATTCTAAGAGAATTCAAGAAACTAAAACAAGTAAAAGAGATGGTCCATGTCCGAATTTCAAGACATCAGTACGTGAAGGAAAGAGTCTAGTCCGAGCTAGAAATTGTAGCTCACCCTGAAATCTCATATGTTGAAGACTTAATAGAGTTGCGGTTGAGTTGAAGTCGATGGTATGTTTGCTGCACTCCACAAATAACAAAGAAGAAAATCACAAGTAGGGGTCAGTACAAGGCAGAAGTACTGAGTAGGTATCATCGGCCAACTCAAAATAGCCAGCAATATACATCGAATAATAATAAAAATCAACTACAATACTCAACAGGTGGCAACAACAAGTACAAGAACCATTGAAAACAACACCAAGTACATCTATGAGGACTCAAGCCTCCACACCATACACATTTTGGAAAAAGGTTCTTTAAGTTGAGTATATTACCATAATTAAAGATTCATTCTCTTTATTCCTCTTGTGTCGGAACGTGACACTCCGATACCCTAATACTACGTGTCAGTTCGTGACACCCGATCCCCTAATACTACATGTCGATTTGTGACACCCGATCCCCTAATACTACGTGTCTATTCGTGACAACCGATCCTCTAATACTACGTGTTGGTTCATGACACCCGATCCCCTAATACTATGTGTCGGTTCGTGACACCCGATCCCCTAATACTACGTGTAGGTTTGTGACACCCGATCCCCTAATACTACGTGTCGGTTCGTGACACTTGATCCCCTTATACTACGTGTCAGTTCATGACACCCGATCCCCTAACCTCATCCTTTTAGTTCATCAAGCCTTCTTTTATATCAAGGCATCATCAATAACAGAGTAGATTTAAAGTTTATAAGATGCCACAGTATCATCATTATAATCCATCACCATTCACATAATCACAACATGCAACAACACAATTAAGCATATAGAAGACTTTACAATACCACCCAATACATATCAATCGCTATTTAGAGTTTACTATGAAATAGCATGAACCATAACCTACCTCCACCGAAGAATCATGATCAAGCAAGCTACTTCCCAAAGCCTTTGCTTTCCTCTTCGTTCTCTCTCTCTCTCGCTCGTTCGTCCCTCTTCTCTTTTTTCTTTCTATTTTTCCTTATTCCAACTCTTTTTATTTTACCCTAATTATCATATAATTAAGTATAAAAGATGATAAAAGTAACCCACTATTTATTTCAAGGTTATCTCCTTTAGCCCCCAAGTATACTTACCCCCTAATTGCATACAGTTTGTCATAAATAGTCCAAAACACCCGTAAAAACTTTTAGCAGAAATCTGACCTAGTCCAACTTACACCGTTCATGACAGCCCATCATGCCTGCGACGGTCCGTCTTGTAGGGTCGTCACAGAGTTCAGAGACTTAATTTCATTTAAGAGTTCTGTGACGGTCCGTCGTGCCTATGACGATCCGTGCTGCCATTCCATCGCGAAGTTCAGAGAGTTGATTCCCCATACCCAAATTTCAAAGTTTAAGTGTTTTGGCACGAGACACTCGACGGTCTGTCGTGACCATGACAGTCTTTCATGTGCTCCATCGACAAAGTCAGTTATTATCAAAAATGATTCTACTGGTCGAAACGACCCTCAGGTCGTTACAATATCACATTTTTGGAGAACACTTTCCAGTGAACTCGAATCACTGTACAGTGAATTCCTTCACTATTACAGTGAATCTCTTTACCTTAACCAATTTCTAGCATGTAATTCCCTCACTAAAATCTATACAAAATTCACTTAAGTCATACAATGACATACCACCCATACATCCTCTCTAGATGTTCCTAAACGGCCCTTAAGATTACTTATAATGAGTCACATACACACATACAAAAAATCATAAACATCAACGTAAGATTTTTCTACCATTGGTGACTATAAGTCTCTCTTGAGTAAGTTGTGAAGTGACCGCCCATACAATCCCTTACACACACACTTAACAGATAGTATAGACTCCCTATATTAGAATAATTCTCACTTATCATACCAATACATAGATGATATGACATTCTCCTTCCAAAGGCTATAAAAAGACCTACTGAAGTTAATGAAGAAGATAATGTCCATAATGACTTCTACAAGATTATCTAAATAGTCCTTAGGACTACCTAAGGCTTATATCATGTCCACAACATCAAACATCTTCCCTAACTAGAGTCATCCTCAAGAATTCCAAAAATAAGATATGAAGAGATCATCTCTTATTCCCTCTTTATACTTTAGCTAAGGAATCCTGAAGTCACTTAAGATTAGGTAATTATTCATTTAGATTCTTCTAAACATAAGTAATTAGTTCATTAGTTCATTAAGACTCATACATCACATAAAGGACATTCAAATAATGGTCTTAGACAAGACCTAGGAACTCCAAATAACACCACTTAAACCTCATACGCTTCTCTATTTCAAATAGGTATTCCATATGATAAGAATATTCAATAACCGACATAGACCATGATAGCAAGACATGAAATCCGGTGTTCTATTCTACTCCGATGAGGTTGTTCTACTTGCCAAGGGAAGAACTTAGACACATCCCATGTAGGAACATGGTTAAGGAATATGAAGGGCATACTTTGTAATCTAGTATCATACTTATCTAGTACTAATTTCCCTTACCATTCTTACTAGGTGCTGGCCTTCTTTATCATAGAGTGATTCATACATTAGGCTCACATAAAAGGGTTCCATAACAAGTTCATAACCCAATAACATTTACCCTACCAAAGAAGGTCCCCTAGGAATACCTCACAATGGTGACAAGAAGCTCATGATGAATTTCCTAAGGATTAATATAATGCCAATCCATCGAATTTACCTTAAGTCTATCACTCATTTACTTTGAAGGATATCATTATGGCTTACAACTTCAACAATCTCAACATAATCACTAAGTGAAGATTTTCACATAAAAGACTCTCTTAAGTTCATTAAGGTTACATGTCATTCATATATTCAAGACTAAGAGTTATAACACAATAAATAAAGTCATAACATATTCATAATGATATCTACATCACGTAAGGGACACAAGTCAACCAAGACAAGATACCATATACTTCATTTTTACCCATAATGCAATTCATTCTAGAAGCACCTAGAAACAACCCTTACATCTTCAAGTAATATTATATACTATCATAATATCATCAGAATAATAAAAATAGACACATATATCCAAGTAGGAATAACCAAGACTCTCCAGCACTTCACATATAATGTCAAAGGCATAGTCAAACATGGATACGTAAGATAAGATGAATAGAAGAATACACATATGACTCCACATGAAGATAGATATTTTCATGAATAAAAAAATCAAGCTACACAAATTGTCAAATTCATTCAAGTAGTTGTCAACAAGTCCAAGATCATCATATTGCATAAAGTAACGCCGACAAGGCCTAATGAATAAGTAAAGCACATAAATCCGCCACCATAAGTGGACCATACTAATCAAAATAGATTTGAAGCATAAATAGCATCTAATTAACGGGAATATGGTAGCATGCCCCCATAAAATCCTCAACACTTCAATCAAAAGTCATCTTACTCAATTTGATAACACAAGACCCTTACCCAAGGCCATAACTAAAAATTCAACATAAACACAACAATAATCGATGAACTAGGTCAAATCAATATAAATTCATAAATCTAACAAAACCTAGATATCAATTTACTACAATTGTTACATCAATGAGTAGCCCACATAAAACTACATAAGAATTCATCAACATTAGATCAATATCAAGTAACCTAAAACTTAGTAAAAAACAAGGGTTCAATAAATTCATGGGTTCGTAGGTAATGTATATCAAAATCATCAATAAAATATAAATATAATCCATAATAGACGCTTACAAAACAATTCATGCAAGAACCCGTGGTAGAATCATGAAATTGGACAATTCATCTTTAGAAACTTTGAAAACATCTGTAGAATTGGGGCTCCTTGTTGAAGAGAGATTCAAGAATAAATATTCATACCTTTATGAAGCTTATACTTAACTTTGATGAAAAATTTCCACTCAAAGCTTCACACCAAGCTCTTCCTTCATTTTGGAATTTAATGGAGACTTGGTATTTCTTAAGGGATTTTGGGGTTTTGATTTGGAAGAATGAAATCTTCAATGCGTTTAACACTTATATACACATTAAAAATACTTAATATACCTCTTAGGAACCTCCAAAGTATATTTTTGGATCATATATTAGACCTATTTAGGACCTTAGAATGTCAATACTAACATGTTAGGCTATATTTCACCTAAGTCATTTTTGGGGTCTTCTAGATGTCATATTGGGTATGGATTGGCTGTATGCTTGCTTTGCCCCTATAGATTGTAGAAAAAAGGTGGTGAAGTTTAACTTTCCAAATGATCTAGATTTAGAGTTGAATGGTGGGGGGAATGATATTCCTAGAATTCATATCATCTTTTGTCTGAAAGCTTTTAAAATGATCTCTAAAGGGTGTTTCTACCAAATTGTAAGGGTCCATGATTTAGACTTTGAAATTCCTCCCGTTGAGTCGGTCTTCGTAGTTAGGGAATTTCCATAGGTCTTTTCTAATGATCTTCCCAGTATTTCTCCCCAATGGGAAACTTATTTTTTATCGACTTGTTACCGAATACAAATCCTATTTCAACTCATCATTATTGGATGGATTCGGCCGAATTGAAAGAGTTGAAGTCTCAAATCAAATATCTACTAGAGAAAGGCTTCATTAGACCTAGTATTTCATCATGGGGTGCTCCAGTTTTTATTTGTGAAGAAGAAGGATGGGTACCTTAGTATGTGCATTGATTATTGCCAACTCAATAAAGTAACTATTAAGAACAAGTATCCTCTCCCACGGATTGATGACTTGTTTGATAAAATCCATGGGCAAGATACTTTTCTAAGATTGAATTGAGATCGGGGTATCACCAACATAGGGTGAGAGGTGAGGATATACAAAAAATTGAATTTTAGACTAGATATGTTCACTAGGATTTTCTAGTGATGTCATTTGGTCTCACTAATGCTCCAGAGGAATTTATGGATCTCATTAATAGGGTGTTTTAAAGTTATCTAGGTTTATTTGTCATTGTTTTCATTGACGACATCTGTGTATATTCAAAAAATGAGGGTTAACACATGGACCTTTTGAGGGTGGTGTTACAAGTGCATAAGGAGAACCAATTCTTTTCCAAATATAGCAAATGTTAATTTTGGTTGAGGTTGGTGGTATTTCTTGGTCATATCATCTCTAGTAAGGGAGTTGAGGTTGATCCAAGAAAAATGGAGGCGGTGAAAATTTGACCTACACAATTGACTCCAACCGACATTAGGATTTTCTTGGGTCTAGATGGTTATTTTCGGAGGTTTTTGGATGGTTTGCGTCCATTGCATCTCCCTTGACTAGTTTAACCCATAGGAATAAGAAATTTGAGTAGTTGGAGGCATGTGAGAGAAGCTTCTAAATCTTGAAAGATAGTCTGATGTTGACTTTATTGGAGGTACAAAGGGATTTGTTGTATTGTGATGCATCCCTAGTGGGCTTAGGGTGTGTGCTTATTCAACATGGGAAAGTTGTAGCCTATTGTCAAGGACTTAGAGTGTTCGCTAAGACTCCGGGCGGTACTTGACAACTTACTCAAGATTCTTTCACGATCTCGTAACCTCAAGTAAGCCTTTATAACTCGGAACACTAAGAGAATAAGAAGAAAGACAAGAATTTCGAAGAGTTCATTCCAAAATTTCCCAGTGAAACGAGGATCTCGATCACTGATGATGTACCTCGGCAGCCCCCAATATTTCACTACATTTTTTAAAAACAACTGAGCGGCTTCCTTGGCGGTGCAACCGGCTATGGAAGGCATGAAGGTAGCATATTTGGACAATCTGTGTACCACGACCATAAGCGTGCCAAACCTGTTTGACTTCGGCAAAGAAGTGATGAAGTCCATAGTTATGCTCTCCCATGGAAGATCTGCTACGGCTAGTGGCTCTAACAGCCCTCCTGGATGCCTCTGCTCTACCTTGTCTTGTTGGCACACAACACAAGTCTGCACATAACGCTAAATATTGTCCCGCATACGAGTCTAGAAGTAAAAAGCCTCAATCAACGCCCTCGTTCTTCCTTTCCATGGATGTCGAGCCCACAGTGTGTCGTGGCTTTCTTTAATAATACTCCGTCTGATAGATCCGAACATGGGTGCATAAACTCTATGTCCGGTGGTAATCAAGAATCCATATTCTAATAAAAAACGTCTTGTTTGACCTTGGGCAGCCAGCTCCATTATCTTCTTGGCTTCTGAATCATGGTGCATACCATCTTTGATTGCGTGTTGGATTTCACAACGGGTTGTGGAGATGGTCGGTAGCTCAACCTTCCTTCTCAATGCATCGGCCAGTACATTTCCCCTTCCTGGATTGTACTCCAACACGTAGTAAAATTTTGCCAGGAAATCTTGCCATCTAGCCTACTTTGGTGTGATCATCTTCTGCTACTGAAAATATCTAGTGGCAACATTGTCGGTTTTCACCACGAATTTGGAGCCTAGTAGATAATGTCTCCACGTGCGTAGACAATGTATGGTGGCCGTCATCTCTTTTTCTTGCATTGTGTACCGTCGTTCATCTTCGTTTATCTTTTCGATTTCAAATGCTATTGGGTGTCTCTCCTGATCAAGCCTCCACCAATAGCTATATCAGAGGCATCCATATGAATCTCGAAGGTCTTTGTGAAATCGAGAAGCATCAAGACTGGTTCTTCTATAACCACACTCTTGAGACCATCGAATTCTCCCTGGCACTCCTCGCTCCACACCCATGGCTTATTCTTCTTCAATAGCTCGGTCACTGGGGCTGATTTAGTGGAGTACCCACTAATGAACCTACGATAATAGTTCGTAAGTCTAAGAAATAAATGCAACTCGGTCACCTTCGTTGGCGCTTCCCACTCTTGGATAACCTAAACTTTTGCCTCGTCCATCCAAAGTTTGCCTTTGCTGATAATATGGCTTAAGAAATGTACCTTGGGTTTGGCAAACTCGCACTTCTCCCGCTTGACGTAGAGCTGGTTCTCTCGCAAGATTTTGAAGACTTTCTTTAAGTGCACCACATGCTCCTCAAAGGTGTCACTGTATTTGACTATGTCATCTTAGTATACCACAGCGAACTGGACTAAGTAGGGATGTAGAATCTTGTTCATCAGCGTGCAAAAGGTGGCAGGTGCGTTGGTTATGCCGAAGGGCATTACCAACAACTCATATGCTCCGTCTGTAGTCACGCATGCTGCATTTTGCTCATCCCCCTCTGCGATGCGCACTTGGTAGTATCCTTTCCGGATATCCATTTGGTTAAAGTACTTGACCTATCCAAGACGCTCAAATAAATCTGCAATCAGCAGGATCGGGTATTTATTCTTGATTGTGAACTTATTGAGCGCCCTATAGTCAATGCACGAACGCATCGACCTGTCTTTCTTCTTCTAGAAAAGCACTGGCGCGCCATAAGGTACTTTGGATGGACGGATGTGACCGGCTTCGATGAGCTCCTTCAACTGCTTCCTTAGCTCTTCTAACTCGGGTGGAGCCATGCGGTAAGGTGCATGTGCAGGTGGCTTGGCTCCAGCCTCCAAATCTATCGTGTGGTCTACCTCGCGCCTTGGAGGTAAAGTCTTTGGCAGCTCTTCTGGCATCACGTCTTTGTTTTCCTCAAGGACAGTTTCTATGATCCGTGGCAAGAACTCCGTAGCACCATGGTCTTCTCCCGAACATGCAATGGTGGATACTAATGTCGGTGCTCCTTTATTTAGGTCCTTTACAATCTGCATGGCCGATAAGTGGGCATGTCCATCTTTCTTTGGCACCTTAAAAAGAGGAACCATGCGTGATCCTTCCCATTCAACCACCATGAGTTTTTTAATGTAGGGATCAATCATAGGGTGGCAACGCTAAAAGAATTCTTGCCCAAGAATGATGTTGAATATGTCCAAAGGAGAGACTAAAATGTTCGTTCTACCTTTTCATTTTCCCAACGTGATGCTTACTCCATGAGTGATTCCACATACGGGAGTCGGTCAGGATTGACCGTCTTGATGAGGTTCTTGCTCGAAACAATGTTCAGACCCAACTTCTCTTCCATCATCTTGGTCATGATATTTGCTTCGGCCCCGGAATCTATCATGGAACGAGCTTGTCGTCCATTGATAGATATGTCTACATATTGCCTGCTAAAGTCTCCTTGCTTGTCAGTCTGTTTGGCTATGGCATTGCACAGTCCAACCTAACTGCATCGTGCCCGCCTCTTTCCCCTGCTCTTATGTATCCTTTTTTTTCCGTTCATGTAAGATGGCACCAAGGATCTTCTTCTCGGGGCAACTGGCATAGTCGTGTGGTCCGCCATATATATATCACTCATCTCCTTTGATGGTCTACGTCCACTATTCCTTGTACTTTTGACATTCAAACCGTTTGCCATCCCGTTAGAGTGTCATGCTGCTTGGAGTGTGCCTGATGTTCCTTGCTTCGGCCACGGTCTCCCCCACCTTTAGCATGACTGCTTCTTATCTCCTTACCCTTCTCCTTGTCATGACGATCATGTTTGAAATGTGTCAAGGCTTCATCTTGGGTGATGGCTTCATCTATGGTCTTCACTTTGCGTCGCTCCAACTCTGCCTTGTCCTAATTTTGTAGTCCTTCCATGAAGTGGAACAACATGTCTTCATCCGTGAGTTTGGGAATTTGAAGTGTTAGGGTTGTGAACTCTTTCACATATACCCGAATACTTCCCGTGTGTTTCAGTTCGCAAAATTTGTGTTTCACCTTATAAACGACGTTGTTAGGAAAGAAAGCTTTCTTAAATTTCTCACGAAGTGGTTCCCATGTGTCGATGGTACATGTGCCCTTCTCGATCTCGGCCTCCTTGCACTTCCACCACAATATCTCAATCTCGGAAAGATACAACACGGTAGTGTTGATCTTTTTTCCATCACTCCTCACCCTATTACACTTGAAATAGTTCTCCAAGTGCCATAGGAAAGTTTCCACCTCTTGGGCGTCGTGGACACCTTTGAATATTGGTGGCTTGGGATCCTCGACGCAGGCCTCCCTCTCCCGGTCAAGTGATGTGGATTCACCAACCTCCCTTTCATCTTGGAGATTTTTAACCTCATTCTTCAGCACCTCAATCTGGTCAAGGGCTTCCGGGAACCGATACTCCAAGGATGTAATGCCTCCTTCATCTCGAATTTGGCCCGCTGTCGACCCTCCAATTCAATTCGGATGTTCTCAATCTCCTTAACGGTGAAGTCTTCAAGGGTTTTGAATTTGTCGTCTGTCCCGTTCATGCGCCAGCCTAAGATCTCAATGGCCTGCCTCTCCATTTCTACCCTTGCAACCCATTCTTCTTCGGCAATGATGTCTTCGGCATCCTCACCTCTCTCTTCGTCACTTCCATCAATAATTATGGTGGGATAGATGTTTGCGCCTCGCATGGTGTGGGCTCGAGCAGTGTTTCTCCATTTCCCTTCTGCTGCTTCTTGCCTTTCTTGTTCTTCTTTTCTCCATCCGTGCGGACGTTGGTGGTGCTAGCGCCGATAACGTCTCCTTCGTTCGTCATTCTCTTACGATTAACCTGCTCTGATACGACTTTGTCACGGACATAGAGTGTTCTCTAACACTCTGATACCACTTAGAGTGTTCGCTATGACTCCGTGCGGCACTTAACGCTGAACGCTAAGAGAATAAAAAGAAAGACAAAGAAAGATTTTTGAAGAGAGGAATTGTATTGATTGTTCGATTTTTGGATGCTTTAAAAATGAAATGACCCTCTTATTTATACTACTCCCTAAGGCCTAAGAGTAAATAAATGTTGTTTTACAAGTCCCTAAGTACATGAACTTCAGTACATGTTCTACATTCCTAGAACATGTCTCTAGCTTTTCCAAAAGGCTCATAAAATTCTCTAGTCTGCCTCAAAGTCTGCCCCAAGAATCTAGAATGCTCTAGAGTCTTCTACAAGCCTCTCCAAGGCTCTAGGGCCGCCTGCCCCATCCAGATGCTGCAAAATGGCGGGAAATGTGGCAATACATCACACTATGTTTCTAGAAAACTTAAGGTGCATGAATGGAACTACCCAACTAATGATCTTGAGTAAGCAGTCGTGGTATTTTCCTTGAAAATATGAAGGCATTTATTTTATGGTGTTCATATTGACGTGTAGACCGACCACAACAGTCTACAATATGTGTTTACTCAAAAGAAGTTAAATATCCGACAAAGAAAGTAGTTGAAATTATTAAAAGATTACGACATGAGTGTTCTCTATCACCCCAGCAAGGCCAACGTGGTTGTGGATACTCAAAGTTGTATGAACATGGGCAGTATATCTGATATAGAGGAATACAAGAAAGACCTAGTTAAAGATTTTCATAGCCCTTAAGGGGCCTAGCCCTCTTTTTCCACTCAAGTCTGAAGTTCAGCGGCTTTCATCGTTGATGAACACCTACGCAAATAAGAAAAAGAAATGGAGGTTAGCTAGATTGGGTGTTAGGTTGGAAGATTCTCTGAATGGTGATTTTATGCTCCACCATAACTCCAAATCATCACTAATGGTTAAGTGAAGTCCTAAAAACACCTTGATAAAACATTGTTGGAGTTGAAGGAATCGGTTCTTGGTAAGCTTAATGTGTCATACTCCTTTGGGAGAGGATAGTGTCTTGAGGTATCAAATAAAGGTTATGTGTTCCAATGTAGATTGTTTCAGGAACATTATTCTTGAGGACGCTCATGCCTTTCGTTACTCCATTCATCTGGGTTCGACAAAGATGTACCATAACCTTAGGGATGTTCTTTTGTCAGAAGGTTTAAAAAAGGAAAAAGCGGAATTTGTTGCTAAGTGTCCAAATTGCAAATAAGTGAAAGCCGAATACAAAAAATCAGGTGGTTTACTTCAATAAATCCAAGTTCCTACTTGGAAGTAGGAAGGCATCAATTTTGATTTGTGGTAGGTTTGCCTTGGACACAAAAGCAATATGACTCTATCTGGGTGTTTGTTGATAGGTTGACAAAATCAGCTCATTTTATCCCGTCATATCTACCTATTCGGTGGAGTATTATGCAAGGATCTTCATAGATGAGATTGTGTGTCGCCATGGTATTTCTTTATCCATCATATTTGATCGTGGTGCACAATTCACATATAGGTTTTGGAGGTCATTCCAAGAAGGGTTGGGTACCAAACTAAAGTTAAGCACCGCTCTTAATCCCCAAACGAATGGACAAGTGGAGCATACTATTCAAACCCTTGAGGATATGCTTAGGGATAGAATCATTGATTTCCATGAATATTAAGATAAACATTGGCCTTTTGTAGAGTTTTCTTACAATAATAGTTTCCATTCATCCATATCCATGGCTTGTAGGAGGTGTAGGTCTCCTATTGGATGGTTTGAAGTGGGTGAGTCTTCACTTTTGGGTCCCGATTTGATTTATAATTCTTTGGAGAAGGTTCATATCATAAGGAACCGGTTGCAAATGTCCTATAGTCGGCAAAAGTCTTTCTCGATCATAGGAGAAGGGAATTAGAGTTTGAAAAAGGTGATAAGGTGTACTTAAAAAATTTCACCTATGAAATTGGTGGTTATATTTTGCAAGAAAGGGAAGTTGAGTACTCATTTTGTGGGTCCCTATGAAATCTTGCAAAGGGTTGGTAAGATTGTCTATGTGTTAAGGTTGCCTAGTGAATTGGCTTCGGTTCATCCCGTTTTCCATGTTTCTAAGCTTAATAAATGTAGCGTTGATCCCAAGTCTATTCTTCCTATTGAGAGTATTTATGTGAATTATAACCTCTCCTATAAGGAGTTTCCGGTTCAAATCCTTGATAGGCAAATAAATGTCACATTCGGGTTTACCCCCCAGACATAACTGGCGTTGTCGCCCTCTTTGAGGACTAGGACTAGTCTCTTAGTCTTATATCATCACATTCATTGACAAAAAGTACGGAATAAATAAAACTTTTTATCTATATCTAATCGGTGTTTAACATAGATCTCTACATACACATATTAATATTAATATCAAGTATACATAGACTCGTTCGTATAAGAAGGTTACATAGCTTTCTACTTTTATTTCACATACTTTTATTTCACATATCTCAATGATTGTCTCATCTCATACCCATATAATTGATTATCAAAATATGGTAATAGACCTACATCAAAAGTAAGAAGACACTTATAGGCTTATACAAGTCGTACACAAGCAAAATAGAATGAAATCAGAGGAGTCTTAAACTCATAACAAAGAAACTCCATAAGTAAGATATCAGTATCGTTCTTGGAAAGAGAGGACCTACCACTTGGATGAAAGGAGATATCCAAGTCTTCAATAATGTTTCCTTCAAAAGCCTTCAACGACCGGAACCTAAAATGTTGAGAAAAAGGGAAGAAAATAGGGTTAGTACTCCACATGTACTAAGTACGAGACCATATGCACATATAGCATCAAAGCATGTCAAAAGGGACACTTGGTTAATTCATGGAATTTTACCCCTTTAAAGACTTATGCACAACCAATAGTTAAGGAAATCAAAGGTATATAAACATGCTTGAACTCATAATCTCATATACACTATAACCAAGTAATGTCATCTCAAGCATAAATAAGAGTTATCACATAAATAGAAAAGTAAGGCAACAAGTAATAAATTCCAATAGAGTCAACAAGTGCAGTGACCAAGTAGATCCCCATAACCTTACTTAATCGAGTCACCCAACAAGAACTATAATTAGTATCATACTTCACACAATATAACCTTATAGAATCATAAATTCATATCTTTAGTAATTAACACCATCAAGACCTTTTGCATGTTCATAATCATCATATCATCATATAAAAACATTTAAATTTAACAACATCCATAAAAATAATATTAACTTGCCAAAGCTCCCATCAAGGAAAACTTGTGCAAGGCATAGTCTCACACCCCGACCTAGACTAAGTCTAACCCCTTAAGTAACTTTAGTTAGTCTATACTTCATTCTTTCATTTGGTTTAGGGAACACTCTTTTTAACCAACATAGACCACATCAGATAAATGTGGAACCCGGTGTTGTAAGACATTACACCGATATAAGGAGGTCCACCGACCAAGGTAAACTTAATATAAACATAGCTTCATCGGTGGATCCACTAGGTCGTATCCTATGGAGGCAACATAGTTTATGGAGCTTGGGGGATAATGTAAATATCAACTTTACACCCTATTTTGGGTCATGAGGCTATCCACCCCGGGAAGACAATAATGAACCATACCTTCCCTAGTTGGGAAAGTTTCACTCGCTCACCTACAAGATCACTTGGTGCTAATCTAGGTCCCTTTATTAAAATGTCTCTGAGTGTTTATTAACCATCATAACTTAGTTTAAGTCATAGGGTCTATCCCTTTTATATTCATCATCATAGCTCAATAGGAATTTCATGAGTAATAGTCCTTTTATCACAATATATGTAAGTGAGGCTAACACTTTACAAATCACATCAAAGTAGGGCACACTAATACACATCGCCATCCTTATAACATGTACACCCTAAAAACCTCACAACCAAAGTATAAGACATTTCAATTCAATCATCATTTCATCCTATAAACCCTAAATAAGACATACTCCAACGTAACATCATGACTTGATAACAATTAACTACAAATTGGAGTAAGAAATAGGAAAATCAAGACTTACCAAGCCTTCTCAATATTTCATCATAAGGGTCTTACCATCAACTCAATTAAGGGAGTATCATAATGCACAAATATAAACAATACTATACCAAGACCAACAACATCACCATAACACAATTCATCACCATATTATATTCTAAGACAAGATTCATAAACAACTTTACAATATACTTCATGCCCTAGATCACCTCTTTAGAATTTGCATAATAGACCTATAATTCATCTTTATTTATTCATATAAATACTATAGTAAGTAATCTAATCAATAACTAAATCAATAACAAGATCACAACACAATATAGGTCAAGATTACAAACTAGGGTTAGGGGTTAAGGATCATGCTTTTCAATTATGCCAAGCCATCAACAAGTATTAAAATTAAGTAAAATTACATGTTAATCTAATAAATTAAACCTAAAACAACAATTAACAACTAAATTCATAACTTCAATTTCGTAATTGAAAGAACCCCATAACAAATTCAACGTTTGAAAACTTATGTTGAAGGAACGCTTTGAGGATAGAATTGATAACTTTATGTTTGATGACAAATTGATGGTTAAAACACCTTTTTCCAGCCCTCAATATACCTCGTAGACTTATTTTGAATGGATTTTTCCCAATAGAGAGAGAATGAAGATAGAAGATAGAGTAATTTCATTTTGAGTTATGTTTAGATTATGTGAGGTTTTGGACTTTATAGGGCAACTAAAAAACTTAATTACATCCCGTTTAATACCTTACTTAACTACCTAACACCCCTTAACTGGTTAAATGAATTAATTAAAATGTGTAGGGCTACCAGCCTCCTAACAGACGAGACCCCGTCGATGGGCCGTCAGTAAGTCGACGGTTTACTCCCCCTCCGTGCAGCACATCTATTGTCTCTGTCCGATACTTGTGCAGTCACGGTATTTCTCAAATATCCTAAGCTTGGAAGGATGGTGGCATCGACGGCCCATCGATCCATGCATGGACCGTCGCCTACTCCTCTCCACTCCGTCAATGTTTCCAAAGAATGTGCATGTGGATGGACCTTGTCAACTAGACAAAGTGTGGGAAAATGGTGGCATCGCACCCTATCAATCAACACACAGGCCTTCTTCTGTCGCATCGATGCACACTGCAAGGTAGTGCTGCATCAAACTATAGGGGTCCTCCTCAAGGTCCGTTAGTTGGTCCTGGGGGAGTCGTACGTTGATGTTTCAACCATTGAACAACTCAAACACCTATTAAATACTTTCACCCCAATTTTTCATACATTTTCGACAATTAAAAGTTAGTCAGAAAGGCTAAGGCACACTAATATCCCTATGAACCAACTTCCCGGACACCTTGGACATTTTTGTTCTTAAACCTCCTAAATGAGCTATATTCATTAAAAATGGACTTAGAAAAAGTATTTAGACTTTATGAAACCTAATTTAGGCTTTAAAATGATTCTTAGATTTTCAAGGTGTTACATTATCCCCCCTTAGGAACATTCGTCCCCGACTGACACTAAAATTCTTTTGAATGAAGGAACAGACTTAAGACTAGCAGCCCAACAAAATGACCATATCCTAGAACATAAGTCATATAATTTCAACAAGGCAAACTCAACATTCCAATTAACACACATAATGTTCAACCACTACATCATGAGGAACCTTTTCCTTCTCATCACATACATGAGGTTATATACATTTCATGAGTAAATTAGCATAAAAAATCATCTTATCCACTTGATACATATTACTTTAATAAGACTCACAATATAAAAATGAACAACGTAACTCAAAACAAGCAAAAATAAAAAATTTCTAGTTCCCAAAACAATATTATAGTGACTTCACTGTAAAAATTACTATGAAGTTCTCCAAAATGCTATTTTTGTAACACTTCACCCAAAAATAAAGAAAGCACATATTCTTGTCATAATTATATACTTAAAAATAATGGCTAACATTAATTCTCTAAAAGAGTAGGATAACGGGACTTCATATCAGCCTTAGCCTCCCATGTAGCACCCTCAATTGATTGATTTCTCCATAACCCTTTTACGGATACAACCTCTTTATTCCTTAACTTCTTCACTTGACTATAAAAAATTTGTACCGGAACTTCCTTATAAGAGAGGTTATCTTGAACAACAAGACCCTTAATAGGAAGAATGGACTCAAGATCACCTTTACACTTTTTCAACATATATACATGGAAAACCGGATAAACAAAAGCTAAATTATTAGGAAGTTTTTATTTTATAGGCCACTTTACCAAACCTTTGCTAAATTTCATAGGGCCCCACATAACGAGGACTCAATATCCTTTTCTCTCCGAATCTAACAACCACTTTCATTGATGAAATCTTTAAATACACTTTTCACCATTTTTAAACTCCAAATCTCTTCTTCTATGATTGGCATAAGACTTTTGCCTACTATAGGTAGTTTGCAACCGGGTCATTATGATATGAACATTCTCCAAGGTCCTAAAAATTAAATTGGGACCTAGAATCAAAGGCTCACCAACCTTGAACCAACCTATAGTGGACTTACATCTTCTACCATTCAAAGATTCATAAGGAGCCATAGAGATGGATGAATGAAAGTTATTGTTATAAGTGAACTCCACCAAAGGCAAGTTCTTATCCAAATTTCCTTTAAAATCAATAATGCAAGCCCTAAGCATATTCTTAAGGGTTTGAATAGTGCGTTCCGCTTGACCATCCGTTTGGGGATGAAAGTGGTGCTCAACTTCACCTTAGTACCCAAACCTTCATGGAATGACCTCCAAAACCTTAATGTAAATCGTGCACCCCGATCCTAAATAATAGACAATGGGATACCAAGACGACACACTACCACATCAATGATGATCTTTGCTTAGCCCTCTGCTGAATAAGTAGACTTGACAGGAATGAAATGAGCAAACTTAGTCAACCTATCAACAATCACACATATAGAGTCATATGACTTTTGAGTCCGTGGAAACCCTACTACAAAGTCCATATTAATGTCCTCCCATTTCCAAGTAAGTATTTTGATCTCTTGTAGTAAGCCACCCGGATTTTGATGTTCGACATTTACTTGTTGGAAATTTGGACACTTAGCAACAAAATCCGCTATGTCCTTCTTCAAACCTTCCCACCAATAAATATCCCGTAGGTCATGGTACATCTTAGTAGAACCCGGATGAATGGAGTAGTAGGACCATTGGATTCTTAAAGGATCTGATACCTCAAATCATCTACATCAAGAACACACAGTCTTCCTTAGCACGTCAAAATACCATCACCTCTTGGAAGAATGTCTTACTATGTTTGTCAAGGACTCATTCTTTAAACTCCATTAAAGATTTGTCGAGGTGTTGTTTGGACTTCACCACAACAACTAAAGATGACTCAGAGTTATGATGAACTGTAGCACCCCAATTCGGGGAACCTTCCAACCTCACTCCCTACCTAGACAACCTATGTACTTTTGTATCTAGATATTTCTTAGCTTCATAAGTGTGTAATACATTACATTAGCTTTGCTGGGGTGATAGAGGATACTCATATCATAATCTTTCAACAATTCTAACCATCTTCTTTCTCGGAGATTCAACACCTTTTTAGTAAACACATATTGGAGACACTTGTTGTTGGCAAAGACATTAACATGAATCCCATACAAGTAATGCCTCCATATTTTTAAAGCAAACACCGTGGACGCTAGCTCAAGGTCATGACTAGGATATTTTCTCTCATGTACCTTAAGTTTCCTAGAAGCGTAGGCAATTAACTTCCCATTTTGCATAAGCACACACCCCAAATCCACATGGTATGCAAAACAATACACAACAAACCCCTTTTAACCCTTTGGTAAGGTCAACATCGGAGCGGAAGTAAGCCTATCCTTGAACAATTGGAATATTTTTCTCACATTCCTCTGACCACTCAAACTTCTTACATTCTTGAGTCAATGTATTTAAAGGAGATACAATGGATACAAAGCCATCCACTGATCTCTAATAGTAACCTGCTAGATCCAAGAAACTCGTAATGTCTGTTGAATTCAATGGTCTAAGCCAATTCTTTACCCCATCCGTCTTCGTTGGGTCTACCTCAACTCCGTCACTAGAAATGATGTGCCCCGGAATGCCACCGACCTCAACCAAAACTTACACATACTATATTTGGCAAATACTTGGTGTTCTTTAAGGTTTTGCATTACCACCCTCAAATGACCTATATGATCCCCTCACTCTTTGAGTATACCAAGATATCATCAATAAACACAATGGTGAATGAATCTAGGTAATTTTGAAACACCCTATTCATTAGGTCCATAAACGCCGCCGGAGCATTAGTGAGTCAAAAAAGACATTACCAAGAAGTCATAGTTCCCATATCAAGTCCGAAAGTTTGTCTTTGGGACATCCTTACCTCTCACCATAAGTTTGTGATACCCCGACCTCAATTCTATCTTTGAAAAGTAACTAGCCCCTTGGAGTTGATCAAACAAATCATCAATCTAAGGAAGAGGATACATATTCTTGATATTAAATTTTTTTAGTTAATGATAGTCTATAAACATTATCTAATATCCCTCTTTCATTTTGAAAAATAACACCGGAGCACCCCATGGAGATATACTAGGCCTTATAAATAAAATCTTTGAGTTGAGCCTTCAACTCCTTCAATTCAGCCGGTGAAATCTTATATTGAGGGATTGAAATTGGATTTGTTTTCGGTATTAAATCAATACCAAAACCAATTTCCCGTTTAGGAATAATATCGAGAAGGTCATTAGGAAAAAACTCCAAAAATACACTCACTACGGGGACCGACTTAATAGGAGGAATTTCGGAATCCAAATCTTTGACGCTTATTATGTGATAAATACAACCCTTTTAGATGATTTTACATGCTTTTAGAATAAATATGATGTGACCTCTAGGAATAGAATTCCCACCCTTCCACTCAACAACGAGTTCATTTACGAAATTTAATCTCACAACGCTTGTCCTACAATCAATAGTGGCAAAACTTTGATGTTACCAATCCATACCAAAAATGATATCAAAATCAAGCATATCTAGTTCAAATCTATCAACATTATAAACTTTATTGGGCAATTAAATACGACAATTTCGATAGACTCCTTTAGCAACAACCGACTATGCCACCAATGTAGACACTAGAAAAGGCTCATGCAAAATATAGGGTAAAGTATCAAACTTTTAAGCTAAT
Source organism: Solanum lycopersicum (assembly GCF_036512215.1). Taxonomy (NCBI): domain Eukaryota; kingdom Viridiplantae; phylum Streptophyta; class Magnoliopsida; order Solanales; family Solanaceae; genus Solanum; species Solanum lycopersicum. The sequence goes on along the minus strand of NC_090806.1, from coordinate 40,118,416 downwards.
AAAGGTGTAACATAGGAAAAAATAGCACCCTGATCAAGTAAACCATAGACATCAAAAGTAATGATTTTTAACATACAGGTAAACCCCTTCATGACATCTATCTTTCTCATCCCTAGAACGAAGAGAACAGAAGTGGTTCTTCTTTGGAGAATCACTAGAACCACTTGGATGTCCAATCTTCTATTGCCCCTTAGCATTAGGACAATCTCTAACCTTGTGCCCTAACTTCCCACAACAAAAATATTTGTCTGACCCAAGGAGGCAAGCACAAAAATTATTCTTTCCACATTCCTTAGAAGATGCTTTCTCAATACATGAACTCCCAATCATTTCTTTTTTGACTTTCGGTCTAGCGGTCTTTTCATTCCTAGCCTTAGGAAATTTGGATGGAACTTGATTTGAGAATCTCTTATCAAATCTACGCTTGTCTTGAATATCAAGGTCTGTTCTTGACAAATCTATGAACTCATCGACGGATGTGCAACACGGAAGGGAATAGTGTCCGTCTAATGAAACATGAGGCGTCGATCGGGGTCTCATCAGTGAGGGGTTGGTTTTGCTGAACGTTTTAAATTAATTCATTTAATTAGTTGGCTTAGTTAGTAGGTCAACTAGGGGTTATGGGAGGTCTAATTAAATTAATTAACAACCTATATAAAGCCCCTAAGCTAATTAGACTAACCTAAGTTCTTTTAAATTTCAAAACCCATAACTCTCTTCCTTTTCTCTCTTTCTCTCTCAAGTTGAAGAACTCCATAGAAGTCGAGGTCAAGGTGGTTTCTAGGGCTTCAATAACCATATTTTATCCGTCAATATTCACTAAACAACAATGTATAGTACTCCTTTCACCGTTGAGACCTCTTTCCTCAAAGGGTTCCATCAAATTGTTTTCAAAATTTGAGTTTTCATGTGGGTCTTTTCCAATCTCGAAATTGATCTTGTTAATTGATTTGTTTATGATTTATTTTAGATATTATGAATATATTAACATTTATTCTAACCATATTATTTTATCTCTTGATGGATTGGTCTAGTTTGTTGACCTATTAACCTTCTTCTATGTAAAACTTTGTTGTTGATCATCACCAAAATCTCCATTAAATCCAACCTATTTTAACTTCTTTTTAAAGTCCGTTTACTCATGCTTTCATAAATTTGTATGTTCTGTTTTAAAATAATGTACTTATCATATCAATAATAATTTATTAAAAAATAAAATAATAGTTAATATTTAGAATATATTACAAACAACGCTAATGAAATACAAAGATTAGATCTACTTAAAAAAGAATATTATGAAAAAATATTTTATTGCTAAAACTATGAAGAATAATCCAACATCAAATAAAGTAAATACTATGACATAAACTATCCTAGTTTTTTATGCAAACAAAAGAACTATTGGGACGGATACCATATTAAATGAGTTATTAAACAACTACCTAAATGAAAATGCAATTTGGAGTTATTACATGAGTAGACTAGCTTTGTAAGTATTTATTTGTGGGGGTACGAATATATCTTTTTGGGTATTTTACGGAGAGTATGGTTTAGAAAAGATTTTGTTCATATTTGGGTTTGTATATTACATCTTACCATCTTCTTTTTTTTGTAGATGTTCCTCCTGCAGATGTGCTTCGTGTAGATGTTCTTCCTGCAACGAACGATCAGATAGAACAAATGCAATATGGAATAGCAAGTTAAATAAAAAATGGACGCCTAGACCAATAATTGAACAATATAACATTTTAGATCTAGATTGTGTTACATATATAAATAAAGCAATATTACTATGGGTAGGAAATATATCTAATGAATTAATTGATAAAAAAATAACAACAAAAGAAACACCAGGATATATAGAAATAAATACAGGAGATATAAATCAACCCAGCACATAAGAGTAACAAGACAAGATAATAGTCCTACAAGTAGTCCTAGATGGACAGCACCAACTTATTATACAGAGAATTATGAACGATCAGATAGAACAAATGCAATATGGAATAGCAGGTGAAATAAAAAATGGACGCCTAGATCAATAACTGAATAATATAACTATGGGTGACTTAAAAATATTTTTGATGTTTGATTATTCTTCATAGTTTTAAGAATAAAATATTTTTTCCTTATATTCTTTTTTAAGTAGATCTAATTTTTGTATTTCATTAGCATTGTTTGTAATATATTCTAAATATTCATTTTCTCTAGTTCTTAAATATCTGTAAAAAATTTCAACTAGTAGTTTTTGAAGTAGTTTTATTCCTTCTTTAGTTTCTTTCCAGATTTGTAAGTATAAATAATTTATCATCTATCTATGAATAATTGTATATCATCATATAAATCTATGTCAAAATCATCTGGTAAAATTAATTCTGCCCAACCTTGGGTTGTTTCTTCTATTATATCATACATCAATAATTTTTCATAAATTTTTCTTTTTGTATAGGTATTAAGACTTTTTAATATATAAAGGATTAATATCTTGTAATTTATATCATCTTCTAATAAATGGGATTTCATTTTATCACATATACGCTAAAATTTTATTCCTTCTAACGAAATTTTATGCCTCCTAACTTCTTAATAGATTATACTTGTGGAAGCGGAATTAAGAGTGAAAGAGAGAAGTAGAGGAAAGGGATGATTTTATTATGAGGGAAAGCCCTCTTTTTATAGAAGAAAACTCAACACTTAGGCCAAATGGACGACACTCCTTTACATACAACACTTTACACCTGGCCTATTTATATTTGGCCGACACAAGAAAACAAAATATATTTACACATAATTGGCCTTTATTTTTTATATGGCCGACATACTATTTAAAACTTTACTTCGTTATATACTGGCCAAGAGAAAGTGAATATTTAGAATATATTACAAACAACGCTAATGAAATACAAAGATTAGATCTACATAAAAAAGAATATTATGAAAAAATATATTATTCTTAAAATTATGAAGTATAATCAAACAACAAATAAAGTAACTACTATAACAAAAACTAAAATAGAAAGAAAAGTACGAAAAAGTTAAAAACATTATACATAGAATATGATTTATTACAACTTACTAAAAGAAATAATAGGAAAACAAATCTTTTGATAGATATAATTTCTTAAACAGAATATAAGTATGTTTGTTACCTAAAAAAACAAAATGAACAAAGAAACATATAAGAAACAATTGATAGAGAAAATAATTGAAAAAACACAAGAGTTAAAACATAGAAAAAGAAGAGTAGAAGAAAATTATGTTAGCAAGAGTATGTAATAAATCAATTTTAGCACAAAGAAAAGTTATATTTATGCTAGAAATACAAATAAATTGCCTTGAATATAAGTTGCAACATGATATAAATTATAAATCATAATGAATAAACAAGAATTTGCAGTAGACGAAAAAACATATGAAAATCAAGACAGACTAATAATAAAAATAATATTTTAAAATTTAGGAAGAAGATATAAGACTATGAATTAAGTGAAAATGATAGTATATATGAAATATCATATATAGAAACTGAAAATGAAGAAGAAATTATTGATCTAGATAATGAAGAGGAAATCTAATGTCTGAAAATGACATAAAAATAATATCTAAAGAAGACTATCAAAATGAAGAATTATAAGAACAAAAAAGTAAATTTGATAATACAATTTTTGAAAAAATAAATGGAAAATAATTGGAAAACAAAACCGACATGGTAAATCTACAGAAACTGGTATACTTATTTACATCCAGGAGTAGCTAAAATGCTTTATTCCTAATGATCTCTTGTTGATTATAATTGTTTATCATGTTTTAATAATGTTATAATAACCATCTTTAGAAAGTTTTCTACATAAATATTCTGCGAGTAAGTATGCCCAGACTATGCCATCCTAAGGTTGAAACTGGTAGGCAAGAAGGTCGTTTAGGAGAGTAAACAATGTTGGGGCGCTGTTAGGGTAACTAATCAAAGAAGAAAGCTGTAGTAGTGAAAAGACGAGTTCAGTGTGAAAACAAATTCTTTGTTTAAGGGGTAACTAAAGTTCTTATTATATGGATTAAATGTTTCTGAAAACTATATATGCTCCACTAGTTCTCTTTCTAAGTAGGAAAATAGTCGTTTTGGAACAATTTTTGTTTCCTCAGTCATTTCTCAATAGATACTTTAAAAAAATATTAAACTCACTTTTAGTTCAGAAATAAGTAGATGGAAATAACTGCCAAAGACTTTCAATAAAATCTTATAAAGTAGGTTTTATGTGAAATATATGCATGAACAAGAAATCTATGATATCTATATATAAAATATCAAAATGGCATAAATAAGAACTCATGATACGGAATAAGAAACTCAATTACTATCTATAGTTTCTTAGAAACCGTGGATAAAATACTCGACAAATCTCTTGCTAACACAATTTAAATGTAGGATTTAAGGATGAACTAGTCCAATATTATGAATGGTCTGACATATCTGATCATAAAGCTATTAGATTGAAAACTTTGATGGACACTTGATTTTGGTTGATCCCATGTAAGAACACTACATTTCTATATCAAATCATTGGTCTTCTAATCATGGTGTTTGATTTTGATAATGAAATTTTATGGAGTTTCTACAGTGGAATAACTCGATTAGGTTTCATTAGAATATACATAACCTTTAACTCACTATTCCAAGTGAAGCAAACATGGTGGTGTTAGAAAGAGTAATCAAACCTTTAATTTAATTGGTCATAATATTCCTAATTCATCATATATGCTATTATGTATAGTTTTTTTAAATTTTCTAAAGTTGAATCTTATTTTTAAAAACTCAATTACTAAGAAAGATTTTAACTCAACTTTTTGGTAGAGTATTCTAGTGACCTTAATTCATATCTAAATATATATTCCCACAGTAAGGAATTGATATTAAAACCTCAGAAGAATTTGAGAGTAACTTGATACAAGCTTATGCACAAATGATTAATGCTTCATGTTTGAGCTTATGAACTTTTGGGGGTTACAATATCTCCTCCTTGGAATCAATTATCCTCGAATGATGGCTGAACATAGCATTAGAGGGAAATGAGTTACTCTTACTATCTTTCAGACTACTGAAATTTCAAAATTTCCACTAATATAGATGGAACAGATCTATCGTGGGAGTTTTTATTTGACTATGAAACATAACTGACGAGCACTATGGGTTTAAATATAGTCACACTCTATCTAAAGCTATTTTACAAGAAGTAAGGGTTTATAGCTTCTCTTACAAAGGTTTGAGTCTACCAATGTGCTATACATTATATGATCATTCTAATCTAAATTAGAAGATACAAGAACTAATTTTCTATAATAATTCTCACCGTAGGAACACTGTTCCTTACCACTGCATTCACAAAACATTAAATCAGAATCTAGAAGAACCTAATGCATCATGAATTCATTTGCATATAGTCAACACCACATTCAATTTTAGAATTATATTCGTCAGTCTCTCGTCATCTCTATGAACTGAAATTTGATGTGTTACGACTATGAAACTTACTTATTACTCATCTAACTATTGCTTATCATGAAATGTCATCTCCCTCTTTCTCTTCTTTTATGACCTTCAATTGAAGGCCATTACCACTAGTACAACAATATGAAAGTTTAACGCTCTCCTATATTTCATCCCAAAAACACTATCAACAACATCATACTTAAAATGAAAAAGGATCACTAAAAGATCTTTGCGGTTAAAGACGATAAGCACATTTAATTTTAGAATTTAGATATATAAATATGAATGACATAACATTATGTTGATAGCCATTGAGAGTAAACTCATGAATTTGCAAGACTGAGCACACTATGAGACACGTGGCTTTATAAGGATGATATTCATAACTTTATGGAGTAACATCGAGATCAATGGGCTAAACTCTTATCTTATTTTTGTAATGAGTATACCCACCAATCTATTTTTAGAGCATGAGCATAAGTCATGGAAATACTATTGATATGAGAGATATAAACAATGTTCTATAGTGATGGAACTTTAAGGAATACGCTACATAATGAATGAATTGATATATCACTATAAGTCTTTCTGGCATATCATTCTTTTATTCATAACACTTGCCTTGGTTCCTCACCTTATCATCTCTCCCTAAGGTCTGAATCTGTCACTTTAATGTAATGAATTCTTTCCATTCTCTCTAAACAAGTCAATATTTACTTTACTCTAATACTCATGAAAATATTAATCTCATGTCTACTAAAATCTTCTTGGGCAAATACTCATATTCCTTGTAGGGCTTCTATGTAAGCTATCTCTCTTTAATTCTTTCTCCATCTATAAAAGTATTTCTGTAATTGTTACCTGTGGCTCATAAAGACGCTTAATCTTACTAATAATAGTTTGACTTATCATTCTAGGAACACTAACACCGTCATTGTAAGATCCTATCTACCAAACCATAAGAAACTCTAACTATATTTAAGAGTCTTATTACTGGCTATATATAATCCCTTCAACCAATCTATAAGGGATAATAAATAATTCTTACACTAACCTACTCAACATTGAAAACGGAAATATACTATCTAGGCCCACGTGAAAAAACATAAAATTTATTGGAGGCTCAGTTGATTCCATATGATCTCGGGTACATCTTTGAGTTCTTTTGTTAAAATAATGAATTAATCATACTTTATTTTCACATCTAAGGGTCCAGTTTTACAACACACATTCACTCCAACTAAACCTTAATTCCTCAACTAATGTATGTCAAATATACTATAACAAATCTCAAAATTAGGATCATCACCTTCATTACGCCATCCTTTTTATAACGACACACATTTAAAATTCAAAGTTACTTTCTAATACTAAACATGGATGTCCATATATTTGATCACGTAATATATAATCTTAATTCAAAGAATGTATTGATTCATTCGCCATTAAGTTTATTGATGATAATCTAGTATACTAATAGAGAAGGAGTAATCCTGATCAATAATTAACGATTATTCTACATACTTTGTGTGATAAACGACTTTATGCTATGTAATTCTGTGAGCACGTCATGTTCAACGATGGCATCATGGTGAATATAAAAAACGTTGAGGTTATTCATGATAGGTATAGACCTATTTAAGTTAGTAAGGTTCATAGGTTCGTCACTTTAGCAGAATAGTATATAAGGCTATGCAGAAGTTCATCTCTATTGTAGCACCTCTGACTTGGTTTAATCACCTTCATGTTACCTTTGACTTGTATTAGCAAAGTGAGTTGAGATTGTGAAAGCTCAAAGATTTATTGGCTAATCTCCCACAATAATTCCCACAGCTATGGGTGAGGGTTTGTGTCACGACCGGAGACCACCCCCATAAGTAACATGACATACATGACCTCTTGGAGGTCTCATACAGGCCCATAGTTATCATTCATCGCATTATCATAGGTAAATTAAGCGGAAAATTCATAACTTTCATAGCACATCATATGCTATAATATAATTTCCAATATATATATAAAATAACATAATACATAATTAAAAACTTTAGGTCTCTTTTCCATCTTAGACTCAACATCATTATAGTATAATAGGGACATGACCCTTTAACCAAATATAATAATTAACTATTACAATACTTTACATAAAATAATGATATAGGAAATCCTATAATTTTAGGATCCCTTACCTTGATCTTGGGAAGCACATATAAAGCCCTTCATCTTACAGACATCCTTTAAGAAGCCATAACCTACACTTTGTGTAAAAAGGTAAAGAAGAATGATGTTAGTACAAGAATGCACAAATTATGGAAATCATGCAAAAACATGCATTTAAAAGGGGACATTTTTCTTTGAAACCATGCATCGTGACTTTTTAAAAAAATTTATAAAAATTGATACATTAAGCATCATTGAGTTCATATACTTCATTTAGGCATACATAATAGTCATAATATCACATAAAAGTTATACATTACATTTAAATCACATTTAGGACCACATTACAGTAACTAACAATAACCTCTTTTTCTACTTACAATGAGCTCATTTTACTTTAACTCCTTTACTTTTCCAAGTAACCCTCTACTGATGCTTGGTGCAATATATATATTATTTCCCATTACACTATCCACACTGAAGCCTCACCTTAAAGACATAAGGAAATTAAACATACAACCATCATTAATCATCAAAATAAATACATATACATAAAGGCATATTATAACATTAAAGTACAAACTTGACATATAACTTCACATAATGCATAAACCTCATATAAGACTCATTCCAACACATCATGTAACTCAGCACTATCAACAACATCATTCTAGGAAATTGTCAACAACACATACTTGGACTTAACTTCATAAAACATCATAGAACCCTACTCATAATCCCATTCTTAGCCTACTAGTAAAATTTACATGTGAATTCCCATAACCTCACACATACTAAGTAAACCTACAAAGAGATTACAAGCCTTAACATATAGTTCGTACATCAAGAAGACAAGTATAGACAACTTCATACATGTCAATCAAGACCTTCACTATATATTTAATATGACCCACTTTATGCATATAAGGTAAGACCACATTATATAGAATCATTAAAACTTATACCATGCATATCACAAAAACATGTAGACAACACTACAATGTCTTGCATAAAAATATAAGCAAGATCACATACATTAGAACACCTTCCTAGAATTCCCTTCAACACCTAGTTGTTCAATGCATAGGTAAAGCCCCATACCCTAACCTACACTAAGAATCTTCTCTTAGGTTATCTTAGTTATGGTCCTTACTTTACTTCCATTGTGCATTTTACTTTAGGGAAACTATAGCCTTAATTGACACTAAGACAATGGGTACTTAACATTGAATTTTGTGTTCTAGAACATTAAACCAAGGGAAGGTTCTCTACCTTGCCAAAGTAGAACATTAACATCATGCTAGCATATTAGGTGTTATCACTTTCTACATCCTATAAGGCCAACATAGTTTATGGAAATTAGAGGCATATATGGAAACCCTTTTAATGAATATTGAGGCATTGTAGTTATCCACCTCCTGAGAATTATGGTGAACATACCTTCCCACATTCAGAAGTGACAAACCTTAACATCAAATTCACTCAGTGCCAACCTAGTTTCCCTTTATTGAATTTCCTTTATTAACATTTTTTTATAAAAATATGCTATAAGAGATTGTATCCCCATATGCTTAGCTCATAGGTCATATATAATAGTTCAGCAACCTAAATCATGCGAGAAGACCTTTTACATTGGCATAGAATATTGAAGCACCATCTAGTTTAGGAAACCATTGAGAACACCTCTCAAGAGCCCATCTATTGACATGATCATAATAATGGATAATGGACATGTTTCATGTGTGTGTGTACATATATGTGAGCAAACCTTTCACATAATTACCTTTAGCCCACACATGTGCATAATTCACTTCATTCATGCATAAGTCTATAGGTGTAACTATATGATTAATCCTTTCATGCAAACAAATTTAGACAAATCACATATTCATACTTCATCATAGCATATACTTGACATCATAGAATATAAGAAATGTTCATAAAATACTCGTGCATTCATATTCATGTACATAGATCACAAAACTAGTAACTAGCCTATCAAGGCACACATGTGCAATGTATGGACAAGGTCCCATATCTTTGTCCATACTAGTACACCTATAAATTCATCCTCGTTTAAGGACACATAACATAATTCATAGATGTATGCTCCACATGCATAGTAGTATACACAAGTGCACATGAGAATACCCTTTCATTAGACACCATGAACCTTTAATACTTGTAAGCATGAATGAGGTGTAAGTATGTGTACATAGGTCAGCATGATCATACAGTGGCTAAAAAAACATCGAGGCATCCACCCTCTAAAGACCACATTTCACATTCATCCATAGACCACACATTTTATATTAGTATAAAGACAAGACAACTTCATCCTTTGCATTCAAGACTCCTAGCATTATCTAATCAGACATTTAAATAGGGTTACATAGGTCAGGGGTCATTTACCATTTTTACATCATCAATGGAGGTACCTAATCAACACCTAACCCTAAAAAGTTAAATTAATTATAATAGACATCAAAAACACCTAGATTATGTTACTAAAATAGAAGACATGGCATACTAATCCACTTTGTGATCATCATAACCACACCTTCATGTTGCACCATTTTTTCTTCATTGCCATAATCAAAACATATATAGATTTACAAGAAGTAAACACCACCACCATAAGTGGACAATACCACACAATGCCATGCAAGGCCCATTCTACTAGCAATACAATAGAAAAGTATATGAATAGAGCAATTGTACCCAATATCCCTTGCTTTGATCATCAATGAAAAATATTCATAATTCATCAATAATATAAATAAAGGGAAGTACCTAAGATATGATAACATACACGAAATCATGCTTCATTTGTAATAGGATAAAAATAACATTTAATTCACTACACTAGCAATCTATAGAAGTAGAAGAACATAGGTCAATCCTTACCAATTCCTCACAACTTCATCCACATTGATCAATTACACATAATTCAACATCAATATACATAATAGGCTGTATTTTTAGGCAATTGAACATGCTATACTCATAATTGAATTAACATAAAGTCAAGATCACAATGCCCATAACATAGACTAATTTGAGAATTCGAGGGAACATGAGTTAATCATGAAATTGGATAAAGAAATCACTTGAAAATCACTAAATTAACATCAATTTATCATAAGCATGTTTTTGAAAACGTTTTGAGAAAGAACCCATGGCTAGATTGATAGATAGGAGGTTTGATCATAGAATTCTCTTTCAAACATTGGAAGGAACTCCTTAGAAGAAAGGTCGACTAAGGATGAAGGAATACCATACCTCATTGTAGATTTGAGACACGAAAACATGGTGAAGACATCTTGAGAATCTGTCAACATGGCTCTTCTTGAGATTCATATCTAATGGAGCTTTCTAGAGAGCTTTCTTTTTGAGAGGGGAGTCTAATTTTGAATCATTGATTGGGTATGGGGTTTTCATGTTATAAATCAAATTTATATACCCAAAAAAACCTAAATTAACTTCCTACGATAAGGTTAGGACGTGGGGTAAATTTCTCATTCACCCCTTAATAAAATAGTGCATAAGGCCATTGGATAGCAGGTGGCATCGATGGAGCAACCTATGCCTCATAGGCCGATCGATGGGCAATTATGGTGGCCGTCGTTTGGGTATATGGTATGGAATTGTTTTCCTTGGATCTTAGACTAAGTATGGAACGACTCCCAACCATCGACGGGGCGTCACTATACCAACGATTCATCGTTTGCTAGGTTTAGGTAAATAGTGCGAAGGAAGCCTTTGGGTCCTTCTTGAGGGACATTTAGGGGACCTTGGGGAGTCGTACCCAAACCTTTTCAATGTAAATACACACATATACAAGTTAAGGACCTTTCATATAAGTTTCAACCAAAACAAACATGTTAAACAAGTCAAGAAACACCAAGACATACATGCATTTTTAAGGTTTCAAGAAAAACAAACATGTAAAACAAGTCAAGACACACCAAAAAAACATGCATATCTAAAGATTTATTTAAAAACTTCATCGGAAGTCCTTGGACGTTTGACCTCCAAATGGATTCAAATAAAGATTTCATACTATAAAATACATAATTAACATATTTTAATCCTTTTTAGACAAATATAAGGGTCTAAGAACCTTAGTTCATTTTTAGGGTGATTACAGCTTCATAGTCTATTGTGATGCATATGGTGTTGCTTTTGGTTGTGTATTTATACCGTGGGGATGAGTTATTCCCTATGAAATTAGGTAATTAGGATAAATTGTCACCACTATCCCATTCAAAATATGCAGATGGCAGTTGTTGTTTTCATGGTTAATATTTAAATTGACTATTAGTATAGAGCTTGCTATGAGATCTACACTGATCACATGAGTCTTTTGCATACCATGAGCAAAGGGACCTTAATACAAGGTATGACCATTATATTGAGATTTTTAAGGACTTTTATATATTTATTCTCGATCATCTGGCAAGGTGAATATGAAAGTACATAGATTGAGACAAATAATGGTGAGTATGGATAGTCTATCCTTCTTTTCCATTATTGAGTGACCTTCAGCTTTGTATATTCAAAACTTAGCTAAATAGATGGTTCAATGTGATATTTAAGATCTAGGAATGTCTAAGCCTATGTTAGAGCTCATTCTTCGTTGCTTGATAAAATTTTGATCCATCACATTGAGGATGACGGCTTGGTAGAAGTTTATGATTAGGGGTTAGCGGGTGTGGTTGGTCAAGCAACCTTTGAATCATATGGTGTTTTGAGTTTTTAAAGTCTAATTTTATTGTGAGAGTTGGGGTTTTAAATTAGAGGATACTTCATGAGAAAAATGATTGTACAAACTCAATATATTCAAGCACTACGAAAATATTTTGTGATTTAAGGAAGCATTACTCACTATTTTCCTATTTCATGATATTTTAGAAGGTGAAGGTCGATTATTTAGATGATGCTTAGTTTTAGAGATTACTGATTATGAGTGGAACTCGAATAAAATAATTATGGAATTTGTGGCAGGTTTTACTCAAACTTATGGAGGTATTGACTATGTTTTGGTGATCTTTAATATATTGACACAACCAACATACTTACTCCTTGTTCAATTTTCTTTCAGTGCTAAGTGATAATCATATATGTACACTCAAGAGGTGGTCTGTCTTCATGGTGAACGATAATCTATTATATCACATTAGGCTACTCACTTAAGTTTTAGCTTTTATAGGACATTTTAAAATGAGTTAGGAACTCATATTGATCGTAACCGATATTTCAACCCATAGACGAGTGGTAAACCAGAGCAAACATTTATGGTTATTTAGTATAAGGTGCAAACATATATTTTTGACTTTGGAGGTCGGCGCTAAAAGTTTTTTCCGTTGGTGGAGTTTGTGTAAAACAACAACTAATCCCATTTATGGCCATATATGGTAGGTGTTGTCAGTTTTACTCCTTAGAGCCTAGGTCACATTGTACAAACTTGATTCAAGAAGCATTGGATGAGTGAGGATGATTCAAGAAAAGGTTTATATAACCTAGAGTAGTATCTTAGCCATATTGATATTAGGTTGCAAGCCTTTATAGTTATAATTTAATGATAGAGTTTTCCTTAGTCTGTCACCCATGAAAGGCATGATAAGTATTGGAAAGTGGGGCTAGCTTAGACCAAAGTATACTGGACCTCTTAATATTCTTTGGATAGTTTCTTAGGTTGTATATATGTTGACTCTCCCTCATGTATTCTCATTTATCCAACTAGTTTTGCATGTATGAATGTTGCATCAGTATGTTCTTGATGAGTCTTACGTGCTGTAATATAATGTAGTAGATTTAGAGCAGCATTTATCTTTCTTGGAGGAGCATGTATGTATTCGATCCAGATATGTACAATGGTTGCATTTGGGAGACATTCTTGTGCTTATGTTCTATTTGACGCATCATCGAATTGAGGAGGCAACAAGGGAGACCTAGCATGATCTGTTGGAGCAATTTCTTTGCTTATTTAAGCAATAAGTATTTCTTACCCCATACTTCCACAGATGAAATTCATTTTCAGAATTTGTTGTTTTAATGATCCTCCAGGTTAATTTTATGTTTATGCATCATGTTGACTGCATGTCATTAAATACCTGATGGTACTAATAATTTTGTCACCTTTTCATTCATTTTGTTATTTTGAGTGTTTGTTTGTTTTTGATATTAATACCCTTAAATAGTCCTTTTTTCAAAAGTTCAAGAAGATGAATCCACGAGGTCTAGAAGGTTCATTTTAGGTTAGTAGCATAGTCAACATGACTCTAGAGGTTTTCATTTGAGTTTGTGTGACTAGGAATTATTCCATTTAAGTTAAGCCATACGTTTAATTCAATTAACTTTATGAGTTAAAGAATCACATGAGAATTCCTTCAATGCGGCTAGCTCAAGAATGATGTCTTTGACATATAATGACCATTCATTTGGATACTGATGCTTCCATGCTCATATCGAGGACCTTATGGATTTTGGCTTAAAATAGTGTTTGGAGGTAGGACCCACTTTTTTCTGAGCTGAACTCATTTGGGATATTTGGTCGTTCTAAAGGGTTTGTGTAACGATTCAGATTTGTGAAAACGAATCGCAACCGGCGTCGTTGATCTCTCCGAGGTCGCATATAAGTCTCTTCTTGCATTCATCACATTCACTAGTTAAATTTGTAGAAAATTTAAAACTTTTTAAATGTATGAAGTATACAAAAACTTCATATAATTATTAACTAGTTACATCATTTACTAAGCTCAAACTAAAGACACAACAATCTATCATAAAAAATCAATTCAAAGGGAGAACCAATATGTTATAAATAAGCTTGCCAAATACGACTTTAATACAAAAGCTTCAAAAAGAAAGTATCTGAACGAAATGCAAGGGAAAACATCCACTAGCTATGTCTAATACTAGGCTTGACTAAAAATATAGCATCCTCAAAATCAAGAGGACCTACCATATGGTATGGAGAACGATGATGTCCATACCGCTGCAATGAACCTTCAATATTTTCTTTGATCTACACCTATATAAATAGTAAATTGTATAGCATTTGTACACGACATGTACTAAGTATGGGTGTATTCACACATACACATAAGGCGATTCACGCTCAAGGAAAGCTCTTCCTAAACAACATGCCATTTCTGGAAAGTATAGTCACTAGACATTCGTAATTCGTTAGTTATGAATTGTGGTATGAATATGATGTATTTTAATGCATTAAAAGAACACAAATCATTTTCTATGTGATCACAAGACATTATAATCATCATCATAATTTTAGAACGAGTCGGGGGAAAATTTGAAATTCTGTTAATTCTGTTATGCTTGAACCCGAGAGATCTTTCTTTGCGACTTAGTTTTTTTCGAGCTTTATTATCTTCTTATTGTGTAGTTCAATAATTCCTTTCTAATATGTTTCACTTACAAATGTAATGATTCATTTTAGTCCCATAGCCACAATGAATCAGGTAAGTAATCCAAGGACTAAGGAATTATTTCAATATCTGTATAATGAGTCATTCATTACATTACATTATCATTAACACTTCATAAGGCAATGTCTATTTGCTATTCCAGTTGTTTTAACATTTTCATGTTAGGGAAGTTATGAAGCTTTTATTTTCTATTAAGTTTCTACGCCCCTTTATTGGCATCATATAAGAAGTCATTGCAAGCCAATCTTATTTAGTTTTGCCCATTATTTTCAAAAAATTTAATTCGTATTGATATTGGCAATTGACATTCTTACTTTCAGAGCTCACTTTGAACATACGTTCCATCATCTTTCTTTCTTGATTTTTTAGAGACATCTTAGAAGTAAGATCATGAGAGCTACATAAAATCCAGTGACTTCCCCACACCAAAAAGGTGATTCACCGATCAAAATGAATCTAGATAATGTGAGCTACTCATGAAATCCAGTGTCAGCCCCACACTGAAAAGGGGTGATTCTCTCCTAAGGAGAATCCGTATCAACTGTTCACTCCATACCAAAAAGGACTGGCTCAAGGCTATAGTGAACCAAGAACATATTTTGAGCATTAACCTACATAGATCATGTGAGCTAAACATGAAATCCAGTGTCTACCCCACACCGAAAAGAGGTGATCTCACTAGCCAAGGTGAGATCGGTACATACCTAGCTTTCTTAGGTGCAAACCATAGGCTAGTTCCTGTGTTGGCTATACATATTTCGAAGACTAGGGACGTAAGGAGACTACTTATCCACCTCGGTGGTAGCCTCGTCTCATGAGACTTACACGTGCAAGCATATGCTCATAACTAGTCTAATAGTGATTTGCTCACATTCATTATCTTCTTATCTTTTAGAGTTGACTCAAACATTATGGAAGCTTTCTTCTGGAATGAGATGTACTTACTTTATTGATTACTTGTCATCCTTTTCTTTACATTGATTAAATGTGAGTTGTCTTTTAAAAACATGTTTCGTTTTAATGAGACTGGTCTCACACATTCTAACGCCTTCATTCGTGAGTATTTTTAACATAGTAGCTTAGGTGATAGTGAGGCTTATCTCACTTCATTTAACACCTTATTCTGGTAAGTTTCTTAACTTAGACATCTTTAGTTATGTTATTACTCATGTTACTTTATTAATTCCATTTCGTAGCTTCATATCATCATTTATGGATGATGAGCACTTCATTTAATGAGTTGCAAATTTTCATAGTTCAATCTTTTAGAGAACGTTGGCAGTTTTCCCAATGAATGACATGTCCTTTGTTATTGATTCATTAAATTAGTTTAGAAGTTATTTAGTTTTCATTTAAATATTTTTGCTACACAACATTGGCATATGATTTGTATTAGCTAAACAATTTTGGAAAAGATGACATAACCATCTTTATTGGCATAAGCCAATTTTCATGTTCATCATTATTAAGTTTTTATACATTATACATTAGCCAATCTTTTAGCTAGTTCAATACAACATTATAGCACATTCCATTCATCATTCATAGACAATGTATTTTTAGCCATTTTATTTGCATAAGATAGGAAATTCATTGAAATGTGATTTCATGGATATGTTTTGAGCCAATATTAGTTCATCACATTAAATATAACGTTTTTAAACATCTTGGACACGTTCAGATTAACATTTGATGAATATAAAATATTCATATATTTAGATTAACGGTAAGTATGAATCAAGACTTCACACATCAACACTTAATCTTTTTTGGACACAACTTAACAATACATCGCTCTCTAATTCACGTAAGAAACCCTTAGCATCATATTATTTCAATTCATAGTTCATTCGAAATTTAACAATCAAGAACCCCTACACATTAACATCATCCAGCACAACATACCAACAACATGATCAATACTAATCTATTCAATATTGAAATTGTAACAAGGATACTAGGGAAAGGACAAAATTGACGAGAACTTCAGGAATAACCCTAGTTTTCGAGATTTCGTGGATTCATTCGAATGAAAATACTCTGGAGAAATAATTCCAGGATAGAAACCCATACCTTAAGTATAAATTAATCTACGAAGATCACCTTGAACAAAAACATGAAGAAACCTTGGAATTGCCTAAGAACGTTGATGGAAACTTTTCCAATTTGGTTTCCTTGTTTACTGATTGGCATTTTTTGAAACTCTTAGTGTTTGAACGTGAGTCTATGTCTTAGGAACTGAAACTCTCATTCAACAAAGGCTTAATAAGCAAATTTATTAAACTAATCGGTTAATTACCAAAACACCCCTCGAAAGATGACTAAACATAGGAGAATGTTGACTTGACCAAAAATCAAGAATTTGGTGTTGAGTAATGTTTTGTTCAACATTTTGACTTTATATTAATTAATTAAATACATAATTCAATTAATTTATGGACCTATTGTAATTGGTAAAGTACCCCTAAGTCATTGGAACCATAATCAACCCTTTAGGACCATTCTACGTAATGTACTAGGATGTTTCGTGAATTATACGAAGTTAGTGTAACGATTTCGTGTTGACAATTTTTATTTACTTAATTAAATGTCTTATATAATTAAATAAGTTACCAAGGGTAATTACTAATGTACCCTTAAGTCTTTAAACCATAACTAACCCTTTGGACTGTCTAGGTTAGGTACTTGGTTGTCTTTTTCTTGTCTTAACGAAATCTGGATATTACTTTGTGATTTCGGTTTTGTCCTTTTAAATTAATTGAATAACCTGATAAATTAATTAATTAACTAACCTAGGGTAATTACTAAAGTATTTCTAAGTTGTTAGGACCATAACCAACCCTTTGGACAATGCTAGGTTAGGTATTAGGTTGTCTCTTTAACTAGTTACTAGGTTAGTGTAAACCCGGTTTATTCCTACGTTATTGGGTGCACTAGTTGGTCAATTTCGGTTAGTCCTATGTTAGTTATCTAGTCAGGAAATTTAGTTAGATCCCAGAGTTTTTTAAGTAGTTAGGCCGCACATGGAGGGACTCGTCCGCACATGCTGCCCCTTAACTACCCTAACCAAATTCGGTTAGGGTGGTCCCCTTCTATGGTTGATTCCCACATATGTTACCCATGTGATTTCACATGGGTTATTTGTACTTTAATAAATAATTATTCTTTATGGATCAGTTGGGAATGCTTACTGATTGTCCCAAGGATCCTCACTATGTCCTTGGGTACTACTTAATTTATATGATCATTTTTAATGGTTATGTGCTTTGGTGCTAGGCTTGACACTTGGATGCCTAGTACCTAATTAATTAGGTTGAGAATAAATACATTATGAAATTCATAATTTTAGAAAAGGGTCTTCATTTCAGGTAAAATTCTAAACAAGCTTGGATTATGTTATGCCTATTTGGGTATATATAGAAATTGACTAACACCCCTTAGCTAATTTTCTATACAGCGCCATATATTTTTTAATATTGATAATAGGGACACCTATGTACCCCCCAATACGCATTCTTAAAGACCTTTTGGCTTTTAACTAGACATGTAATTTTTCGTAATGTTACAATTTGGAATATCAGTTTCGGCAGGGTTGCATACAAACTTTGTATTACTACTTTGCATAGTATAGTGGCATTTAGAGGCCATTCAGAATGGAAACCTTCAATTTTGTGATTTGGAACGTTATCCTTAAACATATACATAGGCTACAATATCCTTCCTTATTACATTGATAATAAAGGTGTAAATTCATTTCTACTAAAGTGAATTAGGGAAGATACCTAGTAGTTCTTATTTATCATTGTATATAAAATGTTTGTGGATTTATAGACATTTATTTCAGGTTAAGTACAATAGAACTTGAGGCTTATATGTGTTGTTGCATGCTATATTGAAAAAATTATATTATTTTTTTAATGTAATGAGCTTGATCGACGTAAGTGTAGGACTATACTAGTGTTTCCTTAGACTTGTGGTACTTGTAGCTTTATTTTGTCTCAAAATTTATTTACGAAAAATAAGATCCTTGTAGTCTGGAATAAAAGACTTGGGTCAAGATCTTTAGTTTGAAAAAATTGCGACTTTATAGATATATAGTGCTCTCTCCTCTATTTATATGGATTTCGTATTTACAGTGGTTTTATACTTCTGTGGTGATATGAGACTAGATTGTTGTAGGCTTGGATTCGTCTTTTGAGTCTCTATGAGTTCATATCAATGATTTTGTACTTTTATTTGAGATCCACTTTGGAGAAGACATTCCCCTGGGCCACTCTTGCTATTTTGACTTCTTATGCCTTCACGAAATGACATGTTTTCTAAGTGTGGCCTTGATATATGAGATTTTCATGGGAGTCAATGCACTCCGTGTCACTCTTGTTAGTTAGGATGGGACTGGACTAACTTTCTGAGTGGCATGTATTGATTGTCATGCTTCATAGCTTGGCTGGATGTTTATTGTACTTACATTGAGAGCGCAAGTTTCCTACTATAGCACTCGTGTCTCAATAGACGTTAGTAGATATTTTCTGTAACTTTCAGGCTTATGGAGGTCCATTTGGATTTTATTTATACTAGCTCAAGAGTACACCTTATAGTCTTATGGAGTTCGATTGTGTTTTAGTTTAGTATTACCTAGATTTATTTTTGGTATGATTGTATGTTTTCTTTAATATATGATTTAACTTTTTTTATGTGTAGACTCCATCCATTTTTTTTGCCTTTCCATCTCTTTTTCAGTCAGCCTATGATTCGTACTAAGTGCCTTTATTTTTGGATATATAATATACTTTGCATATATATCAAGAGGTTGGTCCTAGTACATGAACAACGGTGATTGTTCATGTTCTTTTGTAGCTTTTAGGAATTTGAGATGAGGGTGAGATATTGTTGTCATTAATTAGCTTGTCTCCTTAGGTATGTATGTATGTGTAAAATTCTTTTGCCTTTAAGACAATTTCCTATAATCCACTTTTGGTAATATTATTTTCATGTTAGATAGTTCTGTAGATGTAACTTCCATGTTTTCAAAAGGATTCTGTTGTATATAGATTCTTTGTTTGCTTTCTCTTTTGTCTTGTCACATCCTGATACCACACTTTAGAATATATGGCACTCTCGGAGTGTAGCCGGTGTACTAGACCTCAAGTAGGTCTTATACAAGCCCTTCCATATCGCTCATCGCATATAAACATATGAAAAGTAGTGCAAAATTAAAACTTTTCACAAACATTTGCATAGTCTTTAAAATCTCTTTCATATAAAACTCATAGGAAATACTTAGTCTCATTTAATCAAATCTTAGACAAAAGAGTACTTTGGCACACGACCCATACATAATCGAAATATAGTACTACTTAGTATGTTACAATACTTTGAAAGTTAAATAAAGGGAATCGATGCCCTCGAGTCAAATGAGGACATACTTTAACTTGCTTGGACAATCTTCTAATCCAATCGTAGCTCCGTAATATTTTTTTAAATTAAATGTCATATCACAAGCATAAGAACAATATTTAACACCTTAGCAACATATAATAAATCAGTTAGACAATTATTCACATTTTTAGCAATATTATAGTAAAAAATCATGCCAAATTACAATGTACTAACTTCAATGTTACACTGAAGTTTCTCAACATCATAAGGGATACTTTATAGCAAGAAATCCTCTCAGTATAACTTATCCTAAGACTCACTAAAGTAAGACAAAGAGAGACCACCTATACACCCTCTCTAGGCCCAACTAAATGATCCTTAAGACGACCAATATTAAGGTACACACACTTACAATACATCAACGACCTGAACATGATATCATTCTACAAAACGTGATTCTTAGGCTCACTTGAGTGAGTTGTAAAGCGACAACCCATACAATCTCTTAAGCACACACTTCAGAGAACCTATACAGTACCTAAGATAGGAAAATTCTTACTCATTACAATAACATACATATAATATGACATTCTCCCATCCAAAGGTTATCTAAAGACTTACTTAACTAACTAAGGAAGATAATGTCCACGATTGACCAGTTCAAGATTAAAAAAATAATTCTTAAGACTACCTAAGTTTGGATCATGTCTAAATAATTAACCATCGTCTCTAACTAGGGTACTTCTTAAGGCTTATCTAGGTAAGATACGAAGTGACCATTCCCATGACCCCTTCACACCTTTATTAAATTATTCTTAACTACTCTAGATAAGTACTATTTCATTTAACATGCATCCTTTACTTAAGTCATTACATTTATTAGTTTAATTTCATTTCATCACATAAGAACATTCAACTAATGGTGTTGGAGAAGACCTAGGGACTGTCACTAACATCTTCAATGTCTATTGTGCAACTTCTTGAAAGCGTCCCATACCACAATCTAAACTTCATAAAACTTCTCTAATCCTAGTAGGTTCCTAAATGATGAGAATAGACAATAACCGACATAGACCATGATAGATAAACATGAAATAAAGAGTTCTGAGAATATAAACGTATTAATTAGTACTCTAGCTCATTCTTTAACTAGATCTACTTACCTTTTAATACTCACTCGGGGCTAGACTATGTTATAATAGTGTCATTTACATTATAGGTTCATCCAAAGGGGTTCCAGTTCAAGTTCATAAACCAATAACATTCACCCTACCAAAGAGGACCTCTAGGGATACCTTACAATGGAGACAAATATAGCTCATCATGACTTTCGTAAGGATGATATGATTTCGTTCCTGCCAATCTACCCTAAGTCCATCATTCAAGAAGAATACTATTATGGGTTTTGACATCAAGGTTCATTACCTTCCCAATAGGTTCAAGGTTTCACATAGATTACCTTTCTAATATCCTCGAGGTCTCATATAATTCACAAATACAAGACAAAGAGAATTTATCATCCTATGTCAAGACATCTCATATTCACATTCATACATATATCAAGTAAGAGACACAAGTCTACCAAAACAAGACACCACATACTTCACTTTAGCACATATTGCATATTCATTCTAGAATCATATAGGAATGAAAATTATCGTCCTTAAGTAATCCTATACACTACCATATTATCATCATTATAACCATCAAAAACTCATATAGTCAAGTACGAACAAACATGTATCAACTCTAAGACTACGAACATACGCACATAGTTATAGTCGAACATGATTATCTAATATAAATAAAAGAACACATTCTTTCACTTAATCACAAGTAGATGAATATGGTAATACATCACATAATTCAGTACACACATCATCATAGTACTTCAAGTAGTTCCGACAAGGCCATGATAATCATATTGCATAAATTAACGTCAACAAGGCCAATTCATTTGTAAGTAAAGCACATACCACCACCACCATAAGAGGACCATGCCAATAACAATATAAATCAGGTATAATTACATAAAATAAAGATAATTAGGGCAGCATACCACCAGTCCATTCTCGCCACTTCAATCCATAGCTAAATCAACAAATTCAATATCATAAGGCCCTTACTCTTGGGCATGAACATCAATTTAATACAAATATCTCAATACTCAATGAATCTAAGTCAATTCGATATATGTTTATAAATCTATGAAAAATTATACATCAATTGAATACAATTCTCACATCATTCAGTAGCCCATGGAAAAGTACACAAGAATTCATAAAGATTAAGTTGCTTAACCCATAAAGTAATAAAAAACTAGGGTTCATCAGTGCATGTGTTAATAGGTTAATTAAGTTAAAATCATCTGATTACAACAGTTAATTTAATATTCAATTATTTAAGACCTTTAATTCAAGAACCCATGGATAGATCATGAAAGTTGACAAGTTCATCTTTCAAAACATTAGAGAACTCTTTGAATGTTGGGATCCTTTATGAATAGACTTTAAAGGATTAAAAATCATAACTCAATGATTTATATCCACCAATTTGATAAAGAATCACCAATAAATTTTCCAGTCCAGGCTCTTTCTTGAGTTTTGACTTACTGGAGTCATAGAGAATCTCTAGGATACTTTCGGTTATGATTTTGAAGAATGAATTCTTCTAAGTCTTTAAGGCGTATGAGAATGTTTAAAATACATAAAATACCCCTAAGTAAAAACCATTCATATTATTTGGAGATGAGTTTAAGTTACCACTTCACCTTTAGCATTATAGTAAACCAGCGCAAGAACAAGCCTTACCAACAGTTTCTAAACGACGGACCTTCCTCACTTCTCGTTGTTTGGTTCAGAGACACGAATTTGGGAGCTTCAGCTCCCTATTATATGTTTTTTCCCACGACACCCATCAATAGGGCGTTCTATGGACCACGACATGTCATTTGCCTCAGTCGATTGGTGTCTGGTCTAGGCCTCTTTTGCTCAAATAAAGGGTCCTTCCTCAAGAGACCTTGGATGGTCCTTGGGGACTTTTTATCGAACATTTCAAACTAGAAAATATTTTTATACGAATTTTGGATCTACCACATCAATTTAATCAAAAACAAACACGTAAAACTCGACGTAACATGCAAAGACACACATGGTCATTTCAAAGCAAAACTTTCAAACGTCATGGACGTTTGACCTCCAAACTTCATGAAACTTGACACACTGCCTTAATAAAATATAATAACTCATATAATGAAATCAATAACTCAAGAAACACAAATATAAACATATAACTACACATAGAAAATAGGTGACTTACTTGTCAAACATCTTGTTCCTCTGTTGACGTTTTACTTCCAAATCATATAAAACTCTAGACAGTGACACAATACCACATTATATACTATTTTAAGACCTTATACCCTCATTAAAACCATGTTACTATATAGATTAACCTAGGTCATTTTTGATGTATTACATTCTCCCCCACTTGGACAACATTCATCCTCGAATGACATTTGATACCCTCCGAACACATCCAAGACTAGAGAGTCAACTTCATAGCTCATGACCATAAAATATAACACCTTATACAATTCAAAAATCTAGGAAAATATTAATTTCACATAACCAAGAGAATCCCAACACTACAAGAAACTAGAATAAATTCTACAACTCATCATGCCATAAAACTCACATCCTATATTCCAATATAGAAAAACGCATTTTAAATTCAATATCATGCTCATACACATCATTTCGAACCAACTTACCATAATGATTGACCAAAGAATGAATTTGTCAAATTTTAAAAAACCTCACAGTTAGCAGGTAGTTCATTACAGTGAATTAGGCAATTTTCCAAAAATGCAACTTTTAGGCAATTCATGATAGAAACATCCTAATAAGAAATATAAAATCACATAAACACATATTAAAACATAATCATACATTAATAAAATACTCAATGAAAGAATTCAATGAAATTCAATTTCAACAAGACTCCTAAGCACCATGCACATGCAACAAGCTTTTATGACTTTCTAGCCCATCTATTACCATACTCCTCCACGTAGAAGGAACTCAGATAACTAATGAAATACAATAACTTACCATCATATTCATCCAAAATATTAGGAGGAAATTTCTTGGCTTTCCTTCCTCTTAGTAACAAAAATAGGACAATCGTTCCTCTTATGTCTTTTCTTACAACAATCAAAGCAATTCTAGGTACCAACTAGACACTTCCCATAGTGCTTCTTCCTACAAGCCTATCCCAAGATTCTTCTTTGAAGCACTATCTCCATCTTGAGTTTGAGCCCTCATCTTAAAAAATGGTTGACCTTGCTTAGTGGCTTTATTCTTCTTCAAAGTCCTCATGCTCCTCTTAAAAATCCACATGCTTCTCGTGATATTGGGTTCTAACATCCCCCTTACCTTGAATAAGGTCAGTGAACCTCCCAATCTTTACCTTCCTTCTCACATAGAGAAAGTACTTCCATTAGAAACTCCTACTGAATTCCTCCTACTCTATGGGATTCGACTCAATCGGCCTATTATCTTTCAATTGAGTGTACCACACTTGACAAACCTTCCATAAATTTTACAAAGCTAACTCTAACTTCTCCATAGAAGTCACCCACATGGCACTCAACACCTTCTATGCACCATCTAGGAACTCTTGGGGATCCTCTCCGACCATAATGCGATGAAAGATAGGAGGATTCATCCTGACGAAGTCTCCCATCCTAGACGTCATGGTACTCCCTAAAGCTTCCACTCTAGGTAACCACCCCAGGTCACAAGAGTTGTTATGACTTGGGCCAGTAAAAAGAGAGCCTCAGTAACCTCTCCATTGGTCATGTCTGGGGGAACAACCGGAACACCATTACCTCCACCCACAACAGGGACTTGATCTCCTTGAGCACCTTGAAGAACCTGCTCAACTTGAGGAGGAATCTCCTCATTTACATCATTATCCTCAACTATCCTAGGCAGTGTCCTCCTCGTATTCATCTTTCTATAAACCGAAGGAAAACCATAAGAAAAGAGTAGTCATAATTTTTACTCTACAACTCGACATAGGCGTATAAAAAAGGGAAAATCTTTCATCCTATATCCTCACTCCCATGGATGTGTCGCGACTAACACCAATGGTCAGGACTCTACTAGACGTGACTTGATAAGACTTTTTGATTCCTAACCACTTTAATAACCAATACAAAGCTTTCACATTCCGAGAATGCACCGTAGAAGATATGACACTCTTGGAGTGTAACCGATGAACTTGACCTCTCGGAGGCCTTGTACAAGACCTTCCATATTGTTCATCGCATATGAACATATATAAAATAGTGCAAAATTAAAATATTTCACAAATATTTGCATAGTCTTTAATATGAAGTTCATATAAACTCATAGGAAATAGTAAGTCTTAGTTCATCAAATATTAGATACAAGAGTACATTGGGACACGACCTAAGCACAATAAAAATATAGTACTACTTAGTTTGTTACAATAATTCAAAAGAGAAACAATAAACATCTATGCCCTCGAATAAAATGAGGACATACTTCGACTTGCTTTGACAATCCTCCAAACAATGATTTTCTCCCAAAAGAACCTTCACCTATTAATCACTTTAGAGATAGATAAAAGCATTGAATTAGAACAATAGTTGTATTAAGTATTACATAATGCATAAAAATCATGAAAACAGACATTTTTGGAAATACACATCATTTTAACTTAAATATCATATCATATCATAACCATAAAAACAACATTTAAAACCTTAGGAAAACATAAGAAATCACTTTGAAATTCTTCACATTCTTAGCAACATTACATTAAACACATGCCAAATTACAGTGACCTAACTTTACTTATACAATGAAGTTTCTCAACTTCTCAATGGATACTTTCTAGCATGCAACCGTTACACTAAAGACTATCCTAAGACTCACTTAAGTAAAACAAAGAGAAACCACCCATATACCCTTTCTAGGAACACCTAAATCATCCACAAGACCACCCATAACGAGATACACACACTTATAATACACCAAACACGTGAATATGAGATCCTTCTAACAAAGGTTACACTAAGGTTTACTAAAGTGAGTTGTGAAGCGACCACCCATACAATCCCTTACACACAAACTTATGAGATCCTATAGACTACTTAAGGTCGAAGCATTCTCACTTTATACAATAGAAGACAAATAAAATGACATTCTCTTCTTTTAAAGGTTATCAAAAGACTTCCTTAAGTAAATAAAGAAGATAAATTCCATGATTGACCTCTCCAATATAACCTAAATAATCCTTAAGTCTACCTATGTTTAGATCATGTCTAAACAATTAACCATTTTCCCTAACTAGAATCATTCTTAAGGCTCATCTAGGTAAGATACTAAGTGAACATTCCTATGCCCCCTTCACACCGTATCTTGATAATCCTTACCTATTCTAGATAAGTACTTCTTTATTTAACATGCTTCTTTTACTTAAGTCATACATTCATTATTTCATTTAATACTCATTCGTCACATATGAAAATTCAAGTAATGGTCTTGGAGAAGACCTAGGGACTGTCACTAACATCTTCAAAGCATATTATGCAATGTGCAGATAGGTCTCATACAACCACCTAAACTTCATAAAACTTCTCTAATGATAGTATCTATCCCACATGATGAGAATATGCCATAACTCACATAGACATTGATTGCTAAACATGTAATTTAGAATTCTAACCTAGTCCTATGAGGGTGCTCTACTTGCCAATGGTAGAACTTCGACACATCCCATTCAGGCATATGGTTAAGAAAGATGAAGGTGATGCTTTGTAATCAAGCCTCATTATTTAACTTGAGCTACTTACCATGCCATACACACTCGGTGCTAGGCTTTGTTCTCATAGAGTCATTTACATTAAAGGTTCATATAAAGGGGTTGCATATCAAGTTCATAACCGAATCACATTTACCTTATCAAAGAGGTCCTCTAGGGGTACATTACAATGAAGACAAAGATAGCTCATCATGAATTTCCTAAGAATGATATGATGTTGTTCCAGCCAATCAACCCGAATTTCATCATTCATTACAAGAATAAGACCATTACACCTTTCGACTTCAATGTTCATTACCTTACCACTAGGTTCAAGGTTTCACATAGATGACCTTCCTAACATCGTCAAGGTCTTATATCATTCACACATTCAAGACTAATATTCGTTAGCATCCTAAGTCAAGAAATCTCATATTCACAGTCATACATGTATCAAGTAAGGTACACAAGTCTACTAAAATAAGAAACAACATACTTCACTTAAGCACATATTGCATATTCATTGTAGAAGACTACATGAATAAAAAAATATCATCCTTAATCATCCTATACACTACCATATCATCATAATTATAACAATCAGAAACTCATATAGTCAAGTAGGAACAATGCATCAACTCTAAGAATACGAATATATACACATAGTCATAGCCTAAAATGATCACCTAAAATCAATAGAAGAATACATACCTCAAATCATTAAAAAGTAGATGAATATGATCATACTTCACATAATTTACTACACGCATCATCAAATTACTTCAAGTAGTTCCGACAAGGTCATGATCATCATAACTAACGCCGACAAGGCCACATCATTTGCAAGTAAAGCACATAGCACCACAACCATAAGTGGACAATACTAATAACAATACCAATGAAGTCTAATTAATATAAAATAATTTTAATAAGGGAAGAGTACCACTAATCCATTCTAACCACTTCAATCCATACATCCAATTCAATATCATAAAGCCCTTATCCATGGCCATGAACATCAATTCAATACAAATATCACAATACTCAACAAAAATAAGTTAATTCAATATATATATCAATCTAAGACCAATTATACATAAATTGCATACAATTCTCACAATATTCAATAAACCATAGAAAACTCTACTATGATTCATAAATATTAAGTCCATATCACTTAACCCATAAGGTAGTTAAAAAGAGGGTTCATCAATTACATGGGTTAATAGGTTAATTGATATAAATCTTCTAATTGGGTTAATTGAATTAAAATCATCTAATTAATAAAAATTCAATCAATATTCAATGATTTAAAACCTTTAATGCAAGAATCCATGGATAGATCATGAAACTGGACAAGTTCGTCATCGAAAACTTTAGGAAACTCTTTGAATGTTGGTCTCCTTGATTAATAGAGTTTCAGGGACAAAAAACCATACCCCAATGATTTAAATCCACCAATTCGATGAAGAATAACCAATCAATTCTCCAATCCAACATCTTTCTTGAGTTTTGGCTTCAATGGAGTTCTAGAGAATCTGTACGATATTTTGGGTTTTGATTTTGAAGAATGAATTTCTCTAAGTGTTTAAGGCTTATAAAAATGTTTAAAATACCTAAAATACCCCTAAATAACAGCCCTTTATATATTTTGGACATGGAATGAAATTACCTCTTAACCTTTGTATTATAGTAAACCTGCGGAGGAACCATCCTCATAGAATGTTGTTAAATGACAGACCGTTTGTCCACAAATTTACCATCGTATCATCTCATCATTTGGTTTGAGATTAGAAATTAGGAGCTTGAGATCCCTGGTATATTTATTTACCCATGACACCCATCGACTGGGTGTCAACTAGCCCACGAGCCATCGTTTGCGTCAGTCTATTCGGGCAAAGTCTAGGCAACATAAGCTCAAATAAACATTCCTTCCTCATGGACCATTCGATAGTCCTAAGGAAATTTTTCCACACGTTTTCAACTCGAATAAGTTTACGTACGAGTTTAGGACCTACCACATCAATTTCATCCAAAACAAACATGTAAAACTCAATGAAATATGCCATGACACACAAGGTTGTTTCAAGGCATACCTTTTGAACATCATGGGCATTCTTGGCGTTTGACCTCAAAACTTCAATAAACTTGACACACTACATATAATGACCTCGTTAAGTCATGAAACACACAAATAGGCACATAACACAACTTGAGACACATAAGTGACTTAGTCTTTGAAAGTCTTGGTCGTCCCTTGATGTTTCACTTCCAAATCACCGAAACTCTAGACACTGTCTCAATACCAAATTATAGAGCATTTTAGGACCGTAGATCCTCATGAAAACCATGTTAGTCTGTAGATTCACCTAATTCATTTTTGAGGTATTACATGTCTTATTTAAGTACATAGTGTTATTTCTTTTTATTCTACATTTACTCTCATGAGATGATGTATGTTAAAGGTTTACTTGATTAATGATGAGATATAGCAAGTTCCATAATGACATGATTAATAATTCATGATATTACGTATAAAGGACCAATATTCATCGATCGCACTTTTACATAGCTAATAGCCAATAGAGTTCTATGGATTAGTGTTTAGACACTCATAATCTACATTTCAGTGGATACAAAGTGTATTTAGGAATTCCTCACTTCTTATCACATTCGTGCATCCTATGTGTTATTGGATTCTTTTAATCTCACTTGTTTCCCTCTTTTTATTTGATAAATTGTAAGCATCATATGCCGCTCAATTTGACCTTCCCAGTAAGATTTGGGTGCATTATCACCTCGGATGGAAAAATAGGCCGAAACAGGGCATTGGACATTCTAATAATTAGATCATCTAATAGGGTACGGTTAGTCACCACATGAACAATATATTGCTCCATATCATTAGGCATTCATTACTCACCTCCTGACTTTTCTTGGAGGCATGCATCAAGACTAGCACTAAATACAAGGATAATCCTTCATATGAGGCAAATACTACCTAGTACTACATCAGAGTGCCAAGACTGTGATCGCGGACAAATATATGCTGCTAAAGGAGAAAAAGATGCTCAAAGTGTTTCGAGAGCTTTTACTTTTAAGATGTTTAAGGGTTGTGGGTGAGGATGCCCACCCGTTTATACTTTTTTACAAGAGCTTCTTTATACCCTCTAATTACTAGAGTCGAGATGAGATGAATTCACAATATATTAGCAATATGGGAAAGCCAGAGAATGCGGGTTTACCTTTCTTGAGACTACATTAGTTGGGTTCCTTTTGTCACTTGAACCAAGTTTGTTGTGGCCTTCTTCGCCAAGATAGTTTCTCACACCATTAGAGATCACCCCTAGGAAATAATTTCCAGGGTGGACTACAACTCCATGATCGGGTTGTATTACACACCAATATGATTCTACTTTCTTAGAAGTAGAGAGTTTAATATTTTATTCGAATATTGAGGGTTTAGTGAGAGAGTATAACTTAGCCTATTGTCTCTACGGTTCAATAATTTCTTAGTGTTGAACACACTTTCATTACTAGTTATATCAATTGTGATGACCAAAGGTGCATCGATAAGAGAGCTAGATATAAAGGTACATACAACATAATATGTTCTAGGTCTAATGACATCAATGTTAGGACATGAAAACGATTTCAATAGGGATAGCCGAGTCACCCTAGTAAGGATATATTGTAGACCATAGAGGGTTAGTGGTACTGTAAGGGTAAGAGGTCCCACTTTTGTTTTTCAGTTGATGGTGGTCGTTCTTTTTGGAGTTAATCAACTGTGTTTCACTTTGATACTGGAGAGTTTATACTCCTAAGTTGATTTCTCCCACTCCACAAGAATCTCCACCATGTCTACCATCTCCCCCTAGAACACCGCAAACTAGTGCTCGAGGTTAGGGTCAAGGCCATTGTAGTGTACACTAGGGTATAAAGGGTGATCCGTGAGGAGGCATATTGATTAGTTATACACATTGATAATATAGAGGTTGATAGGTATATTTCTATGTAGATTAAATGAGGGTGGATGCTAGATCATTATGCTATATGATCATAAGTACTATTCTTTTATTCCATTTCCCTACCTCAGTTTTAATTTACGTGAGATTTACCTATTGCTATGTGTCTCTAACAATTTTTTCTTTTCTTGGTAGGAGTTATCAAACTATGGAATTATTTCATGTGTCGACCTCAAGATAAGTCACTTCCAATCCCTTATTTTGTAGTTATATTTCTTGATAAGATACCTAGCCTACCCCTAAAACATAATATTGATATCTTTAATGAGTGTGAGGAAGGAACTCGACCCATTTCTATTCAAAAACATCCGACTTCTCTTGAAGATCGTATGGAGCTCATAGTTAAACTTAAGGATCTCTTAGATAACAGGTTCATCAATCTTAATGTACCATTTTAATGTTCTCCCATTCTCTTAATGAAGAATACATACAATACGATGCAAATATGTATTGTTTATAGGCAAGTGAATAAGGTGACAGTGATAGACCATTACCCCATGCCCAATATTGATGATTTGTTTTTGCTAGGTTTAGGATTCCACATTAGTTTTAAAGATTGGTTTAAGATTTTTTTACCGTCATATAAGAATTCGGACAATAACTATGCCTAAGAACAAAATTAGCACTCAATATGGCTAGTACGAGTCCCTTGAGATGTATTTTAGGTTAATTAATGCCCTTGCCGCCCTAATGAAGTTGATAGAATAGTTTTTCAATACTTATGTTGATTCCATATTTATTTTGTTCATAGATAACATTTTATTATACACGCAAAGTAAGAGGGATCATGTGAACCATTAGAGGATTGTGCTTCAAATTATTAGATATCAACAAACTTTTGACAAGTTCTCAAAGTGCGAATTTTGGATTTTGTCTGAAGAATTCTTAATTCACGACATGTCCAAGGATGGTATCCAGTGGATCAAACAAAGATTTAGGCTATTCATCATTACATTAGACCTATTATGATTACTGACGTCTAGAGATACATCGGATTTTGTGATTTCTCCGTTATGATAATACATCTGACATGGTTTACTCAATTTGATTTTCCTTTTGAGTGGTTCGTAGAAAATAAGTTGATATTTATTAAGATCAATGAGTTCTTGATTATTGCTCCCATCTTAAATATTCTAGTGGAGGTCAAGGGTTTCACGATCTATTGTAATGCATTCAACATTGGTTTTTATTATGTACTAATGCAGCATAGACATGTTATTGCTTATGCATCTAGTAAACATAGCATACATGAAGCACAACTACCCCACTCATGACTTGGAGTTTGCGTTGGTAAATTTCCGGTAAACATCGGGAGGCACTACCGTTATGGAGTTTGTTTTGAGACCTACACTGATCACATGAGTCTTCAATTTTCTTGATCCAGAAGGACCTTAATTGGGGTAAACATCATTATATTGAGATTCTGAAGGACTATGACCTCTATATTCTTAATCATCTAGGCAAAGTATATGTGGTAGAGGATGCTTTCAGCCTGAAGGTGGTCAGTATAACTAATATAGTATTTTTGTCTATTGTGGATCAACCAAAAGCTTTGTACATTTATTCCTTAGCTAATTAAATGGTTAATTTGATATCTCAGATTTTAGGCACATAAAATCCTATGTTCTAGTTATGTCTTCTTTTACTAATTGGATATGCAGCCATCAATTTGAGGATAAGGCCCTAGTTTAACTTTAAAATAATGTATTACCTTGTGATGTTGATCAGGTTATATTGATTTACATGGGGTTTGAGGTTTCCATTTTCTAGTTGATCAGGTTATATTGATTTACATGGGGTTGGGAGGTTTCCATTTTGTGTATTGTTAGAGTTGGACGTTTGATCCCATCATTATTTTTTGATGCCTATGATACTACATACTCTATCAACCTTGGCATCACAATGATATATCATAATTATAGAAAACATTGCCCGTAGAGAGACATTAGGAGGCATATTGCTGACTACATGTGCCATTTACTTATTTGCCAATAAGTAAAGGCTGAGAATTATAAATGCTAGTGGTATGTTTCAGACATTACCCGTTTCATACTGGAAGTGGGATCATATCACCATAAATTTTATAGAAGGCTTGCCCCAAACTTCTAAAGGTGTTGATAAAATGTAATGACATTCATAATGAACTAGGTTGAACTAGTGCTTCTCTATTGTTACACGATTTAATATTTTTTAAAATAACTAATGTTTATGTTTGAATTCATTTTGGTAACTAATCTATGTACTTATGTAAATTCTTGTGTGCCTTTGCATGTTTGCGAAATTGTTTGGAGTCCAAATTTATGTGTGAGGAACCTAAGACTTAGATGACAATGTTTAGGGGTTCAGAGTTTGGGTAGGAATCAACCTAGAACCCATGAGGAGTCATATAGAAGGACCTAAGACTTTGCAATAAAGCTGCCAAAACTGCTCCAAATTACGACCCATCATCAATGGGTCGTGCATCAAAAGATTCCCCGTACTCATGAGATTAGCTCCACATTTTGTAATTGTAATATTATCCCCATGGAAATATCCTCTAAACAAATGACAACCTAGGAGGACGTAGCATCGATCAAACGATGCCCCTTTGCCAGGGTCCGTCGAATGGTCATTGTAAAGTTGTCTATTAATCGACCTCACTTGGGTTGTTTTTGTAATTAACCCAAAGTATTTTATGAACCATGGATGTTTTTTAAGGTTATTTATGTTATTTTATAGTCGTAGAACCTAGGTTATTCCTAATTTTAAAAAATCTAAACCCCTCGCTAGAGAAACAACTCTCTCAAATTCCATAGAAGCTAGAACCCTAGGAAGGTCTAGAATTGAAGGTCTTGGATGTTTTATTCACCATATTTCGTGGATTTATTCATACTGATGTATGGTAGTTCATCCTTTTAGCTTCTTTCATCCAAGGATCCATTTTAATGAGATTTCAACGAGGGTTTTATTACTCCAACTTCTTTTATCTGTAACTCTAAGCATGGGTCATTGCATGTAATGTTTTAATGATTGAAATATTTATCTTATAGTGTTATATGATAATTTTAATGTAAAAACCTCAATGAACCCATGATCATGCATATTTCTATCTTTTATTTTATGAAGTGGGTTTTGTGCATATATCTAGATTATGACAGCGATTGTAAGAGTTGTATATCATTATGTAATAATACTAATAGCTACTACCATAAAGTCTATTTTATAATGAATTATTCAATAATTGAGGTAAGGTGGTGAAAGTTGGGATAAATGGGAAGTTTGTTATGTTGTTTAGTTCTTATTGCAAAGTGATCCACAGTGGTATGGCCCACCTTTTGTGGCGATGTTTATTTGAAGTATATGAATGTAAGTTTGAATGTTTGTGTTATAATTATGGACTTGAAGGCATACCGTGTGGAGTGAAGTTATGATTTTGAATGATATGTATGTGATGCTCTTATGAAGATGTTAATATGTCACTTCAAGATAAAATACGTAAATGAAGTATATGTTTATGTGGATCAAGATAGTATGTGAAGCATGGTAGTGCTTAAGGAATGATTGTATGTGAATGATAATGAATGATTGTGTAATCATGTTTAGGAGTCAATGTTATGAAGAGAGTGATTATGTGAAAGGTATTCTCACATGTACACACATACACACTTTGAATGAATAAATGAAGTTAATTAATTTCAATGGAGGATTGTAGGGTGGACACTCTTCATGAATAAAGACGAAGTGTCTAAATCTTTCCCTACTATTGCAAAGTGACTCTAGTAATGAACAGGGAATCTTTGTGTGAAAACTCTTTGTGAGTTGAGTGAAGTATTTAGTAGAAACCTCACACTATTCCCAATAGCTTTCTCAGATAAGTTGGAGGTTGAATAACCTTCATGAGTTGAGATGTGGCGTTCATAAGTAAACTTTAGGGATAAGAACCCTTCGTGAATTGAAATGTGGTGCTAAATAACTATCCCTTAACCTATCATTAATGAAGGTTTAAGACTCTGTGGAGGAGTTATGCTTAGAACCAAGAGGATTATAAGAAGCGGTGGATACTTTCGTGAGTTGAGATATTGTATCTAATGTACCTCTTGGTATTAGTACTCCTCGTAAGAAGATAATTAGTTACATAGAATAAATATCCTTATACCTTACCTATGCTCCCGCATAGGAGTAGTTATTGGAAGCCCCCTTTAAACATTCAATAATGTCCCTACCTTAGGCAAGTAGGTACCCCGTCATCCAATAGGGTTTAATGCCGGGAGTCCATATCTATCTCTCATAATCTATGGCTCCATATCTATCTCTCGTAATCTATGGCTGTTATAGCTAGCCCCTACAAAAGAATGTAATGAACTAACTCTTCTAAAGGGTGCACTACTTGGGTAGGTGGTGGTATAGAACGATTAGAGGTTGAATACCTTCCGTGAATTGAGATGTGCTGTTAAAAAAGTGACTCTAGGGATAAGTACCCTATGTGAAATGAGAAGTGGTGCTAAATAGCTATCCCTTAATCTATAATTAATGAATGTTTAAGACTCCGTGGAGGAGTTATGCTTAACACCAAGAAAATTTGTAAAAGGGATGGATACACTTTGTGAGTTGAGATGTTGCATCCAATTACCTTTTTAGCATAACGATCCTCATTAGTAGAGAATGAGTTGCTTAGAAAAAATATCCTCATCCCTTTACTATGCTCCCTCATAGAAATAGTTACGGATGAACAATGTAATGTCTCAAGAATGATGCTACCTTAGGCAAGTACGGATCCCTCATCTAGTAGGGAATAATATTTGTATTCCATGTATAGCTCTCATGGACTATGTCAATCAAATCTATCCCACCACAAAAGAATTTAATGTACAAAATCTTCTAAAGGGTGCACTACTTATGTGGTGGTTTGTATAGGACGCTATCTAATCCATTGCACAACTACGCATCTGGACGGAGTCTTGGTGTGTCGTTATGTGAAAATTAAATAATGGGTCTTTTTGTGATTTAAATGAAGTAGTGGGACCTTAAATCTAATGAATGTGAAGTATGATGATTTATGTGTAAGATTTATGAAGATTATATAAATGATGAATGTGATGTGCCTAATCTAAGGGAATCTTTAAGGAGCACTTGGTAGGAGTAGTAGTATGGGATGCTATTACACATTGCACTACGTATTACTTATGGGTTGTGTTGGAGAATGGTTCTTATGTGAAGTCCTTAAAGGCAAGTATATTCCTCTAGTGTCTTTCTTATTGAATATTTTCTTATAAAATGTTGTGAAGTATGCTTATTATTGGTAGTATTTAGGATCACTTAGGTGTGTATTGAAGGGCTTGTATGGGCGATTTCTTCATGTCTTACCTTAATGATTCTTAGGATAACTTTGTATAGGGAAACTTCAAGGGAAATAAGTTCACTCTAAGGTTTATATGAGTTCACTGTTAAGTATAGTCTTGTGATGAAATTATATGAGTTTTACCTTACGTGCTAAATGATGATTTTATATGTCTTCATACTACTATATTCATGAAGGTTTTACTTAAATAACATGAAAGCTTATTTAAACTAAAATGTCCTTTTTACATGTGCTTTTTGCATAATGTCATACTTAGTGCAGTGTTTATACTAACCCTATACATTTCTATACTCTATAAGTATAGCTTGATGGAAAGTGAAGGTTCCTAGAAGGAAAAACATGGAAAGTTGACTCTCTCAATACTCGGTATGTCCTCATAATTTGAGGACATAGTTTATATTTCTTTAGTTTCTTATTTAAGACTTATTATGTATCTCTTTCAATGAAAAGAATTTTGACCCTAAGATTTTGAAGTTGTATCTTTGATTTAGTTTTTGAAGATGAGACTTACTCCTTAATATTTTATAAAAAACATATTATTATTATTATTGTCAATGGTTTTAATTCGGCACTACTTTTCATATCTTATTTAACGAATGATAGCTAAGAGGATTTTATAAGACCTCTGAAGGGTCTAGTACACCTTGTGACGACACAAGAGTGATCCTTTCTTCAAGGGTGTACCTGCGGGTCGTTATTCCTGACGATATGTTGGCGGCATGTGTTTTGGAGTTTCAAGGTTACTGGGACTAGTTATTTTTCTAGGATGTGTTTGCCTAGAACAATTGTTACCACTCTAGAATTTAGATACCCCTGTTCTAGGGCTTATATGATAGGTTTTGTCGCTCATTAGTTGTTACTTTTTAGTCCAAAAAGCAATGAATGTGTAGTACATACTTTCATTCAGAGGTTTTTAACAAGGAGAGGGTTATTTAGGACAGGCATCAGAAAATATGAGTGGAAAAAAAAACTATG
This sequence comes from Solanum lycopersicum, assembly GCF_036512215.1. Classification (NCBI taxonomy): domain Eukaryota; kingdom Viridiplantae; phylum Streptophyta; class Magnoliopsida; order Solanales; family Solanaceae; genus Solanum; species Solanum lycopersicum. The sequence continues at coordinate 40,080,769 of NC_090806.1, read as the reverse complement.
CTTATTGTAGGTGGAGTATTTTGAAGCTTTATGTTGGCGACAGAGTTTCCTTTTGTGTTTTACTCATGAAGAGCGTGATGAAGTTTAAAAGGCAAAGATATCTTAGCACCACTTTTATCGGGCCATTTATGATCTCCTCGATATTGTTGAAGTTGCTTATGCGTTACTCATACCTCTAGTATTATTAGCTATCCACTCACTATTCCATGTCTAAATATTACTTTGGTTTATATATTCTTAAATACCTCCTGTTTCTCCTTCTTAAATGGAAATTAGTTGATTTATATATTCTTAAATACCTCCTGTTTCTCCTTCTTTTTTTATGATCTAATGCCAAGCACTCTTAACAGAGAATTTTACCATTTTATTCCAACATAAAAATTTGTGTATCAAGTTCTTCATCATTTTGGAGAGGATTAATGGTTGTAAGTGTATATGTTTCACTGCCTCTTCTGGTAGGTGTTGATTTAATAGATCTTTCCACCATCTTCCTTCCTCCACCAATTTGTTAATCTCAATTTCTTTATCTTCTAATACATCTGGTTGCCAAAAAATATAGAGCACCTAGCGATGTTCAATTATAATACCAAAAACTAGTCTCCACTCGTGAATTTCCACAATATTTGTTACTCAACCAATTCTCTGAGTGTCAAAATCTTCTTTGATGTTGTAGATGCTCCTCTTATACTGGTAATAACAGGGTGTAACCTTATGCAATAATGCTTAGCTATTTAGAAGCTCCACTTTGATTGCTTACTTCTACACTAGACAATAGTTTACAAAACAATGCTTTAGCCATATCAAATTAGGATCTTAAACCAATACAACATTCATCCATTGTTTAGCACAAATATTAGAATTTAACCCAATGTATTTTCCTACACTTTGTATTGTTACCCCCAAAAATATTTGTCAAAGATTCTATTAAGTTTTTTAACAACACCTTTTGGTGGATTTTAAATTGTCATTAGGTGAAGTGGCGTACTCAGTAGAACATGGTGAATCAACATTGGTCTTCCTCTTAAGGATAATGGTCAACCTTGCCAAGAGTAAATTTTATTAAACATTTTCTTCACCATATTGTCATAGTAAGAAAAAAAATTTTGCTGTAAAAAAAAGGATATCCTAGGTACTGAAAAGCAAGACTTCCTTGTCTAATCCTGCAATCCGTTTGATTCTAGTCTCAATAGTTTGAACAATCTTATCATAGAGATAGAAGGCAGATTAGTGTTAGTTAATTATTTGACAAGAGGTTTTTTGGTACTTTGTAAGACTTTAATAATAAATTTGATCAATTCTTCCTTAGAACTGGCAAGTAAGATAATATCATCTACATAAGCTTGATAGCTTATAGGAGTACTCCACTTTAAATGTTTTTTTTTCGATCGGATTTTCAATCAGCACAACCCGGTTCTACATGACTAAACCTGTTCTCTTCCAATAAGAGAGTTTGCTTTAACAAACTCCCTTTTTGATAAAAAGGCAGAAATCCCCCTGTTTCGTTTGTACCACTCTCTTACATGTAGAGCATTCAGTCCCCTTGAAAATACTTCAACATCCAATATAAACAAGATTGGAGAAAAAGGGTAACCATTTTTTACATCGCTAGATGACCTGAAAAATCCACAAGCTTGTAAGTTATGTAATAATAAGTAGCAATCATTAGACACCAACCAGAAAACCATTTCAACTAGTATTTCAAAGAAACCAAAACATCTCACACTTTAAGGAAGAAAACGCCAAGAGACTATCATATGCTTCTCTCATATCAAAATTAATGACTATATTTGATGTTTTTGTTCAGAACCTGGTGTCTCTTAGAATCTTGTAAATTTAATTCTAAGTGAGTGTTGATGCTTATCATGTTCAATGACACTAACCTACGGTTTTGTGTCTACGATCATTAATAGTTTAAACCAAATTATGGGTTGGAGTGGTGTCCCAAGAGTGCGGTTTTGAGAAGATGTGGTCAATTAGAATTTAATTCAATTAGTCGTTGATAAAGTGATTAATGGATAAAATTATTATATAAATTAGGAGGGTGAGACAAAAATGTCAAATATTGATAGGGGTTTTTATGACAAGTATAGTAAAAGAATAAAATTAATGAAAATCAAGTATTGGGAGAAGTTCTTGGGATTTTACCGCGATACATGTTGAGAAAAATCATTGGTTACATGCTTTTGATAGGATATTTTCAAGGTAATAGTGACTAGGCTAAGTGTTATATGGAAATAATTGCTCTTTTGATCAACTTACCCATTAAAAACGTGTTCCTCTTGGAAAATTATTGGCCCCGTGAAATCTAGACTACGTCATACCCCACATACTCTCTCAACCTATTTGTTAGGATTTGGAACTAAGGCTCACCCACTCGAGCTGAACATAATGTGCACCCACTCGTTAGGAAATCAATATAGCAGTGTTGTTTTCAAGATCTCCCTCTCGGACAATACAAAAACACATGGGTGGATTTGTATTTGCAACTACAAATGCACTATATTAATCGACAACCTCAAGGGAAAATCATTGTTAAAATACATCTAACTTATCATCAAGCAAAATCTAACAATGGTATCAACTCATACTTTCTATATGACACCCCAAGAATAGGGTTTTTAGTCACACATCAAGCAATAACAATATACACCTAAAATGATACAAAAACCAAATATGTATATGAAATTAAACCTTGATTAAAGTCAATGAAGAATAATGGAGAAGAGCCACTTCAAACTTGAGGAATATGAAATCCTTCTTTATTAAAGTCACCCAGAATGCCTCTATAAGAATGAGAGAAAATACAAGAAAAATAGATTCTAAACTTAAAATTATGATATTTTAGGATGCCATAAAAATAACTAAGGCTACTATTTATATCTTTAAGATTAGGTATTGTGGCAGACCATTCCGCGAGATGAGTCAAGATTGTCGAATGACATAGTGTCTCGCCCTTCTTCTGATTCATTGTTATTTTGTGCTTGCCTTCAATATCTTCATGTTATGGACCATTGGGAAGTATAACACTATTTCGCAAAACATTTTCGTGAAGCGCCGACTGCTTCTTTCATCACCTTTTTGATCCACATCCTCCAAGGCTTCACATGCTAGAAGAAAGGGTGGAGTACCTCCATTCGATGACTAACTAAGTGTACTTGGCGATGCAAATGCTTCCGTTTCTTTGTTCTTTCATCTTCTTTTTACACTGTTGCAGGTAAGTGTCCATGCTTGCATTAAAGATTCATATATGTCAAACTTAATACTTTTCATCTGATATTAAGAATATATAAGAATTTGAGGACAATATTTCTATCAAAATAAAGACTTAAATTAATACAGTTTTCGGACTCATAAAGTGTTGATGATTATTTCTGATTATCAACACTTTTGTGTATGAAAAATATTAAATCTTATAATTTCTTTCTTTTAATGTTGTTTGACTAAAGCCCCAATTCTAGCGGTGTGATTATAGAGGTGGGTGTTAATTAATTTTGTGGGTCTTGTGTTGTGCTCTATTTTTCTACTACTTACTTATGGACATGAGCTACATAGCATGGAATCAAATTCTAAGTTATGTTTCAAAATTTAATCCTAGCTGAGACTTTTGATTGATGCTCGGAATTGATTAATTGAAGTGCTTAAATATTTCAATACATGCAAATATAGTTTGATTATTATATTTTGCTCAAAATAGAAATTGCAGTTTTAATCCTTATTTACAAATCTTCTAAAAAGATAGATATTCGTAAGGTCTTAGTTTGATTTCTGTATTATATGGATGAAAACATATACGATGATATAATGCATTGCGATAGAAAGAAGATTTCTGTCGCTCATGATTACCTTACATATCAATGTTTGTCTAGTATTATTAGGCATGAAGTTGTAACCCCATTCTGTTTTAATACTAACTACGACACCCCTAAATCATATTTTACTTTTTTGAACCATGTTAAGCTAAATTGTGATAATTATTCCAAAATCATTTTCTTAAATATGGTAGAAATATCTAACCCCCAAGATTCGGGAAGGGCAAGTCAACATTGTTTTCTGGATATAGCAGGTGACATTTAACGGAGGCCACCGATAGCCCGTGGATGGGACCACGACCCGTAGGTGTGGTCTGTGGTTGGTCACCCAAATTTAAGGTAGAATGTCCTGATTCATGGTCTGAATAAAAGACTGTCGAGAGATTCACATTCCGCGGTTCAGTGTCAATAGGTCCGGACTGCAAAATCATAGCTTCTGGCGGCTGACAATGGTGGTGTAGGGCGGACCGCCGGTAGGTGACCACAAATCGATATGTTAGCAATAAATTAAAGGGCAGTTGGGTATTTTCCTAATTAATCTTTCCTATTACTATATCGTTTTACCTTCAAGTCAAATCTCTGATTCTTACTTGAAGATAACCAATTGGCTTCAAGGTGGCATTGTTGTAATCCATGGATTCCTTGCATTCATGGCTTTTTCAGATCCCTCTATTTTCTATGTTAGAAATCCCCAATTGTTTTAGGATTTACTTCAGCTATCATGAGTTCTATTGATTATTGATTAAAATGATTATATTATATGCTCTAATGCATAAATTAATGAATGCTATACTATGGCTCCTCCGTGAACACATGAAATTCCTAAGATTTCAAAATTTGGATCATATGATGTGGGTTTTCAGTATTAAAGAAATATATCTTCATGAATTTATGATGGAATCCATATCTTACCAATGTTTTATAAATTTTGATGATTTAAAGTTGGTTTTGAACCTTAAAAGGTAAATTATGGAATTTTGCATGTTATTATGAAATCTTTCCTCGCTCGAAAAACATTCGTCTTCAAATGAAAATAACAAACTTCAAAATTTTTCAAGGTTTAGAGACACAAGAATAGAAGCTCATGACCACACCACATCAAGACACATACACATCGTTAGGATTAAGATTAACTCCACATAATCAAGAGACTCAAAATACAACAAGACAGTAGGAACACCATCTAAAACTTATCATGAAATTAGACTCCACCTTTCTCATTTCACATAGGAGGAACTTCTATCTCAATATTTCATATAGCTCATCATGTTATTTCTAAGATCATTATTCCAATATGTCAAAAAAGAACATTTATGCGACATTTTCGAAAGATCACCGTTAAATATGCTCATAAGCTAAGTCATGCTACATTTAGGAAATTTACTATTGAGGCATAACAATATGATAGATAAAATTCAACAAATATCATTTTACCATATAAACATAAATTCATGAAAATATGAAAAAGTCTAAGGGAACCATGAAACTTAATTTTCACAAAAGTATTACAATTCATGCATACGCGACTAAAAAGTTCTAACTCTAAAGCTTGAATAGATTGCAGAGAAGTGAAAAAATCCATCCACCCAACTATTCCGCGTACACCCCTAATTGGAAAATACACATCACTCTATCATGAACAACACAATACATTCTTATACTTATGGTAGGAAATTATTACTTACAAGTTACCTCATCTGGATTTTCTTCCTTGTTAGTTTGAAGAGCATATAAACGACCATAATTTCGAGGAATAGGAGTCATACCCTCATTAAGATCTTTCTTGGCATCTCTTTATCTAGACGCAATAGTAAGACAATATCACACGTTATGATAATTCTTCCCACATCTGTAGCATCCACAAGTACCGACTATGAACTTCCTATGGTGCCTCTCACAACAAGTCGGACTAGGAGACCTTACTTATTTAAACCCACCACTTCTCTCTCGGTCAAACATTCGAACACTTATGCCATTTCATTTAGGGCCCTATTTTAAATCCTAATAGGCCTTAAAACTCAAACCTACCTATTTTTAAATCCCTACCTAACCTATTATATTTTGATTCTTTGATAGATTGATCATACACCATGAGTCTACAAATATTCATTTCATTATGGAGCATTGTCGTATGACACTCTTCCTTAAAAAAGATGGAGACACCAGTCAAGAACCTACTCATCTCATCTTTAAGAATACACACCAAGGATGGAGTATAATTATACAATAGTGTAAACATCAAACAATACTCATCCACACTCTTATTACCGTGTCAAAGGTTTAAAAAGTCTTCAACCTTAACGACTTTCTTTTCACAGGGAATCTCCCTAAGAATGCTTCCTTAAGCTCCTCCCACTCTATAGGACTCAATTCTACTGGCCTATTGTCTTTTCATTGTGTGTATCACATTTAATCAATCTATTTCATTTGGTACGAAGCCAACTCTGCCTTCTCCCAAGAAGATGCACCCATAGCATCAACTCTGTTATATACGTCATACAAGAATTCCTAGGATTCTCTCTCACCTTAAATCTAAGAAAGGTAGGGTTATTCATTTGCACAAAGTCCCTCAACCTAGAGCCTATGGTACTTTAAAGAGCATTGACGCTAGGTGTCACATCAATTTTTGCTTGAGCTCATTGCTCGAGTTAGGGTAAGAAGAGCCCCTCTAACCTCCTCATATAAGAACCATCGAAACCTCATTCCCTTGATTATCTATAGGGACTTGTTCATCTTGGGGAATTTCAAAACCTCATCGAACTTGTTCACCTCAGGGAGGAACCCCCCATTTACCACTCTCTCTTCTACTCTTCTTGAACGTGTCCTTATTGTATTCATATCCTATGAAAACAAGAGAAGGTACTAGGAAACAAAACATCTAGTATAAACTTTATGACACGACACAATAGTAATGAAGAAACTTAAAATTATATAGTTAATAACCTCTTTCCCGTATATGTGTCGCGACTCAATACCGATAAACAATGCTCTATTAGATGTGATGTTATGAGACTCTAAATCCTAAAGACTACTTCATAACCATATGGTCTGATACAAGGTTTGAAACGATCTAAGAGTACCCCTAGCCGGCACATGACGTACTTGACCTCTCGGAGGTCTTTTTCAAGCCTCAAATCATTCATTCATCACATTGGTGCGAATACTAGTGCAGATTTAAAACTTTTCACAATAATAGTCAATAAAGAAAGCTTTTTTATAAAACGTTAGAAAGAAACTAAGTCTCATCATAAGTCACCTTATACACAAGTCAATATCATAGGGTGACAACAATTTCTTCTATTTGAAAAGAAACTAAAAGTCTATTACAAAATCATTAGAAAAGGAATACTAGAACTAATATCTATGTCTTCAATCATATCAGGAATTACCAATCTTGAGAGAAATAGACTTCCCAAGCTTCAAATTCTAGAAAATCCTCACTTTCCACCTACATTTGTAGACATAGAGAAACATATGAAATTTGCACGATTAATGTACTAAATATGGTGAACATGCAAGAAAACCATGTAAAATGGGAAATTTAATTGAAGATATGCTTTTAATGCTATTTTATTAGTAGCCTTGATTGTATGTGTTTAAGATACATAATACAAGTCAACAATCATAAATAAGACATATTTTTATTTTCAACAGGTAAGACTGTTAATTACTTTAGACCCTCTACCTAAGGTAACTCTAAAATTTTCTTAAGTAAGACATGAAAACACTACCCATACACCCTCTTTAAGAACACCTGAGTGATCCTTACAACTACACTAGAGAAGGACCTTTCTATTTAACATTCTTTTACTAAGTAAAGAACCAACCTTAAAATAATTTAAGAGACATTTAAATAATTAGGGCACTTCAAATAAATGCCTTGGAATAGCTAGGAATCTTATTCTAGAATCATCAAAGCCTACTCGTGCTATGTGTAGATAGCGTCCCATTTCAGTACCTAAACGTCATAGAACCTATTCAATACTAGAGAGAACATCGCACATGATGAGAATACGCATTAACCAACATACACAAAACTATCTAGGTATGGAATCGGGTGTCATAAGACATCACATCGTGGAAGGTATTCTAATTTCCAAAGGTAGAACTAATGACCCATTTCATGTATGCACATGGTTTAGAGGATATCAAGCTCTTCTTTATATTCTAGTCTCTTATTTCAAGTAGAGTTACTACCACAAGTAGTGCATTGCATTGTTAATCATAGAGTAAGTTAATTCACGTAAGAGTATCATAGAAGGTACAATTTAACTACTAACAACTCAAAATACCAGAACCAAGTAGGGTTCCACAAGGGTATACCAATCAACATTCATTAGGATAGCTCATTCATGAGACAATAACAATGCTAGGTCTATATGATTCACTTCACCATAACAACACTAGGTCTATATGAGTCACTTCATTATAAACCTTCATTTCATATTAAAGGTTCCATATAAGTGTTTCATGAAAGGGTACCTCCATTAGGTCTACCGATCCTAGACTTCCATTCTTTAATTTATTCATGCCAAGGGTGACTAAGCCTACCACATTAAGACACAACATTCATCAAATCGTTTAATCAATATAATTCAAGTACCAAGTTTGGACAACTAAGTCTACCAACACAAGGCACATCATAATTCTATAAAGACTCTATTTAATCCTTAATTATGATATATCAACCATTAGAGAGAAAATACATTCAGTCATACCATTATATCAAACATACAAGATGATATATACATCACATGGGCACCTTCACCATATAGATTCACCGGTACCATGTTATGATAATACCATAATTCACATAATGATCCTGACAAGGCCATGTTCATAACATTTATAAATACTAAATACTTCCACCATAATAAGACCATAACAATATATCAATTATAAATCAAATTAATGAATTAAATAAACTCACCACCTCCTAATAGACACAATAACAGTTATTTAGTTTTTTGAACAAATTCACACAACAAAAGATTGTATCTATGATAATGTCCATAAGACTAGGTCAATTATCCATCCATATAAATGATCCAACAAAACCCAATATAGATATCAATACTATAAGCAAAGCTATGAACAATGTCAACACTGATAAACATATAATAAACATCCCACTACTATCTAAGCATAAATTAAACACAGTTGGTTCATAATCAATGCCTTCACTTAAGAGCAGAAATTAAGAATTCAAAGAAAACATGGGTTCGTAGAATTTTTTTATCATAAATTAATCAATCAATTTAAACCCTTTTCCCCTTTTATGCAAGAAACCATTCTTCGAATTTGAAATTGGATTTAATGTTTTTTAGATCTTTTGAAAAGCCTTTGAAATTGGCTCCTTCAATGAGAAGAATCAAGGATGAGATCACCATACCTTTCTAGTAGAAATCACACAAAATTTATGGAGAAACAAATAAAAATCTTTAATCCTAGTTTCAACTTTTGGTTCAAGCACCCATGGAGACTTGAAAGAATTCTACTTGGGTTAGGCGTTTTAATTTTTAAGAGTGAAGTCTAAATTTAGGTCTAGGTGTTTAAACAAACTTATAATACATTAAAACACCTAAAATAACTGTTAATGAAGTAATTAGGACGTGGAGTGAGTTTACCAATTTTCCCCTAGGTTGGCCGAGACCCTGCAGAAATTGGTGTTGTCAAATGATGAACCCTAATGAAGGGGTGTAGACTGAACCACCGACCATCCTGCCGGTCCGTTGTTTTTGTAAGAGACCTCTCATTTGGGGGATAAGCTCCCACGACTAAGTGTGGAACTACGCCCCCTTTTGACGGGGCGCCATTTAGTTGAATGGGCATCATTTGCATCCGTCAATGAGGCTGTCTAGGCAACATCTAGGCAAACGTTTGGATCCCCCTCAAGGAACCTTAGGGTTGTCCAATTGAGGAGTAGTACCTACATGATTCGACCTTAAATATGACCATCTAGATGCTAGGGTCTCCTCATTTCTTATTAGACTTTGAACGAAAATCAACAGACATAAAACAGGCAAAGCTACACAAGAAGATACAAGACTAGTTTCGAAATGTCTTTTTTTTTACGTTTGACTTCCTAACATACGAAAGTGACTCCAAATACTAAAATTCACTATTTAAATACATCATTGAATCATGAAAAAAATATAGAGCTTAACATTTGTTTCACTAGTTAATAATGTGTTAAAATATTTCATTTTAGTGTTTGAAGTTAGTTTTGTAAGGTTTGAAGTCAACTGTCAAGGGATGAGCAAGACATTCGAAAACAAGCCTCATGTGTGTGGTAGTGTGTCCTTGTTTGGTGTGCATGATTTTTGGTGTTTTTTGGAGTCTAAAACCTTTGGGGATGAACCTGGCACCTTTATAAAGATATCAGGGTCGAAATGTTTGAGTACAACTTCCTTAGGAACACCCTAAGGGCCTTCGAGGAGGACCCAAACATTGGTCAAGGAAGCTGCCAAACGCAGCATACAACACCAAGAAGTGGAGGTCACCTCGCTTCACGCGCCTAGAACACAAGTTCCCTGTGCGTCGCACGGTGAACACAAGGCTCACTACATCAAAATTATTGCGAAGGAAAATTAGGAGTTGCCTCCAAGACACGCAGCAACTTCCCAAATTTTGTTGCGTCGGTTTTAAGTCAACTTAGACTTTGGAAAAGTTCCAATTACTGTAGTGGTCTTTTGGAAACATTGGGATAACTTTAAACCCAAATTCCCACATCAAACCTGTCACAACCGAGGAGCACCAGAAGTAACATGGCGTACTTGACCTCTCGAAGGTCTTATACAAGCCCATAGTTATCATTCATCGCATAGTCATAGGTAAATTATGGGAAACATTTAAACTTTCTTAGTACATCATATGCTAGAACATCAGTTTCATTATATATAATATATCATCTTCTAAAGACATCCCTTAAGCATCTATAATCTAAATTATGTGTAAACAGTAGAGAAGATTGGAGTTAGTACAAGAATGCACTAAGTATGACAACTATTCAAAAACATGCATTAAAAAGAAATATTTTATTTAAAATCATGCTTCATACCGTTTTGAGAAATCCTTATAAAACTTTATACAATAGTATTTAAACAATCCACATACTTCATCTATACATATTCAAAGATCAAACATCATTTAAAATAACACATAGATTTTAATAACATTCAATCTCACATGACAATGAGTTATTTCCACTTTAAAGTTACTAATTCCCCTTTCTAGTGAACATGTTTTCTCTTACTCCTTAAACTCCCAAGAAACCCTCTACTTATACTTTGTGCAATGCATTACGTTATGGACACAAGAAACCAACCATACAACCTACACAGGTCAATACATACCTTTATACAAGAATAATACATCATAAACACATTTAGATCAAGAATATTGGGATATCACAGTGAACTCTATTCACTTGGCACACATACTAATCTCACTTCAAATAGAACCTTACTAAACCTTACTCACAATCTCAATTTAAGTCTACTAGTGCAATGTACATGTGAAGCCCCATAACCTAACACATACTTAGTAAACCTATCATGACACGACAAGCCTTAACATCCAATTTATACGTTAACGGAGTAAGTGAAGACAACTTCATTCATATCAACAAACTTTCAACATGCGGTCATTAAGACCATTATTATACATAAAAAACAATACCATTTCATACAGGCATATACCATGCATTTCATCACAAAAAGTAGACAAAACTACAAATCATGCATAATGAACATGTACATAGATACATGCATTAGATCAACTTCCTAGGACTTCCCTGAAGTGCAATTTGTGCAATGCATAGATGAAGTCCCATACCCAGACCTACACTATGCAACTACCCTTAGTTTATCCTAGATAGGGTCCTTACTTTACTTTCATTGTCCATTTTACTTAAGGGAACTATAGGCTTAACTGACACTAAGACCATAGGTGCTACATTAGATTTGGCATTGTAGAGACTTACACCAAGAGAGGGTGTTTATACCTAGACAATGTAGAACATTAACATATGCTTGCATACTAAGTGAAGTAAGTTGCTATATCTTATATGGCAAGCATAGTTATGGAACTTGGAGGTACATCTGAAAACCCTATTTTGGCCAAATGTGGCATTATATTTATTCATTTATGCAAACCCTCTATATGCTTATTGAGGCATTGTAGTTACCCACTCACGAGGACTACGATGACCTGCCTTCCTATAATTGGGAAGGGACACCCCTAATCATAAAGTTCACTCAGTGCTAACGTAAGTCCCCTTTTTATCAAAAAAGTTATTATCAACTTTATTTTATAATTTAGGCTAAGGAGAGTTATATACTCATACGCTTAGCTTATAGATCATACATGAGAATTCATTAGCCTAAATTATGTGAGAAACCCTTTCACATGGAAAGAGGATAAGTAATCTCCTATCTAGTTTAGGGTACACTTGAGAACACCTTTCAAGGTCCCTCCATGGACTAGATTATCATACATTTGTGCGTACATATACTTGTGTGTGAGCACACCCTTCACATAACACAAAAATGTCACGCATGTTCATACCTTATCTCATTCATGCATAAGTTTAGAAGTGTAACTATATGCGCAATCCTTTCATACTTTATACTTAACAACATAGAATATATGTCATATTCATACCATGTTCATAAAATCCTATTCATGTACTTACAAGACCAACCTAAGAACTATCCTATCAAGGCACACATGTGAATTGCATAGACGAGGTTCCATACCCTTGCCCATAGTAGTACACCTATAAAGTCATCCTAGTGAATGATAGATCATACAACAACATAGAATAGATAGCACAACACAAGACTCATTGATTCAAGACTTACAACAACTTTAAAGTAAGCTCTAGTCATTATGCACCTATATTAACTTTACTTCACATATAGAATTATATGACCTCATCATATTGAGTAATTACACACAAACTTAACATAACCATTTACATGCTCATGACATTTGAAACAACCTAGAGTATTATTAGAATAGGAAACTAGGAATAGTTTTCAAATAGGGTGACCATAACAAACATGGATTCATACTATAATTTCCTTCAAGTCCATGTTAACATCACATATATATTTACAATAAAGTACACACCTCCACCATCAGTGGACAATACCACACAATTCCATACAACACTTTCATCAACTATTAATATTATAACAAAGTAAAGAGGAAAAAACATTCTTACCAATTTCTTACTCTATGATCATCCTTGATAAATACTCATTTTTCATTAACGATTAATATAAATGTAGTTTATAAATATACTTTAATCAAAAAAGAAACCATGCATAAGACACTATAAGACCAAGCTACAATCTAGTACAATACATTACCAACGTAGTATAAAGTAGACGAATATATATATTTTAACCAATATCGCTTGCATTGAAAATCAATCATATTTAATTAATAGAAGCTAAAGACATAAAAATCAATTCTAACTCATTCTTCACATACCCTATAATTAAGATCAAATCATGTCGATTACCATATCAAGTCTATTGTCTAGAAGAACCTAAATCAATCCTTACCAATTCTTCTTTTGTTTGATCACGAATGATTCATACCCTTAATGCATCAATAATATCAGTATAAGGCAATAGTTGAAGAAATCATAACCTAAAACAAATTCGACTACAATTGCAATAAACTCAAGATTACAATTAACATGGTAAATTAGGAATCCATGTAAGATTGAAGAACATAGGCTAATCAAAACTTTATCCACATGGATCACTCACCTAAAATAATAACAATATAGTAAGGTATTAGATACATAAATCTTTATAATAATGAACCCTATATACATGTACTACAGAATCAATGTTACAGTGAAGTCCATATACTTTAACAATCAATAGATAGTAGAGATCAAGTATTCAAGCATTAATGTACATGGATCCAATATCATATAATTAATCATCACATTACTATGTAGGCAGTAGATATAATCAATTCAACGTCATAGAATCACAATTTCAACAATACAAATTCACGATCACAATGCCCATGCATAGGTTAAATTGAGAGTTGACGAGAACGTGGGTTCATAATGCAATTTTATTGAAATTTACGTTATAACCAATACTTTATCATAAATTCATTATAGGAAATCCCTTGAACACGTTTTGAGAAAGAACCGATGGCTACATTGAAATATAGAAGGTTGGTCATAAAATCTTTTTGAAAATTTGAGATTAACTCTTTAGACGGAAGGATAATTAGAGATGAAGGATCACCATATGTTCATGAAGAATAAAACCTATAAAACATGAGGAATAACATATAGAAATAAAAGCTCCAAGTTTTTCTTCAGCTACACCTTTGATCGAGGTTCTAGAGAGAATATTTTTGGAGGGAAAGTCTAATTTGTGAGGAATGGGGTAATCACATTTTTTATCACTTAAATACACCTAAAAAACAAAATAAACCATGTAGGATCAGTTTAGTACGTGGGATGGATTTCCCATTCACCCCTTTAATGAAATAGTTGCTAGGCAGTAGTTGCAACCTATATCAACGGCCAGAAATTGACGCCCCTTTGTCCCATCGAAATTCCATTTGTGGCTTTCGTCTTTTGGGTCTTAGGATGTCCTTTCGCTGCGCCTTCTAGAGTCTAAGTTTCCATCGATGCCTCACCATTGAAGGGATGTTGGTGGACTTACGAGGCGTTGTATGGCTCAGTCGATTGACATTGCCAAGGCAGTGTCTCGACAACCTTTAGGTCCTTCTTAAGAACCTCATGCGAAGCCCTTGCGGAGTCGTAACCGGGTGTTTGAAATGTAAATATGAACATTAAAAATTCAAGTATTTTACACATCACCCAAAAATAATACGCGCAACACGTCCCAAAAGACTAGGCACATTTAAGACACACACATGCATGTCTCAAGGGATAACATTCGAATGTCTTGGCCGTTTGACCTCTAAACTTCATGAAATTAAACATACTAACTTAAAACATAAACATGACTTAATTAAGCACCTAATAATCTCATGATACACACATAAGAACATAAAAACACATAAGGCCCCTTTGGTGACTAGTTGTCAAACGTCTTGATTGGCCCTTGACGTTTGACTTCCAAATTACCTCAAATCACCCAAACATACTTTAAAAAAGTTTATTAACATGTTAACAATCTTATAGTAACAAGTGAGGTTCTAGATAGCCTAATTCATTTTGGGGGTCTTACAATATCCCACACTTGGGAACATTCATCCTCTAATGACAATTGGAACACTTCAAGCATAATAAGGACATTCAATGAGTCATAAAGAAGAATAAAACATTTATAACATCATCATACAGAAGTTAATGAATCAAACGTAGAAGAATTGACAAAAACTCACTTTTTCTTCCTCAAGCATATAGATTCCATCTCATCCAAGAAATGACATATAAAAGACCACTAGACAAGAAAACATGAGAGAGAGAGATACTATAGAGATAAAATTGAGGGACCGACAAGAAAATGATGAAGAAGGAAAACTCTATCGTCCTATAGACTCTCACTCATAGATGTGTCGTGACTCACATTGATGATCGAGACTCCACTAGATGTGGCAATATGAGACTATTAGAACCTAAAAAAACTTTCATAAACCTGGTGCTCTGATACCATGTTTTTCATTACCGGGGTGCACCCCCTAGAAGTAACATGGTGTATTTGACCTTTATGAGGTATTATACAAACCCATATTTATCATTCATCAGAATCGTCATAGGTAAAATAGCGGAAAATCTAAAACATTATTAGCACGTTATATGCTAGAACATCATTTTAACTATATATAAAATATCATACTACATAGTCAATGACTGCAGTCTCATTTTTGTCATCCTAGACTCAACATCATAAGAGTACTTTAGGGACACGAACCTTAAAACATAATACAAAAGTACAATAACCCTACCCTTTACAGTAAACCATAGTTTAGGAGATCCTTGGACCTAAGGATTCCTTTCATTGATCTTGGGAATAAAATAATAAGCTCCTCATCATTTAAAGACGTCCCTTAAGTATCCATAACCTACACTTTGTGTAAATAGTAGAGAATAATGGAGTTAGTACAATAATGTACTAGGTATTACAACCATGCAAAAACATGCATTAAAAAGAGATATTTTTGATAAAATCAAGCTTCATGCCTTTTTGAAAAATCTTCATAAAACATTGATACAATAGCATTTATACAATCCACATAGTTGATATAGAAATATTCCAAGGCCAAACATCATATAAAATGATTCATAGAATTTAAGTCACAAGTGGTCTCACTTTATAGTGAGCTATTTTCACTTTACAGTTACTAATTCCCTTTTACAGTGAACATGTTTCCTATAAGTCCTTAACCTCGCAAGTAGCCCTCTATTGATACTTCGCTCAACGCATCACCATAGGTCTTAAGAAAACCATACATACAACCTACACCAGCCAACAAATACCATCATAGATGTATAATACCTAATAGACACGTTTAGGTCAAGAACTTGGGGACATTCCAGTGAACAATATTCACATTGCAGAAATACTAATCTCACTTCAAATAGAACCTTATGAAACCTTGCTCAAAATCTCAATCTAAGTCTACTAGTGCTATGTAAATGTGAAGCCCCATAATCTCACACATACATAGTAAACCTTACATGAAACCACAGGCCTTAACATCCATTTCATACGTTAATACTAAGTTAAAACAACTCCATTCATGTAATAAACCTTTAACATGTACTCAATAAGACCAATATTATTAGTATACAACAAGACAACTTCATATATCTCATACCATGCATTTTATTACAACAAGTAGACAAATAATACAAAGTCATGCATAAGGAACATATACATAGACACATGGATTAGAACACCGTCTTAGGACTTCCCTGAAGATCCAGCTGTGCAATGCATAGGTGAATTCCCTTAACAACACCTACTCTAAGAAACTACCCGTAGGTCATCCTAGTTAGAGTCCTTACATTACCTCCATCGTCCATTTTACTTTAGGGAAACTATAGCCTTAACCGACTCTAAGACCAT
Source organism: Solanum lycopersicum (assembly GCF_036512215.1). Lineage (NCBI taxonomy): Eukaryota > Viridiplantae > Streptophyta > Magnoliopsida > Solanales > Solanaceae > Solanum > Solanum lycopersicum. Next base: position 40,063,875 of record NC_090806.1, on the reverse strand, counting down.
AAGTGCTAAATGGAATTTGGTGTTGTATATCGTTAAACCGAGGGAAGGTGTTCTTACCTAGCCAAGGTATAACATTATCATATGCTAGCATACTTAGTGAAGTCACTTTCTAGATCCTATGTAGCAAGAATTGTTATGGAACTTAGAGGTACATGTGAAAACCCTTTTTATGCCAAATGGGGGAATATGGTTATTCACATATTGAAACCTTTTTATTTCTATTGAGGCATTGCACATATCCACCTCATTAGGATTATGGATACCTACCTTCCACCAGTGGGAAGAAACCCCCCTTATCTTCAAGATCACTTGGTGCTAAAATAAGTTCCTCTTTTATCGAAAACCCTTTATTAACTTCTATTTTATAAATTTAGACATAGGACAGTCATATCTTCATATTATTAGCTCATAGGTCATAGATGAGAGTTCATCAACCTAAATAATGTGAGAAACTCTTTCACTTTGACATAGCATATGTAAGTACCTATCTAATTTAGGGTACCTTTGAGCACACTTTTCAATGCCCTTCCATTGACTAGATTATGATACATGTGTTTTTGTGTGTATGCTTGTATGTGATCTCACCTTTCACATAACACATAAATTTCACACATGTTCATACTTCATCTCGTTCATGCATAAGTGTGAAATTGTAACTATATGATCAATCGTTTAATGTAAACATATTTAGACACTAGTAATAATCATACTTCATCATACCATATACGAAACAAGATAGAATATAAGTCATATTCATAGAATGTTCATACAATTCTATTCATGTACTTAGAAGACCAACGTTGAACCTATCCTATCAAGGCACACATGTGCAACACATAGACGAGGTTCCGTACACTTTCCCATACTAGTACACCTATAAAGTTATCCTAGTGAATGATATATCACACAACATCATGGAATAGTGTAACGACCTGTTTAGTCGTTTTGAGCAACAGACTTCAATTCTGGAAAAACTGGCAGAAGCGACGGAACCCACGATGGACCGTCAAGGGCACGACGGACCGTCGCAGGGTCTCGTTTCAAAACACTTAGAAAATCTGAAATTGGGTACTGAAAATCGACTCTCTGAACTTCGTAACGGAGTGGCAAGACGGACCGTCACAGGTGTGACGGACCGTCACAGGTGTGACGGACCGTCACAGGCCCTTCACCCAAAATCAAGTTTCTGAACTATGCGACGAACAGCAGAACGGACCATCGCAGGCGCGACGGCTCGTCACAGCTTGCGTAATCCCAGTTGGAGTCGGATTTCTGGTTAAGTTTTAAAGGGGCATTTTGGACTATTCCTGCTATAATTATATATTTCGTGGGTTTATATTAATAACTTAAATTCTTGGGGGTTAAAAGAGGTAACCTTAAGTTAATTAGTGGGGTATTATTGCCATCTTTTATTCTTAATTATATACTAATTTGGGTAAAAGAAAGAGGGTTTGAATAAGAAAACAGAAAGAACAAGAAGGGAGAGAGAGAAACGATCGAGAGAAGAGGAAAGCACCAAGCTTTGAGAATTAACTTGCTTGATTTCAATTCTTCGGTGGAGGTAGGTTATGGTTTTCATGCTATTCGTAGTACACTATTAATAGCGAATGATATGTGTTAGTAGTATTGTAAACCTTCTATATGCTTAATTGTATGCTTGCATGAATGATGTGATTATGTAATTGTGAATAAATACGCATGATGAAGCTATTGAATCCCAAATCTTGAAAAGAAACCCTAATCTACTTTGTTAATGATGATGCCTTGGTATAAAAGAAGGCTTGATGAATGAAAGTGGTGAGATTAGGGGATCGGGTGCCATGTTCCGGTACCAGGATAGAATATGGATCGGGTGTCACGTTCCGACACCAGGATAGAATATGGATTGGGTGCCACGTTCCGGTACCAGGATAGAATATGGATCGGGTGTCACATTCCGACACAAGGATAGAATATGGATCGGGTGCCACGTTCCGGTACCAGGATAGTATATGAGGATCGGAGTGTCACGTTCCGACACCAGGATAGAATATGGATCGGGTGCCACGTTCCGGTACTAGGATAGAATGAGGATCAGAGTGTCTCGTTCTGACACCAGGATAGTATATTGAGGAGCGGAGCGTCATGTACCGACACGAGGGGAATAAAGATAATGAATCTTGAAATATGTTAATATATCCAATCTAATGAACTAAATTCCCAAATGAGTATGATGAGGAGGTGTGAGTCCTCATTGATGTTCTTGGTGTTGTAATCAAGGGTTATGGTAACTGTAAATGCTGTATGCTAAGGATATTAGTTGATTTTATGATATTGCTTAATACATACTGTTTTCTATTTTGAGTTAGCCGATGATATCTACTCAGTACCCGTGTTTTGTACTGACCCCTACTTTTATTGTTTTCTTCTTGTTTATTTGTGGAGTGCAGTAAACGTGCCGTCATCTTTGACTCAACAGTAACTCAAGCCACCCCAACCTACCCCAGAGATGATCAATCAGGTTCTGGCTTATCTTAGCGTGTTATCTGATCAGGGCTAGACACCCCAGTGTTTTCTGCACCAGCACCTCAGGCTCTGGAGGTACAACATGCGGCTACTATGGCTCCCCGCATGGATGTTCCATTGGAAATAGGCACGTTTCCACGTCTGACTACTGGGCCTATAAAGACAAATGATCAGCATGAACTTTTCAGTAAGTTCTTGAAATTGAAACCTCCAGTCTTTAAGGGTGCGGAATCTGAGGATGCTTACGATTTTCTGGTTGACTGTCATGAGCTACTAGAAAAGATGGGTATAGTAGAACGGTTTGGTGTTGAGTTCGTGAGTTATCAGTTTCAAGGGAACGCCAAAATGTGGTGGCGGTCACATATTGAGTGTCAACAAACAGAGGCACCACCTATGACTTGGGCCTCATTCTCTAGCTTGTTTATGGAGAAGTATATCCCCCGAACTTTGAGGGATAGGAAAAGGGATGAGTTCTTGAGCCTAGAGCAAGGTAGGATGTCGATCAATGCATATGAGGCTAAGTTTTGTGCATTATCCCGGTATGTCACCCAACTGTGTTTCAGTCAACAAGAGCGAATTCGCTGGTTTGTGAAGGGGTTGAGGTCAGAATTGCGGATTTCGGCCTTACAGATAGCGGCAACGGCAAAATCCTTTCAAGAGGTGGTAGACTTTGTGATAGAAATGGAAGGAGTGAAGCCAGACGACTTCACCCCGACATCGACATCAAAAAGGTTTTGAAAGGGAGGTGAGTTTAATGGTGCTTACACTAGAGGACAGGGTTCGGGAAGTTACTCAGTTCGACCAATTCAGTCTTCACTACAGACTGTAGTTGGGGGTCCACCTCCGACCGGTCAACACTTCTCTTAGAGACCTATGCATGAACCCAGAGAGTGCTATGGATGTGGGGAGATTGGACATATTAAGAGATATTGTCCAAAACAGAGTTACAGACCTCCAAATATTAGAGGTAGAGGTGGTCATGGCAGAGGCCGTTATTCTGGAGGACGTGGTGGTCAAGGAAATGGTGGTCACCAAAACGGCCGAGGTGATGGGCAAACTGGAGCCACTACATCACAACAAGGTAGGGGCAACGGACAGACAAACGATAGGGCCCATTGTTACGCTTTCCCTGGGTGGTTTGAAGCGGAGGCATCTGATGCTGTCATCACAGGTAATTTTTGGTTTGTGATTGCATGGCTTCTGTATTGTTTGATCCTGGATCCACATTTTCTTATGTATCTTCCTCATTTGCTAATGGTCTTAATTTACATTGTGAATTGCTTGACATACCTATTCGTGTTTCTACTCCGGTGGGTGAGTCTGTGGTAGTTGAAAAGGTATATAGGTCTTGTTTGGTGAACTTTGTGGAGAGCAACACTTATGTAGATTTGGTTATCTTAGAAATGGATGATTTTGATGTAATTCTGGGTATGACTTGGCTTTCTCCTCAATTTGCAATTTTGGATTGTAATGCTAAAACGGTGACGTTAGCCAAGCCTGGGACAGATCCGCTAGTTTGGGAGGGTGACTACACTTCCAATCCAGTTCGTATCATCTCCTTTCTTCGTGCTAAGAAAATGGTTAGTAAAGGGTGTTTAGCTTTCTTGGCACATCTCAAGGACAACACTACCCAAGTGCCTTCGATTAAGTCGGTTTCAGTAGTTCGTGAGTTTCTGGATGTGTTCCCTGTAGATCATCCTGGTATGCCACCAAATAGGGATATTGACTTCTGTATCGATCTCGAACCGGGCACACGCCACATTTCTATACCCCCTTATAGAATGGCTCCCGCAGAGTTAAGAGAGTTAAAGGCACAACTTCAAGAGTTATTGAACAAAGGCTTTATTAGACCAAGTGCATCTCCTTGGGGTGCTCCGGTTTTGTTTGTGAAGAAGAAGGACGGGAGTTTTCGAATGTGTATAGACTATAGACAACTAAACAAGGTAACCGTAAAGAACAAGTATCCTCTTCCCCGCATTGATTACTTGTTCGATCAGTTACAAGGTGTTTGTGTCTTCTCTAAGATTGACTTGAGATCCGGTTATCATCAATTGAAAATACAGGCAACGGATGTGCCAAAGACTGCTTTTCGAACGAGGTATGGGCATTACGAATTTGTAGTGATGTCTTTTGGTCTTATGAATGCCCCTGTTGCGTTCATGAGCTTGATGAACCGGATCTTTAAGCCATATTTTGACCTCTTCGTGATCGTATTTATTGATGATATATTGGTATACTCAAAGAGCAAGAAGGAACATGAAGAGCATTTGAGAATGGTATTGGAAATGTTGAGGGAGAAAAAACTTTATGCCAAGTTCTCTAAGTGTGAGTTTTGGCTAGATGCAGTGTCCTTCTTGTGGCGTGTGGTTTCTAAGGATGGAGTGATGGTGGATCCTTCTAAGATTGAGACAGTAAAGAATTGGGTAAGACCTACTAATGTGTCAGAAATAAGGAGCTTTGTTGGGTTTGCTAGCTACTACCGCCAATTTGTCAAGGGATTCTCTTCTATTGCTTCCCAATTGACGAACTTGACTAAGCAGAATGTTCCATTTTTATGGTCGAACGAATGTGAAGAAAGCTTTCAGAAGCTCAAGACTTTGTTGACTACCGCACCTATCCTTACCTTGCCAGTAGAGGGTAAGAACATCATTTTTTATTGTGATGCATCCTATTCTGGTTTGGGTGCAGTACTAATGCAAGAGAAGGCTGTGATTGCTTATGCTTCAAGGCAATTAAAAGTGCATGAACGTAACTATCCAACTCATGATTTGGAATTGGCTGCGGTAGTGTTTGCATTAAAGCAATGGAGACACTATTTATATGGGGTTAAGTGTGAGGTCTATACGGATCATCGTAGCCTACAGTATGTCTTTACTCAGAGAGATTTGAACTTGAGACAGAGAAGATGGATGGAACTACTGAAGGACTACGACATCACCATTTTGTATCATCCAGGAAAGGCGAATGTTGTAGCGGATGCTTTAAGTAGAAAGGCGGGAAGCATGGGAAGTCTAGCCCACTTGCAAGCGTCTAGACGCCCATTAGATAGAGAGGTTCAGACTCTAGCTAACGACTTGATGAGATTAGAAGTAAATGAGAAGGGAGGATTGTTGGCTTGTGTGGAGTCAAGATCTTCTTTTCTTGACAAAATTAAGGGAAAACAATTTGATGATGAGAAACTAAGGCGAATCCAAGATAAAGTATTGCGAGGGGAGGCTAAGGAAGCACAAATTGATGAGGAAAGTGTTTTGAGGATCAAGGGAAGGGTATGTGTACCCCGCGTCGATGATTTGATCGACACTATTCTGACAGAGGCTCATAGTTCAAGGTATTCTATACATCCGGGTGCAACCAAGATGTATCGTGACCTAAAGCAACACTTTTGGTTTAGTAAAATGAAGCGTGATGTTGTTGACTTTATTGTCAAGTATCCAAACTGTCAACAAGTAAAGTATGAACACCAGAGGCCCAGAGGAACACTTCAAAGAATGCCCATTCCTGAATGGAAGTGGGAGAGAATTGCAATGGACTTTGTGGTTGGTCTTCCCAAGACATTGGGAAAGTTTGATTCCATTTGGGTAATTGTTGATAGGTTAACTAAGTCTGCTCACTTCATTCCGGTCAAGGTGACTTATAATGCAGAGAACATAGCCAAACATTACATCTCGGAAGTTGTGCCATTGCATGGGGTTCCTATATTCATCATATCAGATAGAGGTACGCAGTTTACTTCTAAGTTTTGGAAAACATTGCATGCGGAATTGGGTACTAGGTTGGACCTTAGTACTGCGTTCCATCCTCAAACCGATGGTCAGTCTTAGCGAACGATTCAAGTGTTGGAGGATATGCTTCGTGCATGTGTGATATAGTTTGGTGGTCATTGGGATAGCTTCCTACCCTTAGCGATGTTTTCATACAATAATAGCTATCACTCAGGGCATTGATATGGCTCCATTTGAAGCATTGTATGGTAGGAGATGTAGGTCTCCCATTGGTTGGGTTGATGCGTTCGAGGTTAGACCTTGGGGTACTGATCTCTTGAGGGATTCGATAAAAAAAGTTAAGTCTATTCAAGAAAAGCTTCTAGCGGCGCAAAGTAGACAAAAAGAATATGCAGATCGAAAGGTTAGAGACTTAGAGTTCATGGAGGGTGAACAAGTCTTGTTGAAAGTTTCACCAATTAAAGGGGTGATGCGGTTTGGTAAAAGGGGTAAACTAAGTCCAACGTACATTGGAGCATTTGAAGTACTTAAGCGAGTAGGGGAGGTGGCTTATGAGTTAGCCTTGCCTCCAGGGCTGTCCGGAGTACATCCGGTATTCCATGTGTCGAAGTTGAAAAGATACCATGGGGATGGAAACTACATTTTCCGTTGGGATTCAGTTTTGCTTGATGAGAACTTGTCTTATGAGGAGGAGCCGGTTGCTATTCTAGATAGAGAAGTTCGCAAGTTGAGGTCAAGAGAGATTGCATCCATCAAGGTGCAATGGAAGAATCGACCGGTTGAAGAAGCCACTTGGGAGAAGGTGGCAGATATGCAAGAAAGATACCCACCTCTGTTTACAGATTCAGGTACTCCTTTTCTCCCTTGTTTTCCTTCTTGTGATCGTTCGGGGACGAACGATGGGTAAATTGGTATCTATTGTAATGACATGTTTAGTCGTTTTGAGCAACAGACTTCAATTCTGGAAAAATTCGCAGAAGCGACGGAGCCCATGATGGACCGTCAAGGGCACGACGGACCGTCGCAGGGTCTCGTTTCAAAACACTTAGAAAATCTGAAATTGGGTACTGAAAATCGACTCTCTGAACTTTGTAAAAGAGTGGCAGGACGGACCGTCACAGGTGTGACGGACCGTCACAGGCCCTTCACCCAAAATCAAGTTTATGAACTATGCGACGGACAGCAGGACGGACCGTCGCAAGCGCGACGGCCCATCACAGCTTGCGTAATCCCAGTTGGAGTCGGATTTCTGGTTAAGTTTTAAAGGGGCGTTTTGGACTATTCCTGCTATAATTATATATTTCGTGGGTTTATATTAATAACTCAAATTCTTGGGGGTTAAAAGAGGTAACCTTAAGTTAATTAGTGGGGTATTATTGCCATCTTTTATTCTTAATTATATACTAATTTGGGTAAATGAAAGAGGGTTTGAATAAGAAAACAGAAAGAACAAGAAGGGAGAGAGAGAAACGATCGAGAGAAGAGGAAAGCACCAAGCTTTTAGGATTAACTTGCCTGAATTCAATTCTTCGGTGGAGGTAGGTTATGGTTTTCATGCAATTCGTAGTAAATTCTTAATAGCGAATGATATGTGTTAGTAGTATTGTAAACCTTCTATATGCTTTATTGTATGCTTGCATGAATGATGTGATTATGTAATTGTGAATAAATAATCATGATGAAGCTATTGAATCCCAAATCTTGAAAATAAACCCTAATCTACTTTGTTAATGATGATGCCTTGGTATAAAAGAAGGCTTGATGAACGAAAGTGGTGAGATTAGGGGATCGGGTGCCACGTTCCGGTACCAAGATAGAATATGTATCGGGTGTCACGTTCCGACACCAGGATAGAATATGGATCGGGTGCCACATTCCGGTACCAGGATAGAATATGGATCGGGTGTCACGTTCCGACACCAGGATAGAATATGGATCGGGTGCCACGTTCCAGTACCAGGATAGAATATAGATCAGGTGTCACGTTCCAACACCAGGATAGAATATGGATCGGGTGCCACATTCCGGTACCAGGAAAGAATGAGGAACGAAGTGTCACGTTCCGACACCAGGATAGTATATTGAGGAGCGGAGTGTCACGTACCGACACGAGGGGAATAAAGATAATGAATCTTGAAATATGTTAATATAGCCAATCTAATGAACTAAATTCCCAAATGAGTATGATGAGGAGGTTTGAGTCCTCATTGATGTGCTTGGTGTTGTAACCAAGGGTTATGGTAACTGTAAATGCTGCATGTTAAGTATATTAGTTGATTTTATGATATTGCTTAATACATACTGTTTTCTTTTTTGAGTTGGCCGATGATATCTACTCAGTACCCGTGTTTTGTACTGACCCCTACTTTTATTGTTTTCTTCATGTTTATTTGTGGAGTGCAGTAAACGTGCCGTCATCTTTGACTCAACAGTAACTCAAGCCAGTCTTACTACATCGGAAATTCAGGGTGAGCTACTGCTTCTAGCTTGGACTGGATCTTCTTCTTCAAGTCTTGATGCCTTGAACTTCCGGCATGGACTAGCTTCTTATGTATTTTTAGCTTCTTAGAATACTCTTAGTTTAGTAATTTGATTATAGATGTTCTTGTGATGATGACTTCCAGATTTTGGGAATAATAATAGTTATTGATTTTATTAATGAGTTTAAGTCTTCCGCATTACTTTATGTTGATATTACCTTGAAATGTTAAGGTTTAGATTGGTTGGTTCGCTCACATAGGAGGGTAAGTGTGGGTGCCAGTCGCGGCCCGGATTTGGGTCGTGACAAACAAATCGAATATCATAAGACTCATTTATTCAAGAATTACAACACATTTAGAGTAAGCTCTAGTCATTATGAACCAATAATAACTTCATTTCACATATATAATTATAGGACCTCATTATAGTCAGCAAGTACACACAAATTTAACATAACCATTGACATGCTGAATATATTAGCAACACAACCTTGATTATAGTTAGAATAGGAAACTAGGCATAGGTTTAACAAAATGTGACCATCGCCAACACACATTCATAATATATTTTCTTTAAATTCCATGTTCACATCACATATACATTTTCAATAAAGTAAACACTGCCACCATAGGTGGACCATACCACACAATGACATACAAGGCTTCATCAACTATAAATACTATAACAAAGTATAGAGGAAACGCCCTTCTTACAAATTTTTTATCCTTTGATCATCCTTGATTAATACTACTTCTTCATAAAAAATTAAGAAAAAGGCAGTAGCTAAATATGATTTAAAAATCAAACACAAAATGCATAAGACACTACAAGACCAATGTAAAAACTAGTACAATGCATCACTAATAAACTAGAAAGTAGAAGGATATAGATCGTTAACCAAATTCACTTTCATTGATCATCAATCATATTTCATCAATAGTATAAATCTATAGTTGTAGATAAAGACATAATAATATATTCTAATTCATGCCTCATCTAACCTAGAATTAAGATTACATCATGTACATCACAATATAAAGTTTATAGGGTAGAAGAACCTAAATCAATCCTTACTAATTCCCCTTTACTTTGATAATGAATTATTCATTCCCAAAATACATCAATAACAACAATATAATGCAATAGTTAAATAAATCATAATCTAAACAATATCCTACTCCAATTTCCATAAACTCGATATTACAGTGAGTATGCTACATTAGGAATCATTGGAAGATAGAAGAATATAGGCATATAAAACCTTGATCCTCATGGATCAATCATATAAAATTCATCAATAACATCCAAGTAAGGAAAAAGATACTATTATATTTATATAAATGGACCGTATATACGTACTATAGAATCGATGTTACAGTGAAGTCTATACTTTAATAATAAATAGAAAGTAGAGATCAAGAATTCAAGTATCTATGTACATGGATGTAATAATACATAATTCATCATCATATTACTATGTAGGCTGTATATATTATAAATTCAATGTAATAGCATCAGAATTTCATCAATACAAATTCACGATCACAATGCTTGTGTATAGGCTAAATCAAGAATTGATGAGAACATGGGTTCATAATATTGTTTTGTGCTATGGGTGTTAATAAAGAGGAAAAGGCTGAGTTGGCTGCTTTTCAACTCACAGATGTGGCTCAGGTGTGGCACATGATGTGAACAAATGGCCGAGCACCAAGAGAAGTATCCATTAATTGGGACGTTTTTAAGACTACATTCCTAGAGAAAGAGAAGTATCCATTAATTGGGACGTTTTTAAGACTACATTCCTAGAGATTTCTTTCCTAGATTAAAGAGAATGGATAATGTTGATGAATTCATCAACTTACGACATGGAGGTAATTAATTTAAGGAATACTCCTTGATGTTTTTTAAAATTTCCAAATATGTTTCTTCGATAGTGTCCATTAGGAGGGATGAGATGAGCAGGTTTGTGACAAGTGTGTCGGAGGATTTGGAGGTGGATTGTCTGTCACCCATGTTGCATGATAACATAGAACTTTGTAGGTTGATGGTACATGTAAAGAGGGTTGAGGAGAGTCGTCGGTGAAAGAGAGACCGAGAGAGCAAGACATCTAATTCCTCCAATCAGTCAGGTTTGAGTAATGGTAATAATTCATTTTGAGTTTGAGATAGGCCCAAGTTCAAGATGGGGGACAAGCACTCAGGAAATCCTACTACTGCTAAGAAAACTAATGCCAAGGATGGCAATGATAGAAATGCCCTGCGTAATAGAAATTTGTGTGACAAGTGTGGCCGTTTGTATGGAGGTGAGTAGCTGGTAGGTACTAATATCTGCTATGGGTTTGACAAGAGTGTGAATATGGTCAGGGAATGCCCACTGATAAGGAATTAGTCTAGGAAAGATGCTCAGTCTCGGCCTAATCCTACTGCTACAGCCAAACCTCCCAAGAAGAATATATTATATGCTTTGGAAGGTAGAGAAGAGCACGAGAAGTAAATTGATGTGGTAACTGGTATGTTGCATGTATTCTCTTTTCTTGTGTATGCGTTGTTAGATATATGATTCACTTTGTCACTTTTTACTCCTTTAGTAACTAGTAAAAGTTACTCACTTCATGAGATCTTACATGAACCGCTTCTAGTTAGTACTCCCACAGGAGACAGTGTTGGGCCAAAAGAGTATAGAGAGATTGCCCAGTAATTGTTCGCAATAATGTTACTCATGCTGATGTAATAGAATGAACCATGCGTGATTTTGATTTAAATTTGGGTATGGATTGTCTTCATAAATGCTATGCTACCATAGATCATCGCAATAGGGTAGTAAATTTTTAGTTTCCAAATGAGTTAAAGTTTCAATGGGAAGGGCGTGGTTCAAATCCAACAAGCTAAATAGTTTCTAATCTTAAAGACAACAAGATGTTAGCTAATTTCATAGGTGATGATGATAACCTTTCTTACTAAGAGGTTTTCATTGATATTTTAGATTGCCAAGTGAAATAGTTGAGAAACAAGGAGGTTGCAACAGTAAAGTTGTTATGGAGGAACCACTTTGTTGAGGGAGCAAAATGGGAGGCCGAGGACGATATGAGATCTCGTTACCCTGACTTGTTCATTTTTTGAGGGTAGATATACTCTTCCTTAGTCTTATTTTGTTAATGAAACTCTAATTCTTAGTGCCTTAGGCGGTTTTGGTGTTCTATGTCCATATATGTGTTTCTTACACTTGCACATTATGAGTTAAAATGAGTTAGTGTTTGGATTAATGTTGTTGTTTTTGTATAGTGTATAAATGACTTTTGTGTTTGATGAGTTGTGATATTCATTAATTTAAGTGTGATTGACAAGGAAGTTCCTAACTCTCAAATCTGAAATTTCAGATAAGTTGTGTAATATGCATCATCTAGAATAAGTGTGAATGAGATATTATAAGAGAGTAAAGTTTCAAGTATTCTAAAATGTTTTAGAAAATCACCCTCTTCATTTTAAAACGATGTGTAGTGTGATTCGTGGACGAATTTTCCTAAGGGATGGGGGAGGTAACATTCAAGAAAAATTACATGTCTAGTGAAGAGCCCAATAGGTCTTTAAGAATGTGTATTGTGGGTACATAGGCATCCCAATTCCCAATATTGAGAAATATTGGGCATACTATACAAAATTGGCAAAGGGGTATTATCCAATTTCTATTAATACCCAAATATGCAAAACATTGGGCATATTAGAAAATATTGGTGTAATGGGTGTTAGCAAATTTTCTAACATTAATGAACTTGTTTAAGAAATAAACCTGAAATAAAAGACCCTAATCTAGAAATATATGTATCATTGTATTTGCATAATAGCTATGAGGAATCCAAGTCAATCCTAGGCACCATAGCACATGACCAATTAGAATGGGAATATAGATTAAGAATTGCCCAAAGACATAGTGAGGATCATTGGAAAAATAATTACACATTCCAAATGAACCATCATGAATAGTTTGTTAAGAAAGTACAAGCAACAAGAGTGCAAGTACATGTTAAGGAACGGTCAAGGGAGGGAACACCCCAAACGAATTCTGTTAGGCTAGTGAGGGGGAAAGCGTGTGCAAGGGTTCCCCCATGTGTGGCCTAACTCTCTAACAAACTCTAGACTCTAACTAAATGACCTAACTATCTAACTAACCTAGTACAAACAAAAATAAACAATCTAATGCACCGAGAACCTAAGACTTAATTGAATAACACTAACGTAGTAACTAGTTAAAGGGACAACCGAGTACCTAACCTAGGAATGTTAAAAAGGGTTAGTTATGGTCCCAAAGACTTAGGGGTACTTTATTAATTACCCTTCGTCCCTTAATAAGTTAAATTAAGGAATTATTTTATTAGGAAATTTCACTAGCTAGGCCGAGACACTTAGGAAAAATTTCAGCTTTGATTAAATCAAATAAATTCCTATGTCTAGTCAATTAAGGAGGGGCATTTTAGTAATTAGCTAATAAATTTATTAATTAAGTTAATTAGACTAAAGTTAATTTATTCAAAATAAGTTCCTAAGACCTAAAACCCAGGATTAAGTCACTCAGAAATGGGACTCAAACACAGTAAGCAAAAAAGTTAAAAGACCAAGGTTATCTTAGGCTATTTCATGGTTTTCTTCAAGGTTTTGTGCAAGGTGATCTTCGTGTATTCAAATGTACATAAGGTATGGGTTTTATCTCAAGGAAAACTTTCTCCAATAGACTTTTCAAACGTTTGAATTTATGAATTTCGAAACTACGGTTGTTCCCCAATGATATGGTTGAACGTTCATCTCCCTATTTATCCTTGTTTTCGATTCTTTAAGTATATAGATGTAATCTTGAACATGTTATTTGTACGTGGTGCTAAAATATCCTTGAGTATATATTCTTGATTAGTTAATTACTAATGACGCATATATATACTTGATTCATATGATTAGGGTATTCATTATATGAAACAAAGAATGATGTGATGCTTAATTGTGTTCGAGAATATGAAGTGTGTTAAAAATCTATTAAGAAGTTAGCTACTGTTGAATTCGAGTTTCATCCCATTTAGGGGATGATTATAATATATTTATGGGATTAATTGATGTAGTTAGTAATAACATAATTAATGTTGTTTAAGTGTATGTTTGGTTTATGACAATAAAATGTCTAACAAAGTCTTGCCCAAAAAGTTTAGTGAAATTGTCTTACAATATTGCTTTCAAAGTATGATTCGAAGAATGGATAATGATTAATCTAAATAAAATTAAGAATGACTAATATAAATTTGAATTAATAACCAAGGGTATGCCAATCATTGGGACAAGTTCACACATAACCTTCCCAAGTGATTAATGAAAATAGTAACTACATTGAACAAAGTTCTAAACATTTTTAAAGAATCGTATAAAGCTACCAAAAGATATGAAACGAGTAAAGGTGAAAATTAACATAATTAAAAGTCTTTGACATATGAAATTTAGCGTAACGGGGTGTTAAAGGAAGTGAGACAAGTCGCATTTACACCTAACAGAATTATGTTAGAGATACTAACATAAGATGGTGTTAATAATCGTGAAAAAAGTCATATTGACACCAAGATGATAATGTAAGGGTTAATTCACATTTCATCAAGTAAAGAAAAGGATGACCGGTTATCGAATGATTTAAGCACACCTCATAACTAGAATCAAGCTTCCATAATGTTTGAGTCAACTCTAAAAGATGTAAAGAAAAAGAAGTTGAGCTGAGCTCGATAGACTAGCAATGAGCTTGTGCCAGCACATGTAATCCTCATAAGATGATCCTACAAACAATATGTATAAGTGGTCTCCATATGTAACCTAGTCTCGAACTATGTTGCCAGCGGAGGAACTAGCCAGTGGATTCCACCTAAAATAGCTAGGTATGATGCGGTTTAACTTTGGCCAGTTAACCACAACTTTTCTATGTGGTAAAGTCAATTGATTTCATGCTTAGGTCACCTGATCTATGTCAGTTATGTTCTCAAAGAAAGTATTCGGTTCACTTTAGAGGTGAACAACCTCTTTTCGGTGTGCGGAGAACACTGGACTTGGTTTCACTTTAGCCGATGAACCACTCTTTTTCACTTTGGGGTAGACACTGGATTTCATGTTAGGTCACATGATATAGATTCACTTTTATCAGTGAATCACAACTTTTCAGTGTGGGGCAGACACTAGATTTCATGTTATCTCGCATGATGGTAATTCTAAACATGTCCTTACGACAACAAGTAAGAAAGAAAGAAGAGATATATGTTCAAACTGAGAAAAGAATGTAAGATATTAAGAATATCAATCGTCAGGGTTTCATAAGAATGAAGTTTTCGTCAAGTAATGGGCGTAGCCAATAATTACTTCTTTTATTATGAAAGAGGTCAAAGCCAAATAAAATTGGCTTATAATGACATCTTATATTATTTCAATAAAGGGAAGTAAAACATAATGGCAAATCAATGTCCAACATTATCCATAACATGTTAATGATGACATAAGTGGCCTATAAAATATAGATTGGTCTATAAAGATATATTTCCCAATGTACCAAGAATGGAAAGAATAACTTATAGTAAGGGTAACCAAATCATTTCCTTAGTCTCTTGGATTACTTACATTATTCATCATATGGAGGGGACTACAGAGAATAATTGCACTTGTATGTCAAAATATGAGATTAAGTAGATTTCTGATCTACATAACAAGAAGAAGAAAAAGATTGAAAATAAGCTGTGTAAAAAAAGGGGCTCTCGGGTTCGGAGGAGTAACCTTTAGAATTTTTGTTTGAGTAGCTCTAAAATTATGATGATGATTCTAAGGTCTTGTATTCATAAATAAAATGATTTTTTTAATGCCTTACAATACATCATTTTGATACCACTATTCTGAAAAAAAAATTAGGAAAGTCTAGTGATGTAACTTTCCAAAAATGGCATGTTGTTGTAGGAAGAGCTTTCCTTGATCATGCATAATCATTATGTGTGTGTGTGCAAACACCCATACTTATTACAAGTGTCTACTAACACTATACTATTATATCTTTATAGTTGCAGGTTAGAGAGTAGATTGAAGATTTATCGAAACTATATGGATTGTCGATCTCCAGACTTTTGTAGGTCCTAATGATGTTCGAGGATGTTAAACTTACCGATATTTCTTGTTACTTTATACATAGCTAGTGGATGTTGTGCCTAGCGTTTTTTTCTGAAGTTTATTTCGAAGCATAGTATTAAGGTTTTTTTGGAAAACTATTACATTATATATTGATCTCTTGATTTGAATTGATTCATCAATTGTAGATGGTTGTTTTAGTTTGATCTCATTTGATATAATCTTATATAGTAATCATATGATGTCTTTGTATACTTCACTATGCTTTAGAAGTTTCAAATTTTCCAAAAATTAACTATATGATTGTGATGAAAGCTAAAAAGAGGCTTTTCTACGATCTTCGAGAAGTGAATGATGGAGGTTGCATTCGGATTCATGAATCCGTGTGTGACATTATAGTTGAAGAATACAACAAATTTGTATGAAAAACTTGAAGTCTTCATCTTCTACCTTAAGGTCTTTCTGTTCTTCAATGTAGTTTGGAAAAGAGAGTGTTCTTGAAAGAATGAGAGAAATTTCGGTTTATCTGGTTTGGGACATGTAAAATCCATCTACAACTTACCTAATATAAATATATAGTATTCCAATAAATTACAAAAAATACCCTCCATTTAAATGGGTCTTTGGTATAAGTTTAATTACCAAAAATACGACTGATGATTCTGGGAAGTAGTTGTGCGTCACAGGGCTAAATCCTGTCATTTTTTATTATATTTTGAGTTGACATAGTGAGGTGCTGTCAGCCTCACGTCGCGAGGTTTCATCTCAATAATTATATTATAACACCTCGTGTTCCTTGAGCGTCACGCACCACACCTCCACATCTAGCCTGCTCGCAGGCTTCCAGACAGCCTGCCCACGCATGTTTGGGTCCTCCCCACGGACCCTTCGGTTGGTCCTTGGTGTGTCGTCACCGGACGTTTGGACCCTTCGTACTACATACTACCTATCCTAGGTCTCAATAAAAGGTTTGGACTTCATTTAACACCTCTAAACGATCACCAAACATGCGGACATAAACTAGTTCAAACTAGTTAGTTTCCAGATATCAAGGTCTTTTCTTAGTTGTTTTGGCTCTAAACTTTTCCAAATGAGTTTATAACATTAATATAGTTCTGGAAAAATAATTTTAAAAATTAATTAATATATAAAGCTATATTCTATGTCATGGTATTTGCGTAGTGTTCCATTAGCTATCCTTCTTTTTATTTCGTTCCACCAATAAATTTACGCAAATCCTGATACATCTTGTTTGACCTAGGGTGAATGGAATATCAGGCACCATTAGCATCTTCCATGACATTGTCCCTTAAAGTATAAACATCCAGAGCAGATAACCTTCGTTCGTACCCAAGTACCCCATCCTCCCCTTGGGAAAATGATTCATTATTATTTCTAAGGACTGACTACTTCGACTCCATCAATAAGGCACATCCACCACTAAAGACGACTCAAAGTTGTGACTAATCATAAAACCCGTTTTTGAAGAATCTTCTAATAGAACACCTAACCGTTTCAACTGATGAACATTAGATATACTACCCATATATGCTTGACTAAAAGCATCCACTACCACATTATCTTTCCATGGATGGTAAAGGACACTAATGTCACCGTCTTTTAGAAGCTATAACCATCTTCTTTTGTGTAATTCAAGTATTTTTAGGTGATTACGTATTCTAGACTTTTATGATCCGGGAACACGTCAACATGCACCCCATATAGATAGTTTCTCCAAACCCTTAGAGCAAAAACCATGGCTGCAAGCTCAAGGTCGTGTGTTGGATAATTCTTTTCATGTGGCTTGAGTTGTCTTGAGGCATACGCTATGATGTTTCCATTTTGTATGATCACACATCCTAGACTCATTTAGAAGGCATCACAATAGACTACAAACCCATTGGGACCCTCAAGGAAGGTCAATACTGGAGTAGAGGTGAGTCTATCTCTTAATAATTGGAGGTTCTTCTCATAATATTCCGACCATTCAAACTTTTACTTCTTTTTGGTTAAGGCTGTTAATGGATATGCGATAGAAGAAAATTATTCAACAAACCTCCTATACTAACCGTTCAACACCAGAAATCTTCGAATGTCGGTAGGACTCAAGGGTCAATGAAAAATTTTTGACTGCTTCTATTTTCCTCAAATTGACCTCGACCCCTTCATTAGAGACCATGTTACCAAGGAAAGCTACCGATCTCAACAAAAATTTAGTAAATTTAGCGAAAAGTTTGTTATGTTTGAGAACTTGCAAAACTTTTCTCAAATTAATCCATTTGATCATCCTCACTCCTTGAGTATATCTAAATATCATCAATAAAGACAATGAGAAACAAATGAATATACGTTATTAAAATAAAAATCCTGAGGTTCATAAAAGACATCGAGGCATTAGTCAGACCAAATGACAGTACTAGGATTTCAAAATTACCATATCTTGTTTAGATTGACATTTTTGGAAGATCAATTTCTCTCACCCTAGGTTAATGATAACCCAATCTCAGGTCGATTTTTGAAAAGTAACTCGCTCCTTCCTTGGAGTTGATGAAACAAGTCGTCAATCCTAGGGATTGGGTACTTATTTTGTATAGAAACTTTGTTCAATTGACGATAGTCGATGCACAATCTCAACGTCCCATCCTTCTTCCTTACAAATAATACTAGAGAACCTAATGACGATATTCTTGGTTGAATAAAGCCCTTATCTAACAAATATTTAAGTTGAGCCTTTAGCTCATTCAATTTTGCTATGGTCATATAATAAGGAGGATTTGAAATAGGTTGTGGATCCGACAATAGGTCTATGACAAAATAAATCTCCAACTTGGAGGAATTCTGGGAAAATCATCAGGAAAGACCTCTAAAAATTCCCTCACTACACGTACCGACTAAGAGGGACCTCAGGTTGAAGATCCTAACTCTCGCTATGTGTTAATGACAACCTTTTGCAATTAACCTGCAAGTTTTTAAACATGAAATGATCTTACCCCTAGGATTTGAGTTCCCACCCTTGCACTCAAAAACAAGTTGAGTTGAAATTTGAAATTTTACTACCCTTGTCCTACAATATTCAACCAATCCATTCCAAATATTACATCAAAATCAAGCATATCATTTGTTATCAAGTCAACTAATGTAACTCTATTGGACAAGGAAATAGGATAACTTTTATATACTTTATCAACCACCATGGAAGCACCCACCGGGGTAGAAACTAAAAAAGGATCGTCTAATATGTTTGGTAGTATATCAAAACTTCATTCCTACAATATTGGTCATAAATGAAAACGTAAAGCCTAGATCAAACAAACCTTATAAATTAAAGGAGAATATTTTTTTCACATACCGGTGACCATATCCAGTGAGCTCTCTAGGTCTCTTCGGTATTGGAGAATAAATAATTTGTTCTTTTTAGGAGCATACGGATTTTGGGAACTTTCTTGAACTTGAGAATTTTCCTTCCTTCAGACTTCCTCATAGGGCAATCTCCCTTCATGTGACTACTCTTTCCAGAACAATAGCAATAACTAATGCCAACTAGGCACTTACCATCATGTCTCTTATAACATTTAGCACAAAATAGTTTATCAAATAAGATCTTCCACCTTTCCCCTCTTGGTTCTTGGGAGTAGGTACCTTACTCTTCTTGACCCTAGGAGCATTAGAAGGTCCTTGGTTGCAAAACCTTTTTTTGAACCTTTATTTGTCTTGTACCTCAAACATAGCCTTGGCATAATTCCCATCTTCAGTTCTTACCTTCTTCCTCCCTACAAACCTCCTTAAGATTTTGATCTTCAATTTGTTCAGCATTGACCATGAGGTGAGAGCTGTCCAAGCTAGGGATCATTATAGCCGACCTACTCTCATTTACAATAAGATCTAATATCCCTATAACATTGTTCATCTTAGATCTAGAATCCGAAACCATAGTCGTAGTATACTTGGATACTTGACTGAACTTGAGTCTATAATCCTTCACGCTAATACCCCCCTTGTCATAGGTTGCTAAATTATTGCATTTTCCTCTTTCTTAGTACCAAGACAAAGATCCTATCAAGCAATGTCATTTTGAAAACTCCCCAAGTAATCTGGCCTCTCATCCTTCCATTGCTCATACTAAACTTGAGCTACGTCTTTGAGATGGTAGTCGGCTAGTTCCTCCTTTTTATGAGAAGAAACACCCATAGCATTAAGAAAATTGACCACTTCATATATGAACCCTTGCTGGTCCTCTCCACCCTAGAACTAAAGAAAGTAGAGGGATTCATCATTGTGAAATCCCTAATCCTTTAAGTGGGTGGTGTTAGCATTGGAGTGCACCGGCAAAGTTTCATCCCTAGAAACATTGGTAGCCATCAGCCAACACTTGAGTAAAGCTATTAATGGCCGATCTTATCTAAACATTAGATATAGTCCCTTTTTCAATAGGAGCTTGAGGTTGTTGAGGAACTTTTAAAGGAACCGCCTCGTTACAATTATCATCTCCAAGCCTTCGAGTGTTGATCCACCTTGTATTCATTGCCTATAAGAAGAATAAAAAGGTTAGAATAACAGACTAAATAGAGATAGGACTCTTAAGCACGACCAAGTAATAACAATAGAGTGAAAGTTTCTAAGAATCACATAGTTTGTCATTCATAAGTGTGGTGCGCTTCTTAATTATGAATAAGACCCTATTTTGATGTGGTTTAGTCAGACATCAAACCTATGATTTACATTAACCTAATGGTGTGATACAAAGTTTGTAATGACCCAAAATACACCCTAATCGTTATCTTCATCGTCTTCCTATACGAGGATGAAGACAATACCTTAGCGCCCTTCATAACACATTTTAGTTAATAAAATATATGAAATTTTTTTGCTTATATAGCAAGGCGGTTTAAATAGACCTTTACGTCGGAAGCATACATAAGCTTCTCGCATAAAAACATACAACATATAGGAATTTAGTGTAATACTTTTTCTCACATTAAACCATCAAAAGAATGGTTTCCAATAGTCTGGGCATAGACTTTAGTCTATTACAATATGTCATACTGGCTACAATAAAAGTCTCAACGTGAGAATGAAATAATTGTCTCAAGACAAAGACATAACTAATAAGGCTTGATGAGTGGCTTTATCCTTGGAACTCATGAGGAATCACCAATTGACTTTTGAAAGAGCCAAGTG
The DNA here is from genome assembly GCF_036512215.1 of Solanum lycopersicum. NCBI lineage: Eukaryota > Viridiplantae > Streptophyta > Magnoliopsida > Solanales > Solanaceae > Solanum > Solanum lycopersicum. The sequence goes on along the minus strand of NC_090806.1, from coordinate 40,042,864 downwards.
TTCTTCTTCAATGAACACGAATCTCCTCAATTGCCCGAACCTAAAATTTTTGGAAAAAGGGAGAAAATGTGGGTTAGTACAAACTAGAAGTACTACGTATTGCTTTTATTCTCACAATCCTAATGAAAAAGGACAATTTAGTAAAAATCATGATTTTTATAAATTTAACTCAACTTGCAAATATAAAAAGAATAATAAGTCAATTGAACATAATAGTAACCCAACATGTAGATCACCCAAGCAATATTTGTGCAATGCCAAAGATAGAACCCCATAATTGTAACACTTCAAAAATCCAAGACGTGTTCGAGAGCCAATCATATGTGTAATATTCCCTAGACATTGTTTTGAGGTCCATCATAATATTTATAATTTATTTAGGAAGTATAGGAACCAAAACGTCCATGAAGTCTAGAAACTAGTTCAAGGAGGTACTAGCGTGCCTTCGCCTATTTGACTAGCTTTTAGAAGTCGGAAATCAATGAAAATTGGTGGAAGTGTGTATAACATGTGTTTAAGTAGATTCATGATTGAAATGTCCATGTAGGACCAACAAATGTACCTTGAGGAGGACCCTTATAAGTGGAATCAAACACTGTCTCGGTAGTGTGCACCCACGAGAAGCAATCAATGGTTCATGCATTGTTGCCAACCGTCGAACAAAATTTAGAAATTTTCTTGGATACATCTCCTGCACAAGTGTCATAAAAAAACAACGACTGGGCAGCAGGAGAAAGGGTCTTTCGTCGATTGAGCCACGAGGGGTCGATGGGGTTCTGCTTGTGAGTGGCCTATAATTCCTGCACGTTTTTAAGTTAGTGTTAACTAATTAATTAAGATTTTTGGTGGTTAGTTAGGGATTAAGGTAATTTTATGTAAATTAATTAACCCCCCATATATATTCCCCAACCCCATTAGTCTAATTACAACTCTTAAAATAAAATTCTCGTCCTTCCCTCTTCTTTTTCTCCCTATTGGAAGACACCATTGAAGAAAAACTAGTGGAGGAATTTTGGGGCTGTAAAGGGAATATTTCACAATCAATATTCAAATATTGATGTATGTGATCTAATTCTCCTTTGAGACTTCTTTTCTCAAAGGGATCCGTCAAAGTATTTTTAAAAGTTGAGTTTTCATGTGGGTCTTTTTCAATCTCGATAATTATGTTATGAATTGGATTTTTTATGATTTACTTATTATAGTGTAAGAATATTATCATCTATTATATCTTAGTTATGATATATCTTGATTGTGTGTGTAGTTTGTAGTAGATGACCCTTAACTTTTAACCCTAGTTTTGATCGATGTGAATTAGGTTGTAATTGGTCCTATTGACTTGGTTATTGATGTTGCTACATTAATCATGAACAAATTAGGTTAAGTGTTAGTCTTTCATACTATTTCTTGAGAAGATGATATAGGTTAAGATGTCTATTGTGAATTGACCGAAGTATCTTGTTTTGAGCTATGATCCAGTTTTCAATTGTCATGTAGTGATTATTCTTGACATAGTATCATGTTTATTATTTACTTATGATGTTTTATACAAAAATTGGGTTGAATTTAGGGTTTCATGTAAGACCATAATGGTGAACGATAAAGGAGACTTTGTATGTCTTATGATCTCTATCCTTTGCTTGAAGTTGTGGTCAATTGTTATTAAGTAATGATTTTGTATTGGAGTATGCCTTGTAATAGGATTTATAGGGTGGTATGATGTTTAATTTAAATTTCATGATTATCATTGTGAGGTGTTGGATTAAAATATTAATTTTATAAGGAGGGTGAATGATTTACTAATATGCGTTATTATGATATGAAAATGTTGATGTGCTAACTTCACCTATATGAAATTTAATGAGCTATTGATTATGATGAATATACAAGGGTTAGACCCTATGACCTAAACGAAGCTATAATTAATTATAAAATCTTAAAGGCATAACAAAGAGGGTCTCTAGATTAGCAATGAGTGAACTAGAGTGAGGAATGTCCCTTTCCACATAGGGAAGGTAGGATACCCAAAAGTACTCTTGAGATTGGAGACTTCAATGCATGTAGCATAAAGAGGGTCCACACTTTGTCTCATAGTTCTTGATTTATGTTTCCCCCATAGGAATACTAGCTTGTGGATCCACGTTGTTGCTATGTTTTATGTTTTAGTACTACCTTGGCAAGTAGTCCGCCTTCCTTAGATGTAGGGTTTTATGATACCGGATTCGACATAATCTCATGTGGTAATTGTTTGTTAGGGAAAGATGTTGCCAAAAGGTTAAATAAATTAAAAGATTGATCTTCAACTATGATAACCTAAGGAGTCTAGTTTCGTCTAGATAGGGGTATGAGAATCTATCTAACCATTGCACTAGTTAGCCTTGAAGGTAGTCTTGTGATGATGTTCCTATGTATGATTATGCTTATGATTATATATGATATGTATATAATGAACTTGAACATTGTTGATACTATACGTTGATTATTTCACATATGAATATGTGTTAGTTTATATTGTTAAGGTAATATGATATGTATACCTAAACGCCATGTTATATGCAGTAGGAGGCTAGCCATAATACTTGTTGCGTTACTTGATTGATTAGGGTTATGGGGATTTTCGTGGGCATTAGACTTGTTGACTTTATCGGGGTTCATGGTTAATTTACATGCTTTGTTTATAATAAAATGTACTCTTATTTATGCTTATTGTTGACATGACTTGATGATAAAGTTAATTGAGTATGTAATTACTGATATAGTATGTATGGTTTACTTGACTAGACTTGATGTTTTAGTTCTTTTGATGTACCTTCCTATGACATAATGAATATTCAATAATGGTTAGTCTGGTCTTCTTGAAGGTGCATAAAGATTTTAATAGAAAAGTGCATACTTTAAAATAAGTCACTTTTTCTTATCATGTTTTCATAGTATATCTGCATATGGTCTCATACATAATATAAGTGTTGTACTAACCCCATTACTTCCTTTTGCCAAACATTTTAGGTCCCAGTCGTAGAGTTATTTCTAAGAAGACTTGAAGAAGGCTTGGATCTCTTATTCGTCCAGGTAAGGTAGGTCCTCAATTTTCGAGGGCGATGCAACTTTCTAGCTTATGGAGTTTGATTTTTAGTTAAAAACTTCTATGGTTCTTTCATTCGATTAAGTATGAAACATTGTATAGCCCATGTGAGCCATATTACTCTATGTATGGGTTATGCCCAAGTTCTTACAATCTTATTAGATGGTTATGAGATGAGACGACTATTATAACTATTATGTCTATGTTATATACTTGTGTGCAATTAAATGTAAAAGACTAAGTAATCATCCTATATGAATGTAATTATTTAAACTAAGAGGCTAGTCTAAGTCCTTGAAGAGGACAACGACGTCGCTTACGTCTAAGGGGTAAACCCGGATGTGACAAACTTGGTATCTGTAGCATGAGGTTAAATTATCATAGAGTGAATGTCTCTCTCAACCACATCTATGTAAGTTCATATTTATGATTGTGAAATGCGCTACACTTATGGATAGGAACCTATATCATGAGTAGGAAACTCTCACTTTCTTGGAAATGCAATATCATGCCATTTGAGTATACTTATGGTGTGATATTGCATCTAATCCTATTTTTGTGATTATAGGAAATTAACACTCGAACAAGTGTGGCACGAAGGCTTGAAGAGGAGATTGCCATTGCTGGAGCTCCCCCCATGGTGATCAAGTTCCTTCTCTTGAAGATGATACTAATGGTAAAAAATCTCCGGCCAATCCTCCACCCTTTACTGATGGTGACATAAGGGCTGCCCTTATCCAATTGGACCAAGTCGTTTTAACAGAAGCCCAATTTATGACAGCCCAAGCTAACTGGGAAGTTGTATGCCGTCCAAATCAACAAATTGCTACCATTGTCTCCCATCTAAGGGACTTACTTAGGATGAACCCTCCTACTTTCTACAGGTCTAAGGTTGAAGAAGATCTCCAAGAGTTCGTTTATAAATTCTTCAAGATACTATTGGCTATGGCATTATCCGCTAGTGAGAAGGTCGAGTTAGCCACATATTAACTCAAGGATGCGGCTCAATAATGGTATGTCCAATGAAGGGATAATAGGCCATTAAAAGGTGGTCCGGTGTATTGGAAAACCTTCAAGAAGGAATTTCTTGATTGTTTCTTTTCTAAGGAGATTAATGAAGCTAAAGTTGTGGAGTTCATCCACCTTTGAAAGGGAGGTATGAATGTTCATGAATACTCATTGGAATTTACTAAATTTTCAAAATATTATCCTTCTTTTGTTTTCAATCCTAGAGATGAAATGACCCACTTTGTGATGGGTGTGTCAGATGATTTGCAGTCGGACTGTCATTCCGCTATGATAGTTAACAACATGCACATTTCTCAACTTATGGTGCATGCCAAACGTGTGGAAGAGGCAAGGTCTAAGAGGAAGAGTTGAGAAGCTAAAAGGGCAAGATCTTTTGATTGAGGTTTTTCAAAGAATAGGCTTGAAATATAATACAATCCTAGATAAGTGAAGAGAATTTCCAATAATGTTACTTCCAAGATCCCTATGTCTAGTGGTGATAGGGTTTCTAACCCTAATCCTAAGAAGGGAAAAGTTACTAGTACTCCGACCGAGAAGAAAACTTGTGAAGAGTGTGGCAAGAAACACTATGGTGATTGCCTTAAGGGGATGGACAATTGTTTTGGTTATGGTAAAAGTGGGCACAAGGTTAGGTATTGACCAAATGTGAGGGGACAATATAGTTGTAGTGGTCAAGCTCAAGCAAGTTGTTCAAATAAGGCTCCAAAGAAGAACCGCTTCTATGTTCTCCGCTCTAGGGGTGAGCAAGAAACTTCTCCCGATGTGGTGAGCAATATGTTGAAAGTGTTCTCTATTGATCTATATACCTTACTTGATCTCGGTGTGAACTTTTCATTTGTTACCCCTCTAGTAGCCAAAAAGTGTGACATTTTTTCCGCTATTTTGCATGAACCTTTTATAGTGTCTACTCCGGTGGATGATTCGGTTTTTTTAGAAAGGTTGCACATACAAAATCCTATAATGTTGCCAATAGAGTTTTTTATGTTGAACTAGTAGAACTTAATATGCTTGATTTTGACAATATATTAGGTATGGATTGGTCGCATTCTTTCTTTGCCTCTATTAATTGTAGGACAGGAGTGGTGAACTTTAACTTTCCAAATGAACCTGTGGTTGAGTAGAAGGAGGGAAATTCTATTCCTAGAGGTCATATTATCTAATTTCTAAAATCATGGAAAACGATCTGTAAAGGTTGTCTTTACCATATTGTAAGAGTCCAAGATCTAGACTCTAACATTCCTTCCGTTGAGTCGGTCCGCTTAGTGAGTGAAGTAGCGGAGGTGTTTCCTAATGACCTTCTCAGTAATCCTCCCGAACTAGAAATTGATTTTGGTATTCACTTTTGATTTTCGTACTTACTTATTAATGGAAACAAATCCCATTTCAATCCCTCTTATTTGATGGATCCGACCGAATTAAAAGAGGTGAAGGCTCTACTCAAGGATTTACTAGATGAGGTTCTATTCAATTTAGTATTTGTCCATGTGGTGCTATGGTTTGTTTTTGAAGAAGTAGGATGGGTCCTTAAGAATGTTTATTGATTATCGCCAACTCCATAAATTCACAATCAAGAATAAGTATCCTCTCCCTCGAATAGGCGACTTGATTTATCAACTCCAAAGGGAAAGTTAATTTTCTAAGATTGACTCGAGATCAGGGTATCACCATCTTAGGCTTACAAGTTAGGATATACAAATCATGACATTTCTTACTACATATGGTAACTATGATTTCTTAGGAATGGCCTCTGGTCTCACAAATGCCCTAGCGGCGTTTATGGATCTCATGAATAGGGTGTTACGAAGTTACCTATATTTATTTTTCATTTTATTCATTGAATACATCATGGTATATTCGAAAAATGGGGGTGATCACATCAACCATTTGAGAGTAGTTTTGCAAATACTTAAAGAAAATCAATTATATTAACCAAGTATAGCCAATGTGAGATTTTATTGAGGTCGATGAAATTTCTTCGTCATATGATCTCTAGTGATGGAGTGAAAGTTAATCCAAGGAAAATTGAGGCGGTGAAAAATTGTCAGAGACCATTGAATCCAACAAACATTTGGGGTTTCTTAGTTTTAGCGTGTTGTTATCGGAGGTTTGTGCATGGTTTTGTGTCCATTTCATATCCCTTGACTACTTTTACCCAAAGCTGTAATAAATTTGAGTTATTGGAGGCATGTGAGAGAAGTTTTCAAATGTTCCATTGCTGACTTTACTAGAGGGTACAAAGGGCTATGTTGTGTACTGTTATGCATCCCGGTGGGTTTAGGGTGTGTGCTTATGCAACAAAAGAAGGTGATAGCCACACATGAATGGAGATTCTATCTGTTGGAGGTTCGAGAATCTATGAAAGCACAACTAAGGCTATTCTTCTAGGATACTCAAGGTTGATGAGAGAAATTATCCAACTCATGACCTTGAATTAACGGTCGTAGTATTTTCTTTTAAAAATGAAGGCATTAGATGTATAGTGTCCATGGTTATGTATATACCAACCGTAAGAGTCTCCAGTGTGTGTTTACCTTTGAGGAGTTAAATATCCAGCAAAGAAGGTGGTTAGAATTGTTGAAATATTACGACATGAGTGGCCTCTATAACCCGGCAAGGCCAATATGGTTGCGGATGCTCTAAATCATATGACTATGGGTAGTGTGTCTCATATAGACGAAACTGAAAAAATACGTTGTGAAGGATTTTCATAGGTTGTATATATTGGGTGTGAGCTTGGAAGATTCTCCGAGCGGTGGTTTCATGGTCCATAAGAAATCCAAGTCATCATTGGTAGTTGAGGTGAATCCCAAACAACACCTTGAAAAATCATTGATAGAGCTGAAGGAATATTTCCTTGGCGAGCTTAACGAGGCATTATTTTCAAAGGGGATAGCATTTTGAGGTACCAAGGAAGATTGGGTGTTTCCAAAGTAGATGAGTTGAGGAACCAGATCTTTAAGGTAGCTGATGGGTCTCGCTACTCAATTCAACCTTGTTCGACAAAATGTAACATGACCTTACAGAAGTATTTTGGTGGGAAGGTTTGAAGAAGTACATATCATAGTTTGTTTCTATGTGTCCAAATTGCTAACAAGTAAAAGTCGAACATCAAAAGTCAGAATGCTTAGTACAAGAAATAAAAAATAGTACTTGGTATGGGAAGACATTAATATGGATTTTGTAGCGGGTTTACCTCGTACTTGTCACACCCCTTTTTCGCACGGCGGCATTAGGAATTTTTCCAATTTAAGTGACGTTATTAATTAGGGGATTATTTTAGTTTGTTTTACTCGCTACTTGGAATTGAGTTACGGTGTTTCAAGTCACCTTTTATTTAATCCGTTAATCAAAAGGAAATGACTATTTGTTTGGTCTGCTAACCAGTTCGGGTAAGGAATTCTATTGACCGAGGGGAAGGTATTAGGCATCTCGCGCGTCCCGTGGTTCTAGCACGGTCACATTATTGACTTTTATGACTTCGACTAATTTTTGAATATTATATTATGAAGACAACTGTATTTACCCTAGTTCTTTGATTTAGATTAACATATTTAAAACTGCACTATTTTATAAACATGTGAAGTCTTTACACATTTTCATTAATTGTTTATTTATTTTTCATGCTTTCAACATTTGCCTGCTTCTTAATTCCTCTCTTTTATTTCTTTTTGTACTAATCTTTCACGTTTTTTTTAACTTTCTTTTGTGTTTTTTTTTCATTGATTTTCTTCTTTTTCTTTTCTTATTATTTTTAATATTTTTTTAATGATAATAATAAATTATTTTATATATTTTTAGCAATATACTTTTTGTATCTTTTCATCTTTAAAGTATTTATTTATTTTTTACAATAAAGAGATTAGGTTTTAAACAATTAAATTTATATTCACAATAAAGTATGAATACGAAAAATAAAAAGGTGAAATAAATAAACAAATAAACAAATATGAGGCGTGTTTTCGGAATTAACTTTGCAGATTATATGGAACATACAATCATTTAAATAATTTTTCTCATGCTTCGATTTAACAAATATATAAAAAAAAATTAAAAAAAGTATTATTAATTACTATGATTACGTAGGAGGAAGAACGATTTCACCAGATAGTAGCCATAATGATTAAAACACGATATTATATATAATTTGTTCTAATTTTAACAATATGCACATATTTACCGTATTTCAATATTATAATGAAAAGGTTGGACCAACCTAGAACTTGATTAAATTCATAACATGAGAAATAAATACCACATATCATGAATATAATATTATAAATGAATATTCAATAATACCTTTTGCGAAAATCAAATTCAAGGAAATGATATAATCCTAACAAGAATCCACGAACTTGAAACCGCGAAAGTGAACCTCAACACTTAACCTTTGTTTGTTATTTTCAAAAAAAAGCAAGAAAATGAGAATAATATTTTTTACGTATGTGTTGCCTTCTTTTTCTTGATTTTTTCCTCTCTTTCGTTCTTTTTTTTACCTTTCTGATGTTGTTTTTCTTTCTTTTCTTTTTGATCTTTTTTCTTGATTTAATAGTGCAGGTGTGCATGTGTACGTGTGGTGTGAGTGGGAGTGGGGAGTGGGGAGGGATCGTGGGCTTGTGTATGTGTGTTTTTTTTTGTTTTTTGTTTTAAAATTTTTTATATTTAAAAAAAATAATATATATATATATATATATACACATAAATGATAATTATATAATTGTCTTGAGTAAATAAATAAATAAAGCTAAATGGGTAATTAAAACAAAAAGGACATAATTAAAAAATATTAGTTTATTTAAATAATATATGTAATATATATATATATATATATATATATATATACATACATATATATTATTATTATTATTATTTTTTATTTTCTAAAAGTCAAAATAAACTTATCTAATAAAAATTATATTTATGTTGTTGATTCTTATATATTTTAAATAAACTTAATGACAACAATAAAATATATTTAATTTAGATTGATAAAATTATTTATGCTATAAAAATTGGTGTTAAACTTTTAAATTCGGTCAAAATTACGTGTCTATAGTTTGCCCCTCTTTGACTGGAAATACGAAGAGTTTTTCAGACAAAGATGTTGAAAAAGTGACAAGTTTTGACCGAAATCTTATTTGAAAGATCAAAATTTGTGCGACCGAGTCCTTGTATTGACATCCTAGATATCCCGGGTGATAAGGGAATCAGGCCACTTGTAGTTGAAGGAGATAAATTGATGAGTTGGAAGTTAAGTGAGGTTCCATCGAGACTCCAGATCGCGGGTTTTATCCTTACCTAAAAGTTGAAAACTATTAGTCAAAAGAAAAACAAATGTACAAACTTCTATCCACGCAGCTTTTCTTGAATCTTCACTTGAATTTTGACTTTAATATATCACCTTGATTTTTGAGTGAATATCTTAACTTAGAATTAGAATGGAGGCTGAACTTGCCACTTAGACGAAACTTTTGACATTCTTCAAAATGACAACTTGAAAAACGCTCTTGAATAAATGTGTGTTTTCTTGATTTAAAGTTTACTTGTAAAAGATGTGTGGAAGTGAGGCTGCTACATGCGTTGAAGAAGCTAATTCTAACCATCATGGAATTGATTATTCTAAAAAATTTGAAACGTTGTTCTTGAATTTCAAATCCAGGTCTCACTTGAGAAAACCGGAGAACCACCACAAAAAAAATAATAATTTGCCCCAGTTTTCACTGGGAAATTTTTTTTGAGTTAATAGAAAATATAAATATAAAACATAAACTTCGGCTAGGAAGTCTTTATTTCAGGAGAAAATAAAACTAAAAATCTAGACTAGGAAGTGTTAATCCAATGAGAAAGTAATCTAATCCCATTATTTAGGAGGGTCATGCTAGTCCGATTATTCTGGAGTGTCCTGCTAGTCCCATTATCCATGAGGGTCCTGCTAGTCCCATTATGCAGAAGGGTCCTGCTAATCCCATTATCCAAGAGGGTCGTGCTAGTCCAATTATCAAGGAGGTTCATGCTAATCCCATTATCCAAGCGGGTCCTGCTAATCTCATTATCCAGAAGGGTCATGCTATTCTCATTATCCAGGAGGGTCCTTCTTATCCCATTATCAAGGAGGGTCCTGCTAATCCCATTATCTAGGAGGGTCCTGCTTCTCCCATTATCCAAGAGGGTCCTGCTACTCCCATTATCCAAGAGGGTCCTGCTATTCCCATTATCCAGTAGGGTCGTGCTATTCCCATTATCAAGGACGGTCCTGCTAATCCCATTATCAAGGAGGGTCCTGCGACTCTCATTATCAAGGAGGGTCCTGCTAATCCCATTATCAAGGAGGGTCCTACTATTCCATTATCCATGAGGGTCCTGCTAGACCCATTATTCAGGAGGGTCCTGCTAATCCCATTATCAAGGAGGGTCCTGCTAATCCCATTATCCAAGAGGGTCCTGCTAGTCCCATTATCAAGGAGGTTCCTGCTAATCCCATTTTCAAGGAGGTTCCTGCTAGTCCCATTTTCCAGGAGGGTCCTTGTAGTCCCATTATCCAGGAGGGTCCGGCTAATCCCATTATCCAGGAGTGTCCTGTTAGTCCCATTATCCAAAATAGTCCTGCTAGTCCCATTATCCATGAGGGTCCTGCTAGTCCCATTATCCAGGAGGGTCCCTCTAACCCCGTTATCAAGGAGGGTCCTGCTAGTCCCATTATCCCAGAGGGTCCTGCTAATCCCATTATCCAAGAGGGTCCTGCTAGTCCCGTTATCCAGGAGGGTCCTGCTAATCCCATTATCCAGGAGGGTCCTCCTAGTCCCATTATCTAGGAGGGTCCTGCTAATACCATTATCCTGGAGCATCCTGCTGGTCTCATTATCCAGGAGGGTCCTGCTAGTCCCATTATCTAGGAGGGTCCTGCTAGTCCCATTATCAAGGAGAGTCCTGCTAGTCCCATTATCCAGGAGGGTCTTGCTAATCCCATTATCTAGGAGAGTCTTGCTAATCCCATTTTCCAGGAGGGTCCTGTTAGTACCATTATCCTGGAGGGTCCTGCTCGTCCAATTGGCAAAAAGGGTCCTGCTAATAAAATTTTGAACAAACTAATAATACCAACGAAACATTGTGAATGCTATCTTAATTATTTGGAAGTTCCTTCAAGGAGAAAACAAAATAATAGTAATAAATAAATTAAATATTCCAACAATCAAGTAATTGCTATTTTTATATATATTAGCCAACTTTTATTTAATATTCCACAAGTCTATATTGTAGGGTTTCAATTTCGCTCGCTGCAGACTAGTTTGAACATGTAGGTTCCTTGAATCCTCAATCTTGAAACAACTTGTGTCCCTTCTTCAACAAAGAAAATTTGTGAGTTTGAAAAGGTGGTGGTTGGTTTGTGGTTCAATCTTTTGACAAGGGCAGCTCAAACACTTATGACGCTTTGATTGTTTCAAACGGTCAATACTTCTTATTGATTTATAGTACTTTTATCCGAATTTGCATACTTTGGGACCTAAATCCAATGTCTTTATCTCACTACACTGATTGTTTATCCTTCATAGGATCAGACAATTTTCGAATTCAACACTTGTAGACAGATAAACTCAGTAGCCTGATGCTTTGCCTAGTACCGATTAGAGACTTGGTAGCGAGTCTTGAAGTTCCTTCATATTTTTTTTTGACAAAGACTCAACTCAAATACATACCAATAAAGTGAAGAAAAAAGTATCAGAAAATTGCGAACTATATGAGAATAAAAGAAAATATTAGATGAAGACTCTTTTTTTGTAGGAAGAAGAAAGAAAAACTTATCTGAGTGTGGAGTCGAGTCTATTGATCATGCCATGCAATTTGAATTGATTTCCAGATATGGCTATCCAATCTATTCATCAACCATTATTGATTGATCAATCTTGATATGGAATCCTGACATTTATTGAAGCCCCAAATAATTTGGAACCCTTATATACTTTGTGATATTCATGAAGGTCTTTGCCGCTAAAACTCTATCATGTTAATTGCTCCAGCTCACGCCCGCCTTATGGTGCATGTCAAAATTTTCACCAATAAGACTCTCTTATATTCAACTCCTTTTCGCCTTACGGTGCCCACTTAGGGTTTTCACCAATAAGACTCACTCATTTTTATTTCTTTTTAACCAGATTTGGCGGCGCTTCAGGATTTCCTACCCACCCGTAACCAACTTACTTTCGACATATCAAGGGTTGATGCAAAGACCTTTTTTTTACTTTAGATGATGGGGTTGATTTTTAGCTTTGAGATGAGACCAAATGAATAAACAAACGACTTTTGCCTTAGTATACTACAATATGAATTTTTTGGATTTATATTTGATTGAACCTAACCCAACATTAGGGTTGCCTACGTATCTGGCCGAAACAAGAATCGGGTCAAACGTAGTTCAGGCAATTTTATTTTTTTTTGGAAAGTCAAGGAAACAGTATAACCTAGAGATCTTATTGAATCAACCCTTGAAATGTTAATCCCAAACATAAGGGTTTATAATGTCTAAACTTAATCATATGTAATATCTCTTCACAGCATCAGCATTGACGACTGTCACTTTCCCTTCTATATCTGCTAAGTAAAGAGCATCATTTAGTAATCCCCTTTTAACAACGAATGGTCCTCTCCAATTTGGAGAAAATTTTCCTTTTGTTTCAGCATGATGTGGCAAAATGCGTCTCAACTCTAATTGACCCTCTTCAAAATGTCTGGGACGCACCTTTTTGTTGCATGCCCGCGCCATTATTTTTTGATATAATTGTCCATGACATACTGATGTCAGATGTTTCTCATCAATAAAACTTAATTGGTCTAACCGAGTTTCGATCCATTCATCATCATCAATTTCAGCCTCCACAACGATTCGTAAAGATGGGATCTCAATCTCTGCAGGTATAACTGCCTGAGTCCCGTATACCAGTGAATATGGGGTAGCGCCCACCGACGTACAGACTGTAGTGCGATAACCCAACAAAGCAAAAAGCAACTTTTCAATCCATTGTCGACAACTTTGCACCATCTTACGAAGTATCTTTTTTATATTTTTGTTAGCAGCTTCTACAGCCCCATTTGTCTCTGTGTGATACGGAGTCGAATTTCGATGCTCAATCTTAAATCGGTGGCATACCTCATGCATTAAGTGGCTGTTGAGATTTGCGACGTTATCAGTTATAATCACCTTTGGAATACCAAATTGACAGATGATGTTTAAATGGATGAAATCCACCATGAACTTCTTCTTCACTGACTTGAATGTTACTGCTTTCACCCACATTGTAAAATAATCAATAGCCACCAAGATGAACCTGTGACCATTAGATGCTTTTGGTTCTATCGTTCCAATCACATCCATTCCCCATGCAACGAAAGGCCATGGAGCGGACATTGCATGCAACTCAAAAGGGGGAGAATGTATTAAATCACCATGTATTTGACATTCATGACATTTACGAAAAAATCTTATGGAATCTCGCTCCATGGTGAGCAAATAATATCCTGCTGGAACTATTTTCTTGGCTAGAACATTTCCATTCATATGAGGTCCACAAACTCGTGAGTGTACTTCAATCATGATTGTGGAAGCCTGTTGAGCATTTACACACCTTAGAAGAACTAAATCGGATGTCTTTTTGTACAGTATGCCTCCGCTTAAGAAAAAACCCCTTGCTAGTCATTGAATTGTCCGTTTTTTATTACAGGTTACATCCGACGGACATTCTCCAGACTGAAGATATGTTTTTATATCATGAAACCAAGGCTTACCATCAAATTCCTCCTCAATCATGTTGCAATAAGCATGTTGATCACGAATTTTTATGCATAAAGGGTCGATATGAGCGTCATCAAGGTGTTGGAGCACCGAAGATAAAGTGGCCAATGCATCTACAATCTCATTGTGCATTCTGGGAATGTGTCTAAACTTTATCGACACGAATCGTTGACAAAGACCTTGTAAACAATGTTGATATGGTATGAGCTTTGGGTCTCGAGTTTCCCATTCTCCTTGAATTTGATGAACTAGTAAGTCTGAATCTCCTAACAGTAACAATTTTTGGATGCCCATGTCAACAGCTAACCTCAGACCAAAAATGCACGCTTCGTACTCAGACATATTATTAGTATAAATAGAATCTAAGTTGGGCTGATGTAGGGTAATATTCCCCTAATTCAGACATAAGAACAACTCCTATTCCAACTCCTTTTCTGTTAGAGGCACCATCAAAGAATAACTTCCAACCTTGATCTTTATTCTACATAACTTCATCGATACAAGATATCTCTTCATCTAGAAAATAGGTTTTAAGTGGTTCATATTCATCATCAATAGGGTTCTCTGCCAATGCTTGAGCTTTCATTGCGATCCGCGTTATACAGATAATGTCGAACTCTGTGAGCAATATTTGCCATTTCGCGAGCCTGCCTATGGGCATGGGCTTTTGAAAAATATATGTCCACGGATCCATACGAGAGATGAGATAAGTAGTGTAAGATGAAAGATAATGTTTCAACTTCTGTGCTACCCAAGTTAGGGCACAACACGTTCTTTTAAGAAGGGTGTACTTCACTTCTTAAAGGGTAAACTTCTTGCTGAGGTAATAAATGGCGCGCTCTTTCTTTCCAGTGTCATCATGCAAACCCAGTACCCAACCAAAAGAACTATCCAGTAATGACATATACAATATCAAAGGTCTTCCCGGCTCGGGAGGAACCAACACAAGGGGATTAGATAGGTAACTCATAATTTTTTCAAAAGCTTCTCGACATTCTTCGATCCACTCGACTGTGGCATTCTTTTCCAATAATTTAAAGATAGGCTCACAAGTTGTTGTGAGTTGAGCAATGAATCTGCTGATATAGTTTAACCTTGCTAGAAGGCTAATAACCTCAGTTTTGTTCTTAGGAGGTGGCAATTCTTGAATTGCTTTTATTTTTGAAGGATCCAACTCGATACCTCCTCGATTAACTATAAACCCCAAAAGTTTTCCATATGGTACTCCAATTACACATTTTGCAGGATTAAGCTTGAGATTGTATCTACGGAGCCTTTCAAAGAATCTCCTTAAGTCTTTCACATAATTTGACTGTTTTTTTGATTTAATGATAACACCATCCACATAAACTTCATTTCTCTATGCATCATATCGTGAAACATGGTTGTCATTGCTCTTATATAAGTTGCCCCTGCATTCTTTAATGCAAACATCATAACACGATAACAATATGTACCCCATGGAGTGATAAAAGATGTTTTTTCCTCATCTTCATCATCCATAATAATCTGATGGTAGTCTGCATAACAATCCACCAAAGATGCAACCTCATGTTTAGCACAATTATCCAATAAAATATGGATGTTAGGCAAAGTAAATCATCTTTTCGACTTGCCTTATTCAAATCACGATAATCAAGACACATTCAAACTTTGTCGTATTTCTTAGGGACGGGTACGATATTGGCTAACCAAGAAGGATATTGAGAGACTCTAATGACATTGGCCTCAAGTTGTTTTGTGATCTCCTCTTTAATTGTTACACTCATGTCGGCTTTGAGTTTTCTCATCTTCTGCTTTATCGAAGGACAACTAGGATAAATTGGCAACTTGTGAACAACCATGTCAGTGCTTAATGTAGGCATGTCATCATAAGATGACGCAAAAACATCTTTGTAATCAAACAGGGCCTTGATTATATCGTCCTCTTGATGTCGAACATGTACACTTATTTTAGTCTGCTTAATAATTTCCTGATCCCCAAAATTTATCGTCTCAATTTCACTCATGTTTGGATTTTACTCATTTTCAAAATGATTGAAATCCCTCATTACTTCTTCAAATACTCTGTCGTCATCATATTCGACTTCTCGACTCATTATTTCAATGTTAGGTCGAAGATTATATTGGATATTAAGATCTGGCGAAAATTTCTGCATGCATTTCATATAACAAGAATCGGCATAGAAAGAACTATATAAAAGAAAATGAACAAATATATTAGGCTAAAATAAATATGCAATTACATCCTATTGAAAAGGGAAATAGAATGTTTGAAATAAAACGACAAGATAAAATCTGAATTACAATCCTTGAATGAATCAGATGACAAAAGAAAAAACAAGACAGACTACCAAGACTCGTCTTTAACAGGAAGAGGGGTGGCCTCCCAATTGTTTAGATTTACATCAGGACCAATGAATTGCACATATCTGTCGCTAGTCAGTTCTCCGAGTTCCACCATATCAACCTCGACAAATAAATCTTGAAAATAGTTGATCATTTCTTCGCTAACTTTCATCATTGGCTCTGGAAAAGATGATTGATTAGATTAAGTTGCACGGTCTTTGATGAAAGATTTGTAGATTGGTTGTATAGGCTTGGTTTGGGACCATGCATCTCTCTTCTGCTTCTTTGCCTTCATTTTGTCCTCGACTCTAGGTTGGTAGCCTAAGCCAAAAGTACCGATGCTCTTTCGTTGACTCACAGGATAAGCTCTTCCTTGCAAGCAGATTCTTAAGCCTTTACCCGGCTCAAACCCATAATTCAGCAATTCATTCACCACCATTACAGACGCGATGGGCATATTTGGTTTTGAAATGACACTCCCCTCGGGGACATGCTCAATAACCACTACCTCAGAAGCTTGATAAACTAGTGCCTCATTCTCATTATCCGCCTTGATAAAAGGGAAAGAAGAGTCTTTGTAGATTGACAAATCCCCCTCATGATGAACAATTACCTCTTGTCGGTCGTGTTCAAACTTAATCATTTGATGCAACGTTGAGGGGACTGCTCCAGCCCTATACACCCATGGCCTCCCCAACAATAGATTGTAGGACGCGTTGATATCCAACACTTGAAAATTCACAGCACAATCCATAGACCCTATGGTTAGTACGAGCTCTATCTCACCAATAACATTTGTTTTTGACCTACCAAACGCTCTAACACATACATGGTTGGGTCGGACCCTTTCAACACTAACATTCAATTTCTGTAGAGTTCATAAAGGACAAATATTTGCTCTAGATCCTCCATCAATTAGAACTCGAGTGACATATGAAAGCTCACTCATTACAGAGATATGTAGGCCTTGGTTATGTCCTGTACCTTCGTTGGGTAGTTCATCAACTGAAAAGGTGATGCGGTTTACCTCAAATTTTCTCCCAACAATCTTCTCTAACTGACTTTCTGTAACATTACTAGGAACATTTGCTTAATTAAAAATTTTCATTACAGCCTTACGATGTTCATTAGAATGTATTAGCAAAGACAATAAAGATATTTGGGCTGGAGTTTTTCTTAATTGTTCCACCACGGAGTAGTCTGATAGTTTCATCTTTCTTAGGAATTCCTCTCCTTCTACTTCAGTGACTGGACTTTTTATTTGTATGTTGTCATTTTTAGTGTTCCTTAATTACATCGGGACATAACATCTTCCTGAACGGGTTATTCCTCCCACTTCATCTATATCTTCAGCAACTTATTTTTCCTTGTATGTCTTGACAGTAGGTTCATAATTACAGGGAACAACTTTGGGGTTAGTCATTGGGAGCTGGGATACTGGTCTGATAATAACAGGAGGAATATGGGCCCCTTGCACGATCAAGATAGGTTTGTTTGGCCTTTTTGGAAGAAACAATTTTGCCTTACTCGGGCTTGCCCAAACATCTTCAGGGGCTCCTTTCACAGTTTAGATGGTTGTGTTTGATGGACTCAACTTTTCTAACACATTTTCTTCCCCTAAAGGCATCATTCTTGTTAAATCAACAACATTTGCTGACTTTTTAATGCCAGCTCCAACCCTAAGGATTGGCTTATACGGAGATGCAAACTCTTCATAACCCTTCATCATTTTCAGCATGTTTGTTTTGGTATGCCGCGGCAATGGATTTTGATTGATGTTGGGTCCGCTCGGACTTTCAACTATAATTTGGTTAGAATCGATCAAATCCTGAATGAACCATTTCAAATACCAACATCTCTCTATGTTGTGACCTGGGGCATTAGAACATTATGCGCAATGTTGAGAATAATCCAAATTTCTCGGGGGAGGATTTAACATCTTTCTCTCAATAGGAATTAAAGCATTCAATGTCCTTAATTTTTGGAACAAGCTAGCATACGACTCCCCAATAGGAATGAACTCATATTTAACGCCATTTCCCTTTTTGTATTGTGGTCTAGGACGGAAAGGAATTCTAGCAGTATTTTGATGAACTTGTGGGGGTGGTGGATGATTTTGTAGAGTTAGTGCACGCCATTGTGAATAAGAAGGGGGTGTAATTGGTTGTGCATTAAAAACATGATATGGAGTGTATGGGATAGAATATTGTGGAGCTTGGGAAGGAAAATAGTGTTGCGGGGAATTACCTAGAACATGAGTCCTACGCGGTGATACAATAGTGGCCACATCCTCCCTTCTCTTCTTCCCTCCATTATTTCCAGAACCATTTTGAAGCACTTTTTTTGTGGCTTTTAAGGCAGCTTGACTTACAATCTTTGCAGACTTGATGCCATTTTCCACCATTTCCCCTACCTTAATAACTTCAGTGTATGTCTTCCCTACGGCAGAAAGTAGATAATGAATGTAATTAGGTTCTTGCGCCTGGAGAAAAACATCAATCATCTCTGACTCCTTCATCGATGGTTTAACCCTAGCAGGTTGTTCTCTCCATCTGAGAGCATATTCACGAAAATTTTCCGTGGTCTTTTTTGTCTTGTTCGCTAACGAGGAGCTATCCGGAACAATGTCAATATTATATTGAAATTATTGTAACAAACATCGAGCCAAATCATCCCATGTGTACCAGTTGGTGATATCCTGATCTATGAACCATTCAGATGCAATCCCTACTAAGCTTTCCCCAAAATAGGCCATAAGTAACTCTTATTTTCCCTCTGCACCCCTCAATTTGTTGCAATATATCTTTAGATGAGCTATGTGGCCTCTTAGTCTTTGCATATCTCTTAAACTCTGTTCCAAATTCTTCATTTTCTTAGTCATTTCTTCACGTTCCTCATTCTTTTCCATCCTCTCAATTTCGACAGGGAACTATGTTGATGAATGTGGGGATGAAATCTTTGAATTTTAATGGCCTCTTCAAGATTGTAACTCTGATCAGGCCAAACTTTGGGCGGAGGATTGCTTTTGGATTTGGGCATCATCGTTGGCTGCGGGATAGTGTTTGTCGGGGCAGTTGACACAAAGAGTGGATTACTTATCACAAGCGCATTCGAAGGGCGCACCATAGAAGTTCTAGCGACATTGAATGTGTTAGCATAGGGGCTGAATCCAAGGGGATATATCGGATCGCTTGTCGACACC
This sequence comes from Solanum lycopersicum, assembly GCF_036512215.1. Taxonomy (NCBI): domain Eukaryota; kingdom Viridiplantae; phylum Streptophyta; class Magnoliopsida; order Solanales; family Solanaceae; genus Solanum; species Solanum lycopersicum. The sequence goes on along the minus strand of NC_090806.1, from coordinate 40,023,424 downwards.
TGCATAGGGTAAGACATATTTGTATTAAAATAGTCTCGGATTGAAGACGGTGGAGGTTGTCCACTCATCCAAGCCTCGTACATCTATGCCATTTGCTGTTTTAATGCCCTTATCTTTTCTGCTGTCCCTATTTCTTGTGAAGTCATCTGGTTTTGGATCTCCTCATCATTGTCCAATTCATTTCCGTCTTTGGGGTCCATTTTCTATGTCTCTTTCGTTCTTGTGTTGTAAAGATGTGATGCTAGTTTAACCTCAAACCAACTACCTTTAAGCTAGTATGTCTCTCTCTCTTTCTCTCTCTATCTCTTTCTCTGAATAGAGTAATAAATCGATTAGTGTTAAGAAATTATGCACATTGTATCCACATACATACTTCTAATATGGAGGACCTCATGTTTCATCCCAACTTACCTAGGCATTGTTCTCTTCATTAGTTTTTAATATTTTATTATCATTATTTATTTATTTACTTATTTTTTATTTTTTTATTATCAATATGAATATCATTTTTTAAGAGAAAGAAGAATGAAAAAAGAAAAGAAATAATAATAATAATAATAATAATAATAATAATATAAATTGAACCCCCTGTGTTGCCTACGTATTATGTTTGGCTCATGAATCAGATCTTTCGTAGTTTGAGAAAGATATTAATAATAATTTTTTTATTTAAATTCTTTTTTGCATGACATATGCACATATGGTGACTGAAAGGAAATCTTTTTCATTCATTTTCAAATATTTGAAACAATAATTTGAATAAAACAAAAAAAACAGAAGTACCTTGGACTTAGATAGACTCTAAATGATATAAAATAACAAAACGAAAAGAAAGAGAAAAAACATAAAATATTAATAATAATGAAATAATCACTACTAAGAGAATAGACTCTAAAAGAATTTGAATCCTCGAATCTCAATCATCTCCAAGGCCCTTATAAATCTTCGCCAACGCTTTCAGTAGATATGGAGCCAAAGCACGGGCCTGTTGGCCCAACCTCTCATCGTTCTGATGTAAATATCTAGCATAAACATTGTTGAGTTCATCCTTGAGTTGTAGTATTCGGTCTGTGGCTTCATCCATATTGTGATAACAATTCTATAACCAGTGGTGAGCAGTACTGACTTCATAAGTCAAATTTTCCCTTTGTTCTTTGAGTTCTTCAATTTGAAGGTGGAGTGCATCTCGCTCGGCTATTCTTTGACCTCTCTCAATCTCACAGTCGGCCTAATAAGAACTAAAACGCCTTGCTATTTCTCTTTCCCGTTCCATAGAGGCTTTAACTTGAGTTTAGAGTCAAGACTGTGCGCAGATAAGTTGGGCCTTTTCTTTCGTATACTCTTCTTCCTGTTGCTCCATAGCGCGTGTGGCAATGCCCAAGTCTTCTTGTAAGGTTAGAATGGTAGAGAGGTGTTTTCTAACTCTAACATCAAATATCGCATCACGTTGGGCCAACTTATCTTTAGCGTTTTTCAGGTCATTACTTGTCACAACCCAAATCCGGGCCGCGACTGGCACCCACACTTACCCTCCTATGTGAGCGAACCAACCGATCTAACCTTAACATTTCAATAGAATATCAACAGAAAGTAATGTGGAAGACTTAAACTCATTAAATAGAGACCAATTCATTAACTTCTAAAATTCAACATCTATTATTCCCCAAAATCTGAAAGTCATCATCACAAGAACATCTACGATCAAATGACTAAACTAAGAGTATTCTAAAAGCAAAAAATACATAAGAAGCTAGTCCATGCCGGAAGTTCAAGGCATCAAGACTTGAAGAAGAAGATCCAGTCCAAGCTAGAAGCATTAGCTCACCCTTAATTTCCGATGTATTAAGACTGGCTTGAATTACTGTTGAGTTGAAGACGATGGCACGTTTGCTGCACTCCACAAATAAACAAGAAGAGAACATAAAAGTAGGGGTCAGTACAAAACACGGGTATTTAGTAGATATCATCGGCAAACTCAAAATAGAAATTAATATATACAAAGTAATATCATAAAATCAACTATGATACTCAACATGTAACAACAACAAATACTATATCATTAATAATTACCATCAAGTTCACACATGAGGACTCAAGCCTCAATACCATACTCATTTGGGAATTATGTTCTTTAGATTGAATATATTAACATCTTTCAAGATTCATTATCTTTATTTCTCTTGTGTCGATACGTGACACTCCGCTCCCTCATATTCATTAATCCTCTTGTGTCGGTACGTGACACTCCGATCCCCTAGATCTACGTGTCAGTTCGTGACACCCGATCCCCTAATTCTATGTGTCGGTTCGATACACCCGATTCCCTAAATCTACGTGTCGGTTCATGACACCCGATTCCCTAAATCTACGTGTCGGTTCGTGACACCCGATCTCCTAATTCTACGTGTCGGTTTGTGACACCCGATCCCCTAATTCTACGTGTCGGTTCGTGACACCCGATCCCCTAATTCTACGTGTCGGTTCGTGACACTCGATCCCCTAATCTCTTTCTATCAATTCATCAAGCCTTCTTTCTCACCAAGTCATCATCCATCTCATTACTTTAGTTCATCAAGCCTTCTTTTATATCAAGGCGTCATCATTAACAAGAGATTAGGTTTTTATCAAGATTTGGGATTCAATAGCTTCATCATGCTTAATATAATCACAATTATATAATCACGTTCATGCATGCTTACAATTAAGCACATAACAGGGGTTTACAATACTACCAATACATATCACTCTCTATTAAGAGTTTACTATGAAAGCATGAAAACCATAACCTACCTCCACCGAAGATTTGTGATTTAGCGAGAAATTCCCAAGGCTTTTGTTTCTTGTTCTCGTTCGATCCTCTCTCAATTCGTTTCTCTTTCCCTCTCTTTGTTCTTTCTAATTTTCTTTATTCAACCCTCTTTCTTTTACACTAATTAATATATAATTAAGAATGAAAGATGGTAATAATGACACACTAATTAACTTAAGGTTACCTATTTTAACCCCCAAGTAATTAGACTTATTAACCTTAACCCTCTAACTTTATAATTAAAGTAGAAATAGTTCAAAACGTCCCTTAAAACGTGCAAAGAAATCCGACCCAGACTGGGATTTGCGCAACCTGTGATAGGCCGTCGTGCCTGCGACGGTTTGTCATGCAGGTCGTCGCAAAGTTCAGAGACCTAAATTTCCACCAAGGGTCTGTGGCGGTCCGTCACACCTGTGACGGTCCGTCCTGCCATTTCGTTACGAAGTTCAGAGAGTCGATTTTCAGTACCCAATTTTCAGTTTTTCTAAGTGTTTTGAAAAGAGACCCTGCGACGGTCCGTCGTGCCCATGACAGTCCGTCTTTGGGTCCGTCGCCTCAGCCTGTTTTTCCAGGATAAAATCTGCTGCTCAAACGACTAAACAGGTCGTTACATTACTTAGGATATCCACAGTAGATATGTAGCTTCTTTCGACTTTCAGGCGATCTTGCTTGAACTTAACCTCAATTTGTGCTTCTCGATCTATAGGTCCTTTTATTGACCCTTCTGGCATAACCTTAGGAAGAGGCTTATCATGAACCCAATCTAAGTATGCTTTGTCCACCTCGCCTCTAGTGCGATCCTTCACCATATCGTGGGGACTAGAGAGTATGCATCCCCCCCAAATCTTAAATATCTCTGATTGCCTTAAAGGTATCTTAGGATAAAACTGATACATGAATTCACGCATATCTTCATTGGGTGGTATAAACTGGTGTCGCGCAAGTTGTCGCCTGACTCTAAGTGGCATGTAAGGTTTGACACCTCGAAGACCCATTAGGACAATAAACGGTCGAAAAGTAGACATGTATATCACCTCGGCCGATGGAAACCAATGATAATTCCACACAATCTTGTTAGCAGTCAGATTATTGAGGTGTTGCTTCCAAGCTTCAATACCCTTTGGAAAAATATGATCTTTGATTCTTTCTTTGTGATCTCCAATATAATCATTCAATTCGACTTTAAAGTCCACTACATAAGGGTGATGAAAAATGTGTTCAATCATCCATAGTTGTAATAACATATTGCATCCCTCAAAGTAGTCTTTTCCATCCTTGCAAATAGTTAAAGCAGGATAGATGTCTGCCAGAATCATTGGTACGAGGGTGATATTAGGTTTTTTCTCAAAAGCTGTAATGACTGCAGCTAAGTTCATGCAAATCTTTCCTCCCTTTTTTTGAAATACCATGATCCCTAAAAAAACCACCACGAAGGCATCATAATTGTGTGCTTCCCAGGTCAGACGACACCCATTTTTACGGAGTTTCTTTCCATACACTTCGAATCCATCACTTTTGCCATATCTTTAGTACAAAAATTCTAACGGAACCCATCCATTATTGAGACAACCACCTATATCATTCTCATTTATATGCAGTAATTGTAGAAACCTCCTCCCATTAATATGTTTTGGTATCATAGGCCCTTCTTTGTGTAGATGTTTACCCTTTCCAATTAATGCCCCTATCTCCTCAAGGGTGGGGATGAGTTCACAACAAGAAAAATGGAATACATTCCTTAACGGGTCCCAAAAATGCACTAGTGCTTCTATCAAATCATGTCGTGGCTCAACATACAAAAGGCTTCGTAGAAATCCCAAGCGTTTGAACACCATTCCTAGTCCATGGTTTGTCATATTTTTATACCATGTCTTCAAGAGTGTTGGGGCCTTATCCACTATCATGAATCAAGGTGATTGGTCCTCTCTTTGTCTCTTATCTCCATTTCCATATGGATTCATATTTCCCTATATTATTATAGTGTCAACCTAGGCTTAATAAAATATATATTTTTTAACAAGAATATTGGAAAAATCAAACACACAAAAAAAGTAAATTTTTTTATAATAAAATATATATTTTAAATAAGAATAAGTAAAAATCATACACACACAAAAAAAGCAAATTTTTTATTATTTTTTTAATAAAATAATCATACACATACACACACACATAAAAAAAGTAATTTATTTTTATTCTTATTTTTTTTTAATTTTTTTAAAAGATAGTTATTAAATCAAGAATGAGAATATATATATATATATATATATAGCCCTTAAAATTTTTCAAAAACTAAAAATATTAATATATTCGATTGTATTTTATTTTTTGTTGATTAAATTTTCAATCCTTTTTTTATATATATAGAAATGCTATGATGGTAATAATAGATTTTTCTATTTAAAAAAGAAATATGAACTTTGATAGAAAAAACTGTGTTTAATAAAAGGATTACGTCAAAACTTCAATTTTGTATTTTTCGTTATAATTAATTATTAATTATAATTCATTCATCTAAAGTCGACCAACATTTGTATTGTCTTCCCCATAATACAACAAACAACACAAAATAATGTGCATGATAGTCTCAAGTAGGGATACTTCTCCTAGACAGGCTCGAGCGTTGTGTCGAGCTCCACATTAATTCAACATTATGCATGATGAAGATAAATAAAATCCTCTTAGGGATAGTCATTGTTGAGGCTTGTTTTACTAGGTAAACAATCTAATAGGGAAGGTGTCTAGACTGGCCATAAAATGAGCGGACTACTCGAGTCGAGAAGGGACAGCTTACCAGTAGCAGGGCTTTCTGGCCTCACTTTTAGTTCTTCCCATCCTAAGACATGTGTTACTATAGCATCCTTTCCAGGAGCGTTGCCGCATCTCTGGTATCTCATGGCTCGGAAGCGTAATCGCATCTCCGAATAAAGTATCTCAGAAGAGTCAGATAGATGCGCGAGGAAAGACGATTATATGATAATTAACATATTATCAAAAGGGTAAATAAGCAAACAAATAACATATTATGCAATTAAACACAATATTCACAAATCGATAAGTACGTAAATACATAATAAAGTCATGTAGAGTCGCCAGAGATGTCATACCCCTTTTTCGCGCGGCGGCGTTAGGGTTTTCCAATTTAAGTGACGTTATTAATTAGGGGATTATTTTAGTTTATAATTTTTTGAAGTCGCCACTTGGAGTTGAGTTACGGTGTTCAAAGTCACCTTTTATTTAATCCCTTAATCAAAAGGAAATGACTCTTTGCTTGGTCTGCTAACCAGTTCGGTTAAGGAATTCTATTGATTGAGGAGAAGGTATTAGGCATCCCTCGAGTCCCGTGGTTCTAGCACGGGCACTTTATATACTCTTATGACTTAAACAAATTTTTGAATATTATATTATTCAGACAACTGTATTTATCCTCATTTTTTGATTTGTATTAACATATTTAAAACGGCACTATTTTATAAACATGTGAAGATTTTACACATTTTCATTAATTGTTTATTTATTTTTCATGTTTTCAACATTTGCCCGCTTCTTAATTTCTCACTTTTATTTCTTTTTATAATAATCTTTCACGTTTTTTTTACTTTCCTTTTGTGTTTTATTTTTTTTTCATTGATTTTTTCTTTTTCTTTTCTCACTCTTTTTAAAATATTTTTTTAAAGATAATTATAAATAATTTTATATTTTATTAACACTATACTTTTTGTATCTTTTCATTTTTAAAGTATTTATTTATCTTTTACTTTTTCCTGTACATTTTTTAACATTCTTTTTATTATATATATATTTTTTATTTTTTATTATTCTTTTTCTAATTAGAACATTCCTTCTTCACTACTTTTCTTTTCTTTTCTTATTTTTTCCATCTTTTTTCTTTTTGGTCATTAATATATATATTGTAGGTAGGTAATGTTTACATTGTTTTTTTTTCATTTCTTATTATTTGAAAGAAAAAATAGTAAGCATATTATAAAAATTCAATAATTATTTTTTCAATATAATATTCAATAATCTTCTTTAGATGATTATTAACATTAGCATTAAATAATTTGCAAATCAACTCTATCTCACAAATTTTCTCATTCAATATTATCATAAACTATTTTACTAATCTAGTATATTTAGGCACAAACAAAGAGATTAGGTTTTAAACAATTAAATTTATATTCACAATAAAGTATGCATACTTAAAATTATAAGGGGAAATAAATAAAAAAATAAATAAATATGAGGCATGTTGTCGGAATTAACTATACAGATTATATGGAACATACGATCGTTTAAAAAAAATTCCTCATGTTTCGATTTAACAAATACATAAAAAAAAAATTTATAAAAAAAATATTATTAATTACCATGATTAAATAGGAGCAAGAACGATTTCACCAGATACTAACCATAAAGATTAAAACATGATACTATACATAATTTGTTCTAATTTTAACAATATGCACATATTTATCGTATTTCAATATTATAATGAAAAGGCTGAAACAACCTAGAACTTGATTAAATTCATAACATGAGAAATAAATACCGCATAATCATGAATATAATATTATAAATGAATATTGAATAATACCTTTTGCGAAAATCAAATTCAAGGAAATTATATAATCCTAACAAGAATCCACAAACTTGAAACTATGAAAGTGAACCTCAAAACTCAACCTTTGTTTGTAATTTTAAAAAAAAGTAAGAAGATGAGAATAATATTTTTTACGTATGTGTTGCCGCCTTTTTCTTGATTTTTTCCTCCCTTTCGTTCTTTTTTTTTACCATTCTGATGTTGTTTTTGCTTTCTTTTCTTTTGGATCTTTTTTCCTGATTTAATAGTGCAGGTGTTCATGTGTACGTGTGGTGTGAGTGGGAGTGGGGAGTGGGGAGGGATCGTGGGTTTGTGTGTGTGTTTTGTTTTGTAATTTTTTTTTGTTTTTTAAATTTTTAATATTTAAATATATATATATATATATATATATATATATATATATATATATAAATATATATATATAAATGATAATTATATAATTGCCTTGAGTAAATAAATAAATAAAGCTAAATGTGTAATTAAAAAGAAAAAGACATAATTAAAAAATATTAGTTTATTGAAATAATATATGTAATATATATATATATATATATATATATATATATATATAGACATATATACATATATATTATTATTATTATTTATAATTTTTTAACAATCAAAATAAACTTATCTAATAAAAATTATATTTATGTTGTTTATTCTTATATCTATTAAATAAACATTATGACAATAATAAAATATATTTAATTTAGATTGATAAAATTATTTATGCTCTAAAAATTGGTGTTAAACTTTTAAATTCGGTCAAAATTACGTGTCTACAGTACTGAAAGGCAATATTACTCCATATGGGTGGTGGAGGATAGGTTGACCAAGTTTGCTCACTTTATTCCCTTCATGTCTACTTATTCGGCAAAAGATGGTGCTAGGAAAATCATAGCTGAGATTGTGTATCATTATGGTATTCTGTTATCCATCATATCTAATAAGGGTGCACAATCACATCTATGTTTTTTAGGTCATCCAAAAAAGGTTTGGTTACTAAGGTGAATCTAAGTACTGCTTTTCATCCCCAACCGGATGGTCAAGCAGAGCATACTATTTAAGCCCTTGAGGATATTCTTAGGGCTTGTTTTATTGATTTCAAGGGAGTTTTCTTATAATAATAGTTTTTATTCATCCATCGTTATATCATAAGTAACCTGTGGGTGAGCCTTTGGTTCTTTATTCCAATTTGATTTATAAGACTTTGGAGAAAGTCCATATTATAAGGAATCTGTTGCAGACTGCCTATATTTTTCAAAAGTCATATACGGATCATAGGAAAAGGAATTTGGAGTTTCAAGAAGGTGATAGAGTGTATTTGAAAATATCACCTAAGAAAGGGGTGGTTAGATTTGCAATAAAGGAAAGGTAAGTCCTCGTTTTGTGGGTCAATTTGAAATGTTTCAAAGGGTTGGGAAGGTTGTCTATAAATTGAACTTCCTAGTGAATTGGCCTAAGTTCATCCACTTTTCCATGTTTCCATGCTGAAGAAATGCATCGGCGATCTCGAGTCCATTCTTCTTATTGAAGTGTTGGTGTGAAAGATAACCTCTCTTATGATGATGTTCCGGATCAAATTCTTGATAGGCAAGTCAATGAGTTATGGAATAAAGAGGTGGCTTCTGTAATGGAGTTATGGAAGAATCACCTAGTTAACGGTGCAACATGGGAGGCTGAACTTGACATGAACTGTCCTTCCGCTCATCAATTTGATAACGAAGGTTAGTAATTCTTACTTACAATGAAAATGATGACAACAATTGATGTTTCTTTAATATTTAGTAAATTTTTCAAAATAGGAACTTTTTAATAGCTTTACAGTGACTTACAGTGAAGTTGTGCATTTGAACTTGAAATTTTTCTCTTTGTCTTGTTTTGAGTTATGTCGTGCATTTTTAAATGGTGAGTATTTATGGAATAGTATATGGTATGTTGATAAGTTGAATTTTGATATAATTAACTCATAAATAATATGTTGAGCTCATATTGTTGTGAGAAAGATATTACTCATAATGTAATATTGAAGCTTATGTGTGGTAATTGAAGTTTCTAATTGCCTTGTGTAAGATATATGGTTGAAATTGTTATGTATTCTTGTTGGTTGGGCTTCTAGTCTTGAGTCTATTCGTTCCTTCTAAAGATTTTTATTGTTATTTTGGAACGGATGTTCCTAACGGGGGGGGGATAATGTAACACTTTGAAAATCCATGACGTGTTCTACATCCTAACATAAGTGTAATAAGGTCTAGACCAAAACGTCCTTGACGTTCGGAAACTATGTCAAGGAGGTTCTAGTGTGCCTTAGAAAATTTTACTAGAGTTTAGGACTCAGAAATAAATGAAAATATGTGGAAGGGTATCTAACATGTGTTTGAGTAGATTCATGGTCGAAAGGTCTGGGTACGAATCCCCAACGACCATCCAAGGGCCCTTGAGGAGGACCCTTGTAAGTGGAGTCAAACACTGCCTGTGCAGTAAGCACCCAGAAGAGGAAATCCACGATTCCTGTGTGGATCCACGGGGCTTTCTTGACAACCATAGAAAAACACTTTAAAAAATTGTTGGATCCCTCGACTGAAAAAGTCTCTGATCAAAACCACGAGTCTACAGCACGAAGGGACGGTCTGCCATCGATTGAGCCACGAGGCGTCGACAGGGTTCCATCTATTAGTGGCCTGAAATTCCTGAATGTTTTTAAGTCTCTCTTAACTAATTAATTAAGGGGTTTTGTAGTTAGTTAGGTATTAACGGAAGTCTAATTAACTTAATTATCCCCCCATACAAAGAACCCAACCCCCTTAATATTATTACAACTCTCAAAATAAAACTCTCTTTCTTCTCTCTGCTTTCTCTCCCTATAAGAAGACAACACTGAAGACAAGCTAGGGGAAGGATTTGGAGGCTAAAATTATACAATTTAACCATAAATTATTCATCAAACCTTTACGTATGGGATATAATTCACCTTTGAGAACTCTTTCCTCAAAGGGTTCTTTCAATGTATTTTTAAAAGTTGAGTTTTCATGTGGGTCTTTCCCAATCTCGAAAATTAGGTTATGAATTGGATTTTTTATGATTTATTTTAAATATTATGAGTATATTATCATTTTTTCTAAATTATTTATGATATATCTTTATGATTTGGTCTAGTTTGTAGAAGATGACCCTTAACCCTTAACCTTAGTTTTGATTTTGATATGAATTACTTTGTAATTTTTTACATTGACTTTGTTATTTGTTGAACTACTATTATATGATTTTTTAACATTAATAATTATCAAATTAGGGTAATTTTTAGTCTTTCATGCTACTTCATGAGAAGATGATCTAGGATAACAAGTATGTTGTGAATTGACCAAAGTATCTTCTCTTAAACTAAGATATTGTATAGAATTTTGATGTAGTAATTCTTCTAGCCTTATTATAGTGTTGATTATTGTCTTATGATGTTGTATACGAATTTTTTTTTGAATTGAGGGCTTATGGTAAGACCTTAATGATGAACTATGAAAGAGACTTGGTAAGTCTTATGATCTCTATCCTTTGCTTCAAATTGTGGGTAGTTGTGATTAATTCATAATATTGTATTCAAGTATGACTTTTATTAGGATTGATAGGATGGTATGTTGTTGAATATAAATGTCATGATTATAGTTATGAGATATTGGCTTAAGATGTTAATGTTATTAGGAGGGTGAATGATTTAACAATGTGCCTTATTATGACATGAAAATGTTGATGTGCCAACCTCACTTATATGAATTGTAATGAAAGAAGTATTCTCATTCAATTCTTATTGATATATCGATGATGACCTAAACTAAGCTATGATTGATATAAAATCTTAAAGACATTTCAAAAAGGGATTCTAATTTAGCACCGACTGAACTAGAATGAGGAGTGTACCTTCCAACACAGGGAATGTAAGATCACTAAATTACTCTTTAAATTGTAGGCTACAATGCATGTAGCATAAAAAGGGTACCAACTACATTTCGTGGTTCTTCAACTATGTTGCCCACATAAGAATACTTGTTAGTGGATCCACGTAGTTTCTATGTTTTATATTTAGTTACTACCTTCGCAAGTAGTTTGCCTTCATCCGATGTAGGGTTTAATGACATTGGTTTCAACATTAGCTCATGTTGTCTATGTCGGTTAGGGAAAGATGTTATGAGTAGGATAAATGAATTAAAGGATTGAACTCTAACTATGATAACTTAAGGCGTCTATCTTAGTCTAGGAAAAGTCCGGGAAAAAACTCCAAAAAGACAAACAAAAGGGTCCTTAGGAGGACTCAACCTTTGTCCCACAAGCTCGCCACGGCAACAGCATTTGTTTCATGGTGAAATAGTTCTACGTTGCGGACTTGGTCCTCCATAGGTAAAAAATTTGTTCCGCGTCACAGTAATAACTAATACTAACTTCCCTAGAAGTTATTTTCAAAAATATCATGCGGGAATTAGTCCACAACGATGAAGATTTCGTAAATAGAATTTGAGTTTGACATGTTTAAAAGTCCAAAATAAGTGTGCGGGTGTTTTTGAAATACTTGGAGAAGATTATGAACAATGTTTAATACTTATTTAACCCCTTTCTAAAGTCATAACCCCAACACCTAACAAGAAAATAAAAATCTCAAAACTCTCTTCTTCTCGAAATTCTCTCAAACCTCCACTGGAGGGAAAACTCAAGTTCAAGATAGGGTATGGGTTTTCATGGTTTATTCTCAAATTTCTTATGGTTATTCAATAAATATGTTATGGTGATCCTTCATACTTAGTTATCCTCTCATTTAAGGAGTCAATCAAGGATGTTCAAATGTGATTCAAATACAAAAATTCCCAATTTTCAATCTAATCGCGGGTTCATTTTCCAATTTACCTCAAAAGCATTCTGATGATGAATTTATTATTAATCAATGATTTTAATAATAATTTAAATCCAATTCCATTAAGAGCCCATGATCTCCCTAATTTCTCAAATTGGCCTATAATGTGGGATTTGTGATGTTTACTCTTTGTTGATTGAATTATTTTTCAATGAAGTTGAATTGCCTATTACTAATGTTATCATATGAATTAAATATGAATATTTGATGATTGAGTAATGATGATCAAGGTTTAGTGATTGTGTAAATTGATCTATATTCCTCTACCTTCTATATATTTGATGAAGTAGTGTACTCACCATGATCTTGAAACCGCGATGATTCAAGTACGATTTGTTTATGTAATGGTATCTTAAGCTACTGTTTAATACATGTATTATGTAGAATTATGGCAATTTATTAATGATGATTAATGTTGGGACGAAATGTAACTTGGGATATTCTCTCTTCAGCTGCTTCACTACGATGAAACATAAGGACCGTCACAGGCTCGACGGACCGTCCCGAGCTCTGTTTCTGCATTTCTTGTTCAAAAACTTCCACGTTCATCTTTAGACAGATTGTCTGTAAATAAAGAGAAACTCACATAAAAATCATTACAAAAAGGCTTTTGGACACACACTAAACTTAAGGAAAAAGCATTAAAACTATCATAAAACCATGGTATATCATCACCGTCAACTTAAATTCATTGTTTGTCCTCATGCGATGCACTATGACTCACTACAAAATCTTTGTACAATAGTATCCATGTTTTAGCTTTCACAATGATTTGACTATCAATCACGATCAATCTCATCATGTTTATGAATGTTTTCATTATTAGGCTTGAATAATGTGGAACGAGACCATGACACAGCCTCACCACGCACTGACACCTATCCTCTTCAATTTCTCACCAAGGTGCTAATATTTTTCGGTATTGCATCTAATGTCCTCACATCAAAATAGCATCCTAACTTTTCACACAATGATTTCAGTTTGAGTATAAGACTTTCTTTTCAAAACTCACTCTCAGAACAAATTCACAGCTCAAATATGCATATTGCATAGGCTTGCCTTTATTTTAAATGATTTATGTTCGCCATACAACTCTAAGGATAACCATAGGACTTTCTTAGCTTGTAACATAAGATCAGGGTTAGGTAGGGTATATATAGGTATAATTTAGTGACTTTTTTCCCTCCTTGACATATCGGCTAAATATACAACTTTTTATCATTTTATTTCACCCAATTTCTCATATTCTTTCACCTTGCTATTTTCCTTTCTTTCTTAATTTGTGTAAGTGACTCTCTTCTTTTCTTGCTTGTATTTTTTCTTTCAAGTGTTTTTTTAAAGTCACTTTACTTTTGTTCTTTCTATCTCTTTGTTCTTTCAACCCCACATTCCAGAGCATTCCTCATAATAGCCACCCTCAACTCATGGCTTTGCCATGTGTCAAAGTACCCAATACCCAAAGTTTAGTCATGGCCATGAAAAAGTTGTTTACTGCATTAGCTACCCTCAACATATGCTTTTGGTGCACATGTCAAAGGAGGGACCAAGACCAACACATTATTTCCAGAAAAGATCAATTGGGGTGAAAAAGAAAGTCAAGTTTAAGCTTAAATCATTTGGATCAAAGAGGGATTAATTTTATTCGTTTTGTTATTTAGGCTAAAAATTGGCTATATTGAACAAGGGCCTATGATCCTTTCCTAATTGTCTATTACAACTTACATTTAGTAGGACTCACCAGACAAGTTCTAGCTTAGTTCAAATAGTGGACTATTCAAATATTCCTCATGCTCACTTGACATCTCATTACCCTACAAGATTATCAGACACCTAGTTCGAGTTTTATACTCAGGGTCATGCAGTGGTGTATCTTTATGTCATGCTTAGAGCCACATATATATATAAATTACTATGCCTAGTGATGAATCATTTTCATTGCATCAAAATATCATTTTTGTTTTAGCCATCATGCTTCAGAGTTATACAATATACACAAAATATAGACATGCGGGTTCAACAATAAAAATAACTAGTCTCTAGGGGGAAAAGAACATAGACAACAAACCTTTAAAGAGTATAGTGAATTGGGCTACTCACACTTCACCCTAGCACTAACTTTCCATTTACCCAACCCCCAACAAAAAGATATGAAATTGTCCCCATTGCATAAAAAAAACTAAGATACGAGAGTGGTAGGTGAAGCAAACCGGGGGCGCAAAGCACGGACGATCAGCAAGTTGGTGGGTCTGGTTCCCCAGAACCCACTACCTCTGTAGTCTCCACACCATCAATAGTGTCCTCATCATAAAAAGCACTATCAATAGTGCCTCATGCGGTCTCCACAACTCTGGAGCTAGATGCCCCAACAACTGACTCTATAGCCCTGATCCTACGCACCTCCTCATAAGCAAATGAGGCTCTTCTCGCATCCTCCATCTCACGGTGCTTTTCTCTCGTGCTCTATTTTCATCCTCCTCTCGACCCTTTCGCCTTTTGGCATGATCTCGAGTAGGGAGTGGTGGAATCTCAGAAATGACGAATAAGGCCACCATCACTGTGTCCTCCGTAGGCTCTACAAAAGGGGCCTCAAAATTAGGAACCCTAGCCTCTAGGATCATATCAATGGCCGCTCGCAGACACTTATCTGCAACATTAGGATCAACACGTCCACCTAAGGGGCTAGCCGGGTAGCACCCGCAATTCAAAAGAGTCCAACCGCTAATAAAACTCAACGATCTTCTGCTCTGTGTGCTGAACCATTTTACACTCCAAGTGCTTTTCTGCCACAACAATAGACCTCTATATCCAAGGCTGGATGTGATTCATAAGTGTAGCCATCTGTGACTCTAGTTTATGGATCCTAGCAAGTGGCACCTGAGCAGGAAAAGGGGATGAGCGAGAGGAGCGGAGTAGCAAGAGGTTGTACTTCTACCCAGGAAGACTCGACTAGGGTAGTGTCAGTGGTTTCGGAACCACCCTGCATACACTTTCGAGCATGTGCTACCATATAGGCTAGATGTTCACAAAGTGAGGCAACTCTGGATGGGGCTCTGCGCGTGGAGCCAATTTATTTGTTTCATCTCTAATGAGCGCGATATCAACATTGCCCAACAGAGTCTTGAGTTGATCAATGTTCTAGATTAGAAAAACTGCAAACCTCCATAAAGAAAATATCATGCACGAAAATGGGTAAGTAGTTGTGACTTTGAAATCCCTCTCGCTCATGACCGCCTACAGAAGCCAAGCGAAGTCCAACCCAAACCCGGATTTCATCGCCATCATCAGAACTATGCGATCTCATGTAACAATATTATCAGCAGCCGTGGGGGAAAGGAAGTGGGGAACAATAAACCATAAGAACTTAGGCGTGAACGTCAAGTTAGACTTCTTGATGGCTCCCTTTGGCTAAGTCACCCTGTCGGCACCCTCTCCGTTAATAGAGAAGTGCAGGTCCAGCTTCTTCTTTGTGGTCTCCCTCAGTGATGGCTCACGCAAGAATTTGCCATTTTTTACAATTTGCCACCGGTAGTCGAACTCGACGGTAAGAGCGGTCCTGTTGGCATAAACATCCTCACCGTACATATACAGGAGGATCGCTGGCAGTGAGATATCAACTTGTATGCCGCGTACTCGTACATGTTCAAGGGGGGCCTATTTGGCGGGGGCAGCCCATCTATCTATCTATGATCGGAGAGTAGCCACATAAGAGGCATAATAGTCTTGGACCAGTGTATGCTGAAGAGATTATGGATCTCTAGCATGGTGGGGAGACTTCACGTAAGGACCCACCTCTCCAGTTTAAGGGTCTGTGTCATGACACCTTCATCATTATGAAACTGGCCTTCTGAATACACTATATATTGCCCGTCGACACACCACAGGTTGGGCTGGTAGGCAACCAGGGTGAGAGCACGAGTCGATGATCCTTGATTTAAATCAGAACTGTCAGCCTCATCAGACGAGGTAGATTGTGCAACTCTGGTGGGTGTAGGGACTTCTGCGAACCCAGAGGCTTTCTGCAACTACAAAACTCATAAGGAACCAGACACTCCTTCTTGATGTGTAGTTTACCCAGAAGGTGTGCCGGTCTGTGTGCACTCCTCGTCAGACTGGGAGGCAGTGACTCTGTCGGATTCCCCCTTTTTGGGTGTAGCTTTGGTTGCCCGTGAAGCTCGTGATGGAGTGGCAGTGCCTGGGGGCATGTACTCGGGATCATTCTCAATATCAGAGCCTATGACCAGAAGGGACGATAGACGTTGAACGCCCATATGCTTAAACTCGATATTGTTTTGGTGCCATTAAAGATAGTACATGAGAACAAGATGTGCAATTTTTGAAAAATCATTGATGAATCTCCTGTAAAAACCTTCATGCCCAAGAAAGCTTCTCACACCTTTTACTGATATAGGTGGGGGAAGTCTCTCTATTACCTCGACTTTAGCTCGATCAACAACTATGCCTTTTTCTGAAATGCGATGACCGAAAACAATACCTTCTTTCACCATAAAGTGGCGTTTTCCCCAATTTAGTACTAAATGATAGTCTTCACATCTTTTAAGGACCTCACATAAAATTTGTCAAACACTGCTCGAATGATTCACCAACGACAGAAAGGTTGTTTTCTCGTAATCTTCTAGTCTAATAGAAATCTCATTATACCCCAAATATCAGTCAAGAAAATAGTACCACCCTTTTCCGACAAGTCTATCCAACTTCTGATCCATGAATAGCATAAGGAAATGATCATTTTCAGTCCATGAATTTAATTTATGGTAATCCATACACACCCTCCAACCAATGACCGGTCTCATTGGAACAAGTGCATTTTTCTTATTGGGGACCACAGTCGTTCCGTCTTTCTTAGGTACATAGTAAATAGGGCATACCCAACTACTATCAGTGATCGGATAAATTACTCCAGCATCCAACCACTTAATGATTTCCTTCTTCACGACCTCTTGAATATGTTTATTTAAGTGTCTCTAGTGCTCAATACTTGTCTTATGATCAGGCATGAGTTGGATTTTATGAGAACAAATAGCAGGGGGGGATCCCAATAATGTCTGCAATAGTCCACCCAAAAGCTCTTTTGAACCTTTTTAGCACTTTCACCAAACTCTCAACTTGTTGTTCATTAAGATTGTATTTAATAATTGCCGGCAAAGTATCTCCATTTCCTAAGAATTCATACCTGAGATGTGGTGGGAGAGCTTTTAGTTCAAACTTTGGAGCCTCCTCTTTAGATGGTTTCGGGATGGAGACTCATGATTCTTCATGTCTAACTCATATATCTTCGGTTTAAACCAAACATCACCTCGAGCAAGATCAGCAAATACTGACTCATATTCTTCAATGCAATAATTATCAAAATTCATTATCACTGCCGCTAATGCTTCTACACCTAGACCTTCTTCTATTGGTGTCTCAGAGTACTCACCAACTTTGTATGATATAGCAGATACCGATTGGACTTCACCACTCTGCCTCATGAACCTATACATGTTGAAGGTCACTTCTTCATTGTTCAACCAAAATTTCATCTGCCCCTTTTCCATATCAAGTAAGGCTATACCCATAGAAAGGAAAGGCCTCCTAAGAATTATAGGCACTTCAAATTTGACTTCACAATCAAGAGTAACAAAATCATCCGGAAATATGAAAGACTCCACTTTAAATAGCACATCGTGGAGTATCCCTATAGGCTTTTTTACTGTTCAATGGGCCATAAGTAGCCGCATCGCAGTGGGCTTTGGATCACCCAAACCCAACTTCTTGTAAATTTAGAGGGGCATGAGATTTATGCTTGCCCCTAGACCACATAATGCTTTCGCAAAATGTAATAACACGATTGTACAAGGAATAATGTACGCACCCAGATCTTCTTTCTTTTGTACCAGAGATCTTGTAGCAATAGCACTACAATGCTACATTCTATCATATTCCTCAAAAGTAATCAATTTTTTCTCCGTAACCAGATCTTTCATAAAGTTGGCATAATCGGGCATATGTTCCTAAGCTTCTACCAAAGGGACATAGATAGAAAGTTGCTTCAACATTGTTATAAAACAATGATATTTACCATTCTCGGTCTTTTTAGATAATCTTTGAATAAAAGAGGATAGTGGTCTATGCATGGGAGTTACCGTTTTAGGCACTTCAACATCTTTTCAAGTGTATCTTATACTTCACCACTAACCTCTACAACTTTATCATTATCTTTTATCATGTTTTCCTCATTAGATGACATAGGTGGGTAAATGGTTTGCTTACCACCTCGAGTGGTGATTGCCATACAGTGTCCATCATTTTTCAGATTTTTGACAGTGTTGCTAGGAAGAGTGCCCAGTTGCCCCGTGTTCACAATTGCAGATAATCGGGCCAATTGTAACTCAAGCTGCATAATCGGTATTGCATGTGCAACATATCCTCAACTCGTGCCATACTACCTCCACCATCCCTAAGAGTAACTTCACGATTTTGAGGAAGAACATAGGGATAATTCCTATCATTTGTATTACCGTAGTTACCCCTATTGAAGTTATTGTCGCGGTTATAATTTCCATCTCAAACATAATGACCCTCACGGTTATAATTACCATATATTCGACCTTGGTTTCCTTAAACATGGCGCCAATTCTCATGATTAGAGGCTTGGGCACTCGGTCGGAAACCCCGCGTCTGCTTATTTACCGTATAGAAATCCTTCTCATAATAACATTCATCAATTGGTGGTGGTGGTTTAGACTCGTAGTTAACTGCATTTATCTTTTCTGCACCCCCACTTACATCTATTCATACCAACCCAAGTTCAGTTCTCATCTGAGCCATCTGTAAACGAATCTCATCTCTAACTTTTTAGCAATGTTGGAATAAGTACACTTCCCATAAGAACCACCCTCTATCGTATCAAATACCACATTATTTTTATCATCCTGTCACCGATAGAAGTATTCCTTCAGTGACTCATCATGTATGCGGTGATTTGGGACGCTTCTCAAAAATGAGGTGAATCTATCCCAAGAACCACTAAATGACTCTCCTGGTAGTGCCACAATGTTGTTCACTATGTCATTGTGGTTTAGTTTCTTTGAGACTAGGTAGTAACATTCTAAGAAAATGTCGCTCAGTTTGTTCCAAGTGAATATTGAGTTATAAGGGAGCTGAGTGAACCAAATAGTAGCCTCTCCTGTCAGTGAGAGAGGAAAGACTTTTAGCCCTATTACATCCAAATCCAAATAGGGCCTCCCTACACAGCTTTTACATACTGCTCTTACATTAGCTACATGGGTATGTAGATCCTCAGAAGGTAGCCCTGAAAACAAACCTCTAGCAGTGAGTATTTACATCATACTACTAGTTACCACAAAGGTGTGGACTTGTGGTAGAGGGGGCAAGCCAAGTTGCTCATCATAGTCTACTATATTATCATAGCCTTTGTAGTATTCTTGTGGACGTGGAGCGAGATTTGGTCACCTTTGTGTATTTTCACCCGGATCATCAGGTAATAACATACCATGAACACAATCGGGGCTGGGATGTTCTAGTTGGATCATCATCGTTAATACCCATGTTTCGATTCATCTTGCGTAGTGTACACTCTAATTCCTCATCGTAGGAAAACAAGGGTTCTCTTCCTCTACGTGTATTTGGCATACAAGAAAGATAGTTCTGCAAGAATCAAAAACAATAAATAAAATAAAATAAAGAATATATCAACTAAAGAATAGTAATAAGTTTAAGTTAATCTAAAACTTACTTTTCCCGGCAACGACACAAAAATTTGATACTCTCAAACTTACTTCTCAAATAAGAAAAACATGGTCGTATCAAGTAAAGAACCCAACTAATGAGGTTGGAAGCGTTCCCACAAGGAAAATAGTTCAGACCTAACTTTAATCTAATATTAGTCAATTATTTCCTTAGAAAATAAAACACAATAAAATAGAGGGGGTTATTTCTAAATTAATGATAATAACTACATAAATTAAACTAACAACTAACAGACTCAAATCTTGGAGTTTATTCAATTAATAAAAGTAACTAGCGTTTAAGTGTTCCCCAAAGGTTCCTAACATGATAATTCTAACTATAAAAATTCTTTTCTGGTATCTTGCATGTAAAGTGATAAGTTATATATTTCTAAATTCTTTGTCCGGCATCTAGAAAATTTCACTCCGCACATTGGTCCGGCTACGTGTGTTGCTATATTAACCCTTTTCTTTACCTCATATTAAGCATCGTATTCGATATTTGACTAAGTTATTACCTTGTACCAATCAATACTAACCTATTAGATAGTATACACTTAGTCTATGTGAATAATTCTTTTCTATTATTTATCTCCTTGGACCTGAAAGTAGAATTAAGGCGAGTTCTAGTGTTTGCCATCCGTTAAAAAGACTTCAAAACGAAAGAAATATCAATACATGCAAGACACTATTCTAGAATTGTTATTTTAGTTGGGTTTTACCTCATTTTTCACCCATGGTTCCCACTACCCTAGTTATGAAGTTTACTTACCCATAGTCATAATCACAATATTCATATATGTAGAATAAGAATTCATTCACTTACTTTTATGAGAAAGATAAAATCCAGAAGTTCACTTGATTAATCAACAAACGCACTAATAATCAATTCCAGAAAAAGTGTATCAATTACTAAAGTTAATTGAGAAATAAAGATTCTCCGAAAGTATAACAATCAAAAATCTCACATAAAAGAGTCTACTAACAAAGAGTCTAACCCTAAAAACGAGGTTTTCCAAACTATTTAAAAAAGACAAAAACCTATTAAAAGAAGGACTCTAATTTCTGAGAAACTATCAAAACGTGTCCGAGTCGACAGACCTTGTGACGAGCCTTTGTTGTCATGAAGGGCTGTCATGGCCTCCGTCATCAAATACTTTACAAATCCTTCTACTTCTTTCTTCATTACCCTTGACGAACATGTATGAAGTACAATTCCAAGCATGATGGTCCGTAGAGGGTCTTCGTTCCATAAAACTTAAACTTCATAGAATTTGGGTACTGGACTACTCTCTGATCATCACGACGAAACAGAAAGACGGACCATCGTGGCTATGATTGTCCATCATGAACTTCGTAATCCCACACTTAGGTTAGAATTCCCCATATTCATTCAGCGGTTTCACTACGATGCCACCTACGGACCGTCACAGGCTCGACGGACCGTCACAAGCTCCGTAGGTGGTAAATTTTTTGCATTTCTTGATCAAAAACATCTGCGTTCATCTTTAGACATATTTCCTGCAAATAAAGAGAAACATATATAAAAATCAATAAAAAAAGGCTTTTGGACACACACTAAACTTATGTAAAAAGCATTAAGAATATCGTGAAACCACGACATATCAGTGCTGATTAAGTTGTTGAATGAGTTCTGCCATTACCACCTCCTTGAACCTGGTTGGAAGGACAATCCCTCAACCTGTGACAAGATTGACCGCACTCAAAACATCCTTCCTTTCATGCGAAGCACTAGCCTGGATAGTTCTTACCACACTTGGGACGAATGGGGTAAGTCTTGGTGCCTGAAACATTCCCCTAGGACTTAGATCCTGATTTCTTAACCTTCGTATCATACCTATTGTTGGAGGATGTAACACTAGGTGATGAAGGGGCTAGAGCTGAAAACTTTTGCTGACTTGGTGAGCTATTTCCAACACCCGATTTTTGCAAAAAATAGTCATAGTTTCGAGTCCTAGCCTTCTTATTCTCCTTGGCCTGTTCCCTTAGCTTATCGCCCTTAACATTCTAGGCATGAGTCATAAGCCTAGAGATGTTTAAATCTCCTAGTAACACAGTATTTCTACACTCAGTTTTAACCAAATCTAACACTCCATACAAGAAAGTTTTTATCTAAGCCCTGCAGTAAGAAACCATGCGAGGATTATACCTGGAGAGTTCGTTAAACTTGAGCCCATACTCTTGGACAATTATATTTCTCTGCCTTATGTTCAAGAATTCTTGAGCCTTGGATTCTCTGAACTCTATTGAGAAAAAACCTTTCTAGAGAGGCCTCACTAAAGCAATCCAAAGTAATAGGAGTTGCATGAGTACCCCTATTTTTCTTCTACTGAGTGTACCCGATATGAGCAACATCCTTCTACTGGTATGATGCCAACTCAACCCATCATTTCCAGTGAGTTGCATTACCTAAAAGATCTTCTTGATCTCATTCAAGAAATTCTAAGATTTCTCATTACTTTTTGATCCTAAGAACTCTGGCGGATTCATCCTAACAAAGTCACGGACCCTTGCTGCTGCTGATCAACCATTTGCATTCACAGGAGCATGAACCCCATTGTTCTGGTTTGTCATAATTTAAGAAAATATTTGAATGGCGTTCCTGAACATAGCATTAAAGACTTCCTAATTTGGGAGTGGAGGAGTTGCGTTTGTATTCCTACTATTCGTATTCCTAGCGTTAGCTCTATGAGGAGGCATAATCTAAAACGTAGAACGTTAATTTAGAGTTGAATAAGATCATACCTTATTCATGATAAGACTAATAAGAAAGTGATTTTTTCCTCACTTTGTATCCTCCTTCGAATAAGATGTACGGTTACACGAATGAAAAAGACTCTTGTTAGTGCGGCTTTTTGGACATAGTAGGAGTCTTGAACCTAGTGCTCTGATACAATGTTTTGTCAAGCCTCGAGCTACACCCGAGACGCGGACGCTTAACCTAGGACAACAAGTAATCCCAAAATACCCCTGGTGGCATGATCATGAGCATACATAAGATAATAAACTCAATGCGGAATCTAAATCATAATTTAAATTGAAATGATGGCGAATACTCATATTATATAACTGAGATAAATGAATTGCTGATGAGTTTAATACAATGAAACTATTAACTCAATACTAAGCAGAAAATAACTATGTTTGATATATGCCTCTAACTATCTAAAAATGCTAAGACAAGCCACCGTTAATTCTAGCAAAAACTAAAACTAAATGACTAAAAGACTTACATGAACTCATGACTATTATCCTCGGAGAATGAGGACTCACAACTGAATCTACTGGACTGGAGATCAGACTCGATCTAAGCTTGATCTGGATGTTGATAACCTAAACCTACATCACGAGAAGATGTAGAGCATGTATGCGTCATTACATGAAGGTACTGAGCATGTTGTATAGAGTAAACCTTAAACAAAAC
This sequence comes from Solanum lycopersicum, assembly GCF_036512215.1. Taxonomy (NCBI): domain Eukaryota; kingdom Viridiplantae; phylum Streptophyta; class Magnoliopsida; order Solanales; family Solanaceae; genus Solanum; species Solanum lycopersicum. The sequence goes on along the minus strand of NC_090806.1, from coordinate 39,999,919 downwards.
ATAACTGAACAAGCACGAAAACAAGTATGATAGTCTGAACATGATATAGTGATTTTTGAGCTAACTAGATGCAATGACCAAATTTGTTACATGTTTGAACTTAATACTGAATATACCAATAATTGGTCAATGCAATAGTGTCTAACATTACTATGGGAGCTACATTAACCGATAATAGAACCACATGAGCTAAATGTGTAAAACAATGTATACGCTCAATCGATAGGACCCAATATATCATGCTAGAGGTATAAAGGCATGCTGGCGTGATCAGAAAAGTGATTGACCATAGAGGGGACTTACAACTTATTTGTCTAGTAGTTTTGGGACTACTTAAGTACACTGAACCCTAATCAATTTCGATATTATGCTACTCACAATGAAATATGTATTTATATGACTGTGATTCTGTAAATACTATATGTCATAAACTGAACATGAAAAATGAGAAAGCAACAATTAATATACTAATTATGAATTTATAACTGAGGCATGTATACCTACCGTAACTCAAATATCTAACCTACAATGTGTAATTCAAGAACTAAAAAATACATAGCTAGGGTTCTGAAATTCATGCAATAATCTGATTAATAACATAGATATCTAATTTGGAACATATGTCCAATTAATTCATGAAGTTCTGTTGGAGTTATAGAAATCCTAGGTCCAATCATCATATGGGAATAAAGAATCTGACAGAAAACTAGGGACCCAATGGGTGAAAGGAACCCAATAATTAAATACCACATACCTGGTGATGAAATCAGAGTACAAATATTTAGATTTTAGGGTTTGACTAATGGAACCATGTTGCATTCTTTAACTAGTGTTCTTGAACTTTTTCTACTTTCATGATTTTAATTTTCTAAGTTTTTGGATAATGATTTGACTTAGGTAAGTTTTAGTTATATTTATAGGATTAAACTAACTAAATTCTAATTATATAGGGTGTAAACGCCGTATCTTAGGGTTAAAATGAAATAGGAAAAGACCAAAAGACCCTTGAATTAATTGATGTCAGATTAAACGGCGACCTGGATTGATGAGTACTAGTTCACTCGAAGCTCCGTCGTTTGGGTCCATAGGTTAGGTCTGTTCTATATGCCTTTACTAAAAAATGCATAACTTTTCACTCAGATGTCTGATTTTAGCAAACCTAGTGTTATGGAAATCTAATTAAATTTTTTACAATTTCATTGGTCATGGGGTACCTAATTAATTTAATTTTAAGAGTTATGATCAATTGAAGTTGACCCAATTGCAATTTCCCCCTAGCTATTTGCTAATTTCTACCTATGGTCCGTATGTCCATCTACAGATCATGCTGATCAATCGTTCTTCTTGTTGGAGAGTGGGTAAATGGGGTCTTGATCGATGAACACAGACTACGGACCGTAGTCTAAACTACTTGCCATAGGTCCGTCCATAGTTCAAAACTTATTCAAATTTTTAGGGATGCATTTTGGGAAAGTTTAAGTCATAAACGCGGATGTTCACTACCGGCCGTGGGTCAGGCTACAATTTGTCGATTCAAACCGTCGATTATACTTGAAAATTTTCTGAAATGCTGATTTATAGTCTGTTCTAGTTAGAGGGTGTTACAATTATTTGATCACAATGTGCAATGTACAAGCACACACCTCATGAATGCTTACAAGTATTATAGATTCATGGTGTCTAATGAATGTATAATTCTCATAGCACTAATGTCTACTATTATTCATGTAGATTAAATGTCCATGAGGTATGAATGTATCGCTTAACTAGAATTAAATGGTAGGTGTACTAATATGGGTAAGGGTATGGGATCTTGCCTATGCATTGCACATGTGTACCTTGATAGGATAGTTCCTAGGATTGTCTTCTAAGTACATGGATATGAATGTATGAACATGTTATGAATATCACCTTTACACTATAACGGTAATTATATGATATGATGAAGTACGAATATGCATATTGTCTTGGTATGTTTATTTTAATGGATTAGTCATATAGTTATACCCATATAGTAATGCATTGATGTGTGAATGTGCATGGCCTTAATGATTATGTGAAATGTTTTCTCACATATATTTATACACACAATCATGAATAATGATTTATTTAATAGAGGTTCACTTGAAAGGTGTTCTCAAGAGTACCCTAAACGAGATGGTATGTCAATATGCTATGTCCATGTGAAAGTGTTTTTCACATGTTATAGGTTTATTAACTCTCATCTATGACCTATGAGATAAGCATATGTGTAGTCAATATCCTAAAACCTATGTTTTATATATTAATGTAATAAAGGCTTTTCAATAAAGGGAACGTAGCTTAGCACTGAGTGAACACGTAGATATGGGGTGGAGCCTTCCCAAAGAGTGAAGGTAGAGTTCACCATGGTTCTCACAGGGTGGATAGCCTAATAGTCCAAAAAGGGTGCAGAGTTATGTTTCCATGAAATCCCCCAATTACCATAATACATGCTTTTAACATAATGTAACAACCGTAAAAAATTATATACTAAGTTATACTTAATGTGTCAAGAATGTCTATGATTAGATCAGGGTTCACAAGGATTGATGTGTGCAGAACCAGACTTTGTAACCCTTGCTACATCCAAACCAACTAACTTGGGTAGTTAGTCTAGCTAGTAAATGTTGGGTACAACCATGTAGGGCGCTCGACTACAAAAATTTACTTGAAGGAGTCTTTGCCGGACTTAAAAAGAGGAAATCCTAGATTTTTGGAGGGTCTAGGGGTAAAATGGTCTTTTCCAGGCCAAAGTACTATCATAATTACCATAAATATTTAATTAATAATATAATTAATAAGGTTGAGGGGCAATTTTAGGAGAGAGAGCCGAAATTGAGCTTTTGAAGTGAGGTCTTGCTTCACCTGGGTTCGAACCTAGGTGGAAGCAATAGATAAATGTGATTTTTATTTAAACTATTGAATTAATATAATTGTTTAATAATTATTATTTATTATATGATATATAATAAAATGAAAATATGATTTTTATTAAATAAATAATAACCCTATTGACTAAGTGCTAAAACTTGACTCCTAAAGCTCCTATAACTCCAACTCTCTCACACGTTTATCTCTCCATTAACAATCTCAATCTATCTTCCTCTTCCACACAAAATACTCTTCCAAAGCATAATAAAAAATGAGAAAAATAAACCAAAGTTCTTCACACTTTAAGAACTCACATGAAAAAAATAAGAAAAACAAGCGTTAATCAATCACGTAGGCAAAAAGATGGTTTTCCGTCAAGTGTGGTGTTGAACTTTTGGTGTTGGACGTGTATTTGGAGGAGTTCTTTGGGCAGTTAGTCGAGATTTGAACGTCAAAAATGCATAGTTTTTATTCTATCTTGGTTCTTTTCCCAAGAGACACCTTAAGGTTCATATAATTCGTCCAAAAAACTAGGATTGCTTCCCCTTTTGCATGCCCCTATCACAAGCTCCAAACGAATCATAGGTTGGGTATCGTTGCTGGTAGATTTAGGTGTATATTATATTTTCGTGATGAATATGATCATATTTGTGTGCTTGATATCGTATGAAAGATAACCTATGTGTTTCGAAACTATGTGCATGTGTGTCTAAAAATGTTGCAGTGACTAGGTGTTATCGGATTAAGGCTCCAAAATTTAAAATTTTTTGGTTGTTATTTTACGTGCATAAACCTTTGTAAATCGTGATGTTCATTAAAATGAAAGTGTGGGTGATAAAAGTATCTATCTTTTGGTGAAACGAATCGATTAACAATGCACCCCAAAACGTATTAAATGATCTAAAAATTACCCTATGAATTCAAGTGTAAATGTTGAAGGAAGTGTGGTGGAAAATGCGACAAAATTTCCAGTTAATTATATGTTGTTTTCGGCTAATCACATATGTATAAATCTGTAAATTTAAATGGGTATAAATTAGGTTAGGTCATTAGGAATTGAACTCGTAACATCACCCTTGAATAGTACTAAAACTTAAAAAGGGAAATGGGGTCAAGGGGGTTTGATCTTCGGTGTGCTGTCTGAAAAGAAAAGTACAAGAATTAATAAAGATAAAATGGGATGCGTGGGAATCACACCCACGACCTCCAGGAAGCGAGTGGAAGCAAAGGGAAAAAATAAAAGAAAAGGAATGTGAGACGTGGGAATCGAACCCAAAACCTCAAAGCTGTGAAAATGAGTAAAGGAGAAAGGGAAAACAAAAAAAAAATAAAAGAAAGTTGAGGCGTGGTAATCGAACCCACGACCTCTAGGCAGGCTGCAAAATAATAGAAAAATACATAGAAGATGTGGGGGTTTGATCCCACAACCTCATGTTCTATGCGGATTGGACAAGGTGAATTTAATGAAAAAAATAAAAGAGGTTGTAGGGGTTCGATTCTACAACCCCTCGGCCATGTAAGAGGAGATTTCAAGAAGAAATATAAAGAGGGAATTATGATATTGTAAATCGATCAGTGGTCCCAATGTTATGTGGACTAAAAATAAAATAAATGAAAAATATAAGTGTTGTCCAAGGGTTTCGAACTTGGGTTTCCTTGCCAAAATTCCGCATTTATTCATAAGTCTTACGTGAATTAAATGTTCAAAAATGATGCCACCTAATTAAATCGAAGCTGAGATCTTAGAATACATACACGATGCATGAGACATGTACTACATAATCATAGGAAGTCATGAATCACTTAAATGAGATATGAATGAAGCCTCATGGCTTGTATGTAAACCAACACGTCTAGCATACATTAAAAAATAATTGAGCCTAAGATTTATGCAATGAAATGATGAAACACTACAAGGGTTAAGTATACTTGTAAAGTGCATTGGCATATGATAAAATGAACAATGAAATGATGAAACCCAAGAAGGGTTAAGTAAGAGTGTGAAACCCACCACATGGTCATGTGCAGTGGCGTATGATGAAATTAACAATGAAATGATGAAATAATGAAACGCTATAAAATGGGTTAAGTAAGACTGTGAAACACATCAAATGGACAAGCGCATTGGCATATGATTAAATGAACATTCACGTAAAAAAGGGTGAGTAATTATGAAGAGAAAATGTTCTAATGTTAATGAATGAGTTGAATGTAATGAAACTTTATAGTGAGTACTGATAGACTAGGTTGTGATGCCTTCTTTCGGGAAGGGCAGAGCTTCATGTAGCTCTCATGAGATAAGACTGTTCAGCATGCCGGGTATCAGTCTCCGTATATCTCATAGTCTTTGAACCTATACTTCCAATATTGGGATATGGCGGGGTTCACTTCCGATGTACGCTAGCATGTTCTGCGTCACTTTGGCCGGTGATTCTACCTTTTTTCTTTGTGGGGTTTCATAACACAGGATTTCATAATGCTCACATGATCTAAGTCGATTAAAGTTAAAGTTCCCAACGAATGAATTAGGCCAGCCTCAAATGATGCACATAATGAAACAAATGACACCAAAGGTGTTAGGATAGGATAATGAAGAGGTGAGTTATATTAAAGTAATGACATTAGGTCATTCTTGGTCATTGGACAACAAACCCGATGAAACTCTTAAACTACATAGGTATAGCTTGTGTGTACACTTGCCCATTAGTGAAATGAAATGAAGTACGTATGAATTAATAAAGCAGACTCTGTGTTTGATAAATCAGACTCCCTAGTAGATGTCCCATATGTTGAGCCCTCGTTTTTTGATGTCCTAATGTCCAGTCCATGATTCAAAGGTATCATGGCATATGAATGAATAATATGCGCAACATTATGTGTTATATGAATTATGATATGTTCTATATGTACGATTATGTGTGTTATGTGCAAAATATTAAGTATGATGATGCATGTTAATCTCATTGTATAACTTTCCTAATAAAATTTTGAAAACTTATAAACTTTCCTAATCCAAATTTTGAAAGTTCACTCACTTTCCTAATGTCAATTTGGCAAGTATACTGACCTTACTTGCTAGAATCATGTTTCTAGAAAAAGAGATATTATTACTCATCCATGTCATTGGTGTGTGCTTGAAAATACCTATACTTAGTACAAGTGTGTACTAATTCCATACAATTATCTACTTTTAGGTGCAGGCGTATGTGGACGTTAGATATTACAGTATGACACTACAGCTATCCGGACGTGGATCTTTCATCTAGACATGGTAAGCCATCATGCTTTTGAGGCTGTCTACTGTTATTATCTATCTTAGATGTAGGCTTAGAAAGTGGATCATGTTCCACTACTTTTTCATTTCAGACTTTATGTTTGTGCCGTTTTTGCAAGTACACATTTAATGCATCTATGAACTATTTCGTTCATTTGATGATCTTAATGTTAGATGGTTGATATGACCAATTATATATGTAATAGAATGTTTAGTAAGCATGTTAGGAAACAAAAAATTGAAATTTTCAGCTAAAATTAATCTAGATGAAGTAAGAATGACGTATGTAGGCTTGTCTTCAACTTCTAAGAGGTCAACAATGCCGATCTCGTCTATGGTCTTAACACCGATCATAACAAAGTTCATTTCTGAGCACAAGGTTTAATTCCGAGGATATTAAGTTCACATCAACCACATTGAGCAGTTTCTAAGTCATAGTATTGAAGTGCACCACTATCATGGATTAGAGACTGCATGATGCGTAGTAAAATTTCTCTTCTTCTTATCTTATCGTGTCTTTCCTAATATTTGAATTTCTAGATCTTATGAGCGTGTCTAACATCAATCCCTATTTCTTATAGAGAATGAACACTAGGAGAACTATTGGTCAGAGGACCGGGGTAGCAGCTACTGGGACAATCAAGTTCCACCCCAAGCTCCAGCTGAAGAGGTTGCCATGCCAGTTAACCGTGTTGGGTTGACTGATGTTGAGGTGAGGGCATCTCTTGCCCAGATGTCATAGGACATCAACATGCAATCTCAGCCATGACGGAACAGGTTAATTGGCAAAATGTCCAGAAAGAGAATCCACCATTTCGCAGTATGGTTGATAGATTGAGGGATTTCACGAGGATGAATCCTCCTATTGTCACAAGCTCTAAGACTTTCGAATATCCCCAGGGGTATGTGGATGAGGTGCATAAGATATTGGTGTATATGGGGGCCACAAATACTAAAAGCAGAGTTGGCTTCTTATCATTTCAAGGATGTTGCTTAGACATTGGGCAAGATTTGGCAGGATAGCCGAGCTTTGGGTGGAGTCCCTGTCACTTTAAAGGTGTTTAAGACAACCTTCGTAAAGAGATTTTTCCCTAGGGAGATTACGGAGTAAAAGGTTGATGAGTTTATCAACCTTAAAGAAGGATCAATGACATTCAGGGTGTATTCCCTGAAGTTTGTGAAATTATCCAGGTATGCCACTTCTTTTTTGTCTAACAACAGAGAGGAGATGACTAGATTCTTGATAGGAATTACTGAGCATCTCGAGGAGGAGTGTGAGGTAGCTATGCTACATGACAGCATGGACCTTTTCCAGCCTATGTTCCATGTCCAACAAGTGGATGAAATAAGAAAGACGAAACACACTAGGGCAGGGAACAGGTCAAGGCAAATTGAGGAGAATTTTTCATGAAAGAGTAGTACTGAAATCAGGGATAAGCCCAGGTTTAAGAAGGGATTGTTACACCAAGGGGATTCAAGTTCATCAAAGGGTTGTCATGATAGGAATTCTTAGTCCATAGTTAAGAGAAACAATAAAGTAGATACACCTCAGGAGAAACCACCTTGCAGGAAGTCTAGCAAACTACATGGAGGACAGTGTATGATGGGCACTAATACCTGTTATAGTTGTGGCAAACTAGGTCTCATGGAGAAAGATTGTCATATTAGGAGAAGTAGAGAACAAGTGAAGGAGAGAGTTCAGTCTAATGGTCCGCGTGAAGAGGTTTGAAGGAGGCAACAATTCTTAGCACTCAAGTCTGGGGGTGCAGGGGAAGGCACTTCTGGTGAAGTCCCGCGTGAGTAACCTTAACTAGTCCTTCATGTATTTGTTTGTTTATGGTGTTTATGCACTAGTATGAGGGTAATATGTTTGAGTCATAATATTGGTTTCTTATTTGTATGAATTATATGTTTATTTATATTGTATACTTTGATGAGACTAGTTTAGGAAAGAGTTCCTTAGTCTAATAATGCGAAGCTACTAGTAGGATCAAGGATGTGCACCATTATGTTATTATGTGAATCACATATTCAATAATGTGGAGTATTGAATTGCCTATGTATGCATACGTCCTATAGATGACTTACTTATGGTTAGTAAAGAGTAGTGTTATTTGGGGACAAATGTTCCTAGAGGGGATAAAGTAAAAACCCTAAAAATGGATATACTAAGTGATACTTAATGTGTCAAGAATGCCTATGATTAAAATAGGGTTCATACGGATTGATGCACATAGAACCAGACTTTGGAACCCTTGCTATATCCAATTCAATTAACTTGGGACTTAGTTGAGCTAGCAAAGGTTGGGTACAACCATGTAGGGCTCTCGAATAGTCGAAGGAGTCTTTACAAGACTTAAAAATAGGAAATCTTATGTTTTGATGATCTAGAGGTAAAACATTCTTTTTCCAAGCAAAGGGTAATAAAATAATTACCCTAAATATATAATTAATTATTTAATTAATAAGGTTTAGGGGAAATTTTTGAAGAGAGAGCCGAAATTAAGCTCTTGAAGTGAGGTCTTTCTTTAACCGTGTTCGAACCTAGGTGGAAGCAATGTATTAATGTTATTTTTATTTAACCTATTGAATTAATATAATTTATTAACAATGATTATTTATTATCTGATTTAAAATAAAATAAAAATTATATTTTTATTAAATAAATAAACACTCTCTTGACTAAATCCTAAAACAAGACTCCTAAACCTCCTATTACTCCAACTCTCTCTAACGTTTATCTCTCTATTCGCACGCTCAATCTCTATTCCTCTTTCTCATGAAATTCTCATACAAAAAAAGATACAAAAGCATAAATATAAACCAAAGTTCTTTACAGTTTAAGAAGTCACACGGAAAAAAAATAAGAAAAACAAATGTTGATCAATCACGTAGGAAGAAAGAAGGTTTACCATCGAGTTAGGTGTTGAAATTTTGGTTTTGGACGTGTGTTTGGAGGAGTTCTTTGGGCAGAAATTTGAGGATTGAATTTCAAAAATATATGGATTTTTCTTCTCTTTTGGTCCCTTTCCCACGAGACCCCTTAAGGTTCATATTATTAGTCCAAAAAACTAAGATTGTTACCCCTTATACGTGCCCTTGTTATTTGCTCCCAATGATTGTAGGTTGGGTATGATTGCTGGTAGATTTAGGTGTATATTATGTTTTCATGATGAATATGGTTATGTTTGTGCACTTGAAATCGTATGAAATATAACATATGTGTTCCGAAACTATGTGCATGTGTATGCAAAAATGTGCAGTAACTATGTGTTCTCAGATTAAGGCTCTATAATTGATAATGTTTTCGTTGTTATTATACATGCATAAACCTTTGTAAATCGCGATGTTCATTGAAATCAAACCGTGGCTGATTTAAGTATCACTCTTTTGGCGAAACGAATCGATGAACACTGCACCCAAAACGAAGTAAATTATCTATAAATTACCCTATGTATTAAAGTGTAAATGTTAAACGAAGTGAGCTGGAAAATGTGACAAAATTTACAGGAAATTATAAGTTGCTTTCGGCTAAACACAGATGTATATATTTGGAAATTTAAATGGATAAAAATTAGGTGAGGTCATTATGAATGGAACTCGCGACCTCAACCTTGAAAAGCACTAAAACTTTAAAAGGGAGATGGGGTCAAAGAGGATTGATCTTGGGTGTTCTGGCTGAAAAGTAAAGTACAAAAATTAATAAAAAAAATTGGGAGGCGTGGGAATCAAACCCACGACCTAGAGGCATCGAGTGGAAGCAAAGGGAAAAAATAAAAGAAAAGGAATGTGAGGCGTGGGAATCGAACTCACAACGTCAAAGCTATAAAGGATAGTAATGGAGAAAGGGAAAATAAAAAAACAACAAAAAAATAAAGGTGAGGCATGGGAATCTAACCCACGACCCTAGGAAGGCTGTGAAATAAAATAAAAATAAATAGAGGTTGTGGGGGTTTGATCCCACAACCTAATGGTCTATGCCAATTGGACAAGGAAAATTTAATGAAAAAAATAAAAGGGGTTGTGGGGGTTGAAGTCCACAACCCCTCAACAAAGTAAGAGGAGATTTCAAGAAGAAAAATAAAGAGGGAATGTTGATGTTGGGGCTCGATCTACGGTCCTAATGTTATGTGGACTAAAAATAAAATCAATGAAACATTTAAGTGTTATCAAAGGGATTCGAACATGGGTTCCCTTGCCCAAATTCCGTATTGATACATAAGTCATGCGTGAATTAAATGTTCAAAAATAATACCACCTACATAGATCAAAATTGAGATCTTGGCATACATACAAGATGCATAAGTCTTGTATGACATAATCTTTGGAAGACATGAATAACTTAAACAAACTTTGAATGAAGCCTCACGGCTTGTATGTGTAGACCCATAAGTCTAGCATACGTTAAAAAATAAGTGAACCTAAGATGTTGAAATGAAATTATGAAACCCTAGAAGGGTTAAGTACGAGTGTAAAACACACTAAATGGCCAAGTGCATTGGCATATGATGAAATGAACAATGGAATGCTGAAACCCAAGAAGGGTTAAGTAAGAGTGTGAAACACACCAAATCGCCAAGTGCATTGGCATATGATGAAATGAACAATGAAATGATGAAATGAACAATTTAATGATGAAATGAACAGTGAAATCATGAAACCCTAGAAGGGGTTAAGTAAGAGTGTGAAACAGACTAAATGGCCAAGCTCATTAGCATATGATGAAATGAACTTTCACTTAGAAAGAGGTAATTAATTATTATGACTAAATGTGCTAATGTTAATGAATGTGGTGACAACATGATATGAGGCTAATGTAAAAGATGAGAGCAATCTCAAATGAGATTAAGTAAATGTTACTAAAGCATACTCACTAATGAGAGTGTAAAGCCAACAAAGGCACAAGTCTCTATGAACACTCTAATGGAAGTATTTACATTAACACAATTCATACTAACGATGACAAGAGAAATCATCTATTGAGCTATGATGTCCTCATACTATAATACAACTTCCATAAAGTATGAGTTGAATATAATGGAACTTTACACTGAGCATCGATAGGCTAGATAATAATGCCTTCTTTCGGGAAGGGCGAAGCTTCACGTAACTCTCATGAGATGAGATTTTTCGTCATGTCGGGTATGTTTTCCTTATATATCCTAGAGTTGGAACCTATACTACCAATATAGGGATCTAGCGGGGTTCAGTTCCCATTTACACTATCATGTTTTGTGTCACTTTTGCCGGTGATTCCACCACTTTTTGTTGTGGGGTTCCATAATACTGGATTTCATAATGCTGAAATGATCTATGTTAGTTAAAGTTAAATTTCCCAATTAACGAATGAGGCCAGCCTCAAATGATGCACATAATGAAACGAATGGTACCAATATTGTTAGGATAGGATAATCAAGAGGTTAGTTAGATTAAAGGAATGACATTAGGTCATTCTTGGTCATTGCACGACAAACCCGATTAAAGTGTTTAACTACATCCTAGGTATAACTGGGGTTTACACAGGCCCATGACTGAAATGAAATGAAGTACGTATGAATGAATTAAGCAGACTCGGTGTTTGCTAAATAGGTACCATATGTTGAGCCCTCATTTAATGGAAGTCTTAATGTCAATTCCATGATTTCAAGGTCTCATGGCATATGAATGGATCATATGAACAACGTTATGTGTTATATGAATTATGATATATGTTATGTGTAAGCAGTTGTGTGTTGTGTGAAAAATGTAAAGTATGATGATACATTTTAATCTCATGGCATAACTTTCCTAATCCGAATTTGGAAAGTTCATAATCTTTCCTAATCCAAATTTTAGAGGTTCACCCACTTTCCTATTCTCAATTTTGCAAGTCCACTGACTTGACCTTCTATAATCATGTTAATAGGAAAGATTTATTCTTACTCATGCATGTCTTTGTTGTGTGCTTGAATATACCCATACTTAGTAAAAGTGTGTACTAATTTCATACAATTATCTACTTTTAGGTACAGGAACAGGTGGACGTTAGGTCTTATAGTACGACGCTGCAGCTATCCGAACGTGGACCTTTCATCCGAATGTGGACCCTTTTAAAGGTTGTCTTATGTTATTATCTAGCTTAGATGTAGGCTTAGCTAGTGGATTATGTTCCACTAGTTTTTCATTTCCCATTTCATTTTATACTTTGTATTGGTGCTGTTTTGAAAGGTACACATTTAACGAAGCTATTATCTATTTCTTTCATTTGATGATCTTAATGTTTGATAGTTGATGGTGAACAATAATACATGTAATTTAATATTTATTAAGCATGTTTTGAAACAATAAGGTCCAAATTTCCTGCTAAAATTAATCTAAATGAAGAAAGAATTACGTATGTAGGCTTTTTTCTGCGACCTGTGAGAGGTCAACGATGTCGGTCTCGTCTTGGTTTGAACTCTGTCGTGACACATAAGATCTAGCGTGTGAAATCACTTAGTATACTAGCTTATGTTAATGTTCTACTTTGGCTAAGTCGATCATGATCCTTTGGTGGAAGAATCTACAATACCAAATTACATGTTTACCACTCATGGTATTAGTGTCTGTTAAGGCTACGTTTCCCTAAAGTAAAATGGATAATGGAAATCCTAAATAGGATTACCTAACGGTAGTTTCTTAGTTTAGGTTTGGGTATGAGACTTCACACATGCATTGCAGAAGTGGTTGTTGAGGGAATTCTTAGGACTGTGTTCTAATTCATGTGACTATGTTTATGTTCCTTATGTATGACCTAGTAGTATTTGTCTACTTTGTATAAAATGTGCATGTTATGATTCCTAATTGATCTATACGATGTAATATCTTCTTATATACTTTATGTAGGTCTTATTGATTATGTGATGCAGGTTTTGCCTAGTTTTGATGAAGTTGTCTTCAGTTACTATGTTGATGTATGAATTCGATGTTAAGGCTTTTTACCTCATGATAGGTTTACTAAGTATGTGTTAGGCCGTGGGGCTTCACATGTACATTGCACTAGTAAACTTATTTTGATATTGTTAGAAAGGTCTAATAAGGTTCTATGTGTAGTGACATTAGTATATGCACAAAGTGAAAGAGTTCATCGTAATGTCCTTAAGATCTTGACTAGAATGTGACTTGTAGTGTGTTGTACTTTTATGATGGCATGTGTTGGCTTGTGTAGAATATGTACATGATTTTCTTGTGAACTTAAGGTGATGCATTGCACCAAGCATCACTAAAGGGTTACTTGGAAGGTTAAGGAATTAAGAATAAAAGAGATCACTATAAAGAGAAAAAAGCTTACTGTAAAGAAGGAATATGCTCTAAATAGACATAAATGCATTGTATGATTTTATAATATGTTTGACAATGAAATATACCTATATGAAGCATATAAATTATAAAATTCATATCGTATAAGGTTTTATGAAGATTTTCTCAAAAAGGAATGAGGTATGGTTTCAAGAAAAATGTCCCTTTTAAATGCATGGTTGCCATATTAGTACATTCTTGTAATAACACCATTCTGTTTTACCTTTTTACACAAACTGTAGGTTATGGATGCAAAAAGGATGTATCTATGGTGAAGGGATTGATATGTGTTTCTCAATCTCAAGGAAATGGATCCTTATGTTCAACGATTTCCTAAGTTATGTTTAATTCAATGTTATGGAATAGCTTAGTTAATTTTATGTTTTAAGGGTTGTGTCCTAATTAAGTGATTTTTCTACTATATGATGTGCTACGAAAAGTTTTAAATTTCCCTCTAAATTTACTATGACAATGCAATGAATAATAATTATGGGCTTTTATAAGACCTCCGAAAGTCAAGTACGACATGCTACTTGTAGGGGGTTCTCCCGAGTAGTGACAGAGCAAGACTTTCTGAAACTACAATTGTGTGTGCTAGTGTTTCCTTGTTTGTTATGCATTTTTTTAGGTGTTGTTTGGATTCTATAATCAGTGGGGATGATCCTAGAACATAGAGGGACATACCAATGGTTAAATTATCTGAGTACAACTTTATTGGGACCACCAAATAAGCCCCCAAGGAGGACCCATATGTTGGACAAGGAAACTGCCAAATGCAGCGTGCAATGCCAAGAAGTGGAGGTCAGCTAGCAACGTGCACCTGCGTGTCACATGAAAGAAATGAGGATCAGTGCCTAAATAATATTAGGAGTAAAAATTAGGAGTTGCCTCCGTGACACGTAACTACATCGAAGATTTGGTCGCATCGTTTTCAAGTCAAATTAGCCATTGGAAAACATTCCAATTAATGTAGTGGTGTTTTGGGAAATTTGGGGATTATTTGGAGTCCATTTTTAGGTTACTATAAACCCCGATTCCCCCATCAAATTAAAGCCTACAATTTCAAAACAAAAACAGTCCAAACTCTTTCCCAAAAATCCGCCACAGAAGAAGCTTCAAAATCCAAGGAAGAAGAATGAATTCTTCAAGTTTCCAACCCTAATTTCGTGGTCTTTCTTTATCTAAGGCATGGTAATTCGTCAATGAATTCTCTTTCTTTCAAGAAGGCGTTACAAAGAATTCTAATTTTTTTTCAAAATTCCCACTTCTTCCATTTTGGATTCTAAGCACGAGTCTTTGCAAAAAAATTATTTAATGAATAAAATATATTATTTTCAATGTTATTCCATGATCTTAAGGCACAAAACCCAATGAACCCACGCTTATTCTTATTCTCAACTTCTGACTTATGAAGTGGGTTTAAGGTATATGATTAGATAATGGTAGAGTTGTAATTACTTATGTTGTATTGTGGATATTTACTGCCTTTTATGCTTTATTATGGTGATTTATTAGAAATATTTACAAAAAGTAGCAAAGGCTTTGATGAAGGGTAACTTGGTTTATATTGTTTAGTTGTTATTGAATCGATCTTGAGTGGTATGGTCCACCTTTTGTGGAGATTTTTACTTGATGTATATGAATATATATTTAGAACTATGTGTATTGTGAATATAGTCTTGAAGGCATAGTATGTGAAGTGAAGTGTTGATTTTTATTGGTATGCATGTAGTTTTTTATGAAGTTGTTAATGTGTGTCTTTAAAATATCACATATAAATGAAGTACATGTATATGTGAAGCATGATAGCGTGCGAAGAATCATAGTTTGTGTAACGACCCATTTAGTCATTTTGAGCAACATACTTCAATTCTGGAAAAACTGGCAGAAGCGACGGACCCCACGACGGAACGCCATGGGCACGACGGACCGTCGAGGGGGTCTCGTCCCAAAATACTTGGAAAATCTGAAATTGGGTACTGAAAATCAACTCTCTGAACTTTGTGACGGAATGGCAGGACGGACCGTCACAGGTGTGACGGACCGTCACAGACCCTTGGTGGAAAGTTGGGTCTCTGAACTCTGCGACGACCTGCAGGACGGACCGTCGCAGGCATGACAGCCCGTCACAGGTTGCGCAAATCCCAGGCAGAGTCGGATTTTTGGTGGAGTTTTAAGGGACGTTTTTGGACTATTTTTTCCTTAATTATAGACTTCGTGGGTTTATATTAATAACTCAAATTCTTGAGGGTTAAAAGAGGTAACCCTAAGTTAATTAGTGGGGTATTATTGCCACCTTTTATTCTTAATTATATACTAATTAAGGTAAAAGAAAGAGGGTTTGAATAAGAAAATAGAAAGAACAAGAAGGGAGAGAGAGAAACGATCGAGAAGAGGAGGAAAACACCAAGCTTTGAGGATTAACTTGCTTGATTTCAATTCTTCGGTGGAGGTAGGTTATGGTTTTCATGCTTTCATAGTAAACTCTTAATAGAGAATGATATGTATTGGTAGTATTGTAAACCCTACTATATGCTTAATTGTATGTTTGCATGAATATGATTATGTGATTGTGATAAGATAAGCATGATCAAAAATATTGAATCTCAAATCTTGAAAAGAAACTTTAATATACATTATTAATGATGATGCCTTGGTATAGAAGAAGACTTGATGAATTAAAGTAATGGGATTGAGGATGCCTTGGTATAGAGAAGGCTTGATGATTTACAGAATGATACTAGTGGATCGGAGTGTAACGTTCCGACACATAGATTTAGTGGATCGGAGTGTCACGTTCCGACACATAGATTTAGTGGATCGGAGTGTCACGTTCCGACACATGTAGGGGATCGGAGTGTCACGTTCCGACACATGTAGGGGATCGGAGTATCACGTTCCGACACATGTAGGGGATCGGAGTGTCACGTTCCGACACATGTAGGGGATCGGAGTGTCACATTCCGACACATGTAGGGGATCGGAGTGTCATGTTCCGACACATGTAGGGGATCGGAGTGTCACGTTCCGACACATAGAATTAGGGGATCGGAGTGTCACGAACCGACACAAGAGGAGGAAAGATAATGAATCTTGAAAGATGTTAATATACTCAATCTAACGAACATGATTCCCAAATGAGTATGGTATTGGGGCTTGAGTCCTCATGTGTGAATTTGATGGTACTTATTGATGATTATAGTACTTGTTGTTGTTACATGTTGAGTTTTATAGTTGATTTATGATAATACTTGATATATATTGTTCCCTATTTTGAGTTGGCCGATGATATCTACTCAGTACCCGTGTTTGTACTGACCCCTACTTTTATTGTTTTCTTCTTGTTTAATTGTGGAATGCAGCAAACGTGCCATCGTCTTCAACTCAACAGTAATTCAAGCCAGTCTTCGTCACACCGGATCTTCAGGGTGAGCTAACACTTCTAGCTTGGACTGGATCTCATCCGTCACGTCTTGATGCCTTTAACCTCCGGCACGGACTAGCTTCTTATGTATTTTTAGCTTTTAGAATACTCTTAGTTTAGTCATTTGATTTTAGATGTTCTTGTGGTGATGACTTCAAGATTCTGGGGATAATGATAAGTTTTTGAGTTATAGAAGTTGATCATTGATTTTACTTATGAGCTTAAGTCTTCCGCATTACTTTCTGTTGTTATTACATTTAAATGTTAAGGTTAGATTTGTTGGTTCGCTCATATAGGAGGGTAAGTGTGGGTGCCAGTCGCGGCGCGGTTTTGGGTCGTGACAAACTTGGTATCAGAGCATTAGGTTCGTTGGTCTCATCACACAAGAACAGGTCTAGTAGAGTCTTAAGGAACGGTAGGGGGACACCTTTACTTCTCCTTGAGAGGCTATAAGACTTTAGGAAAATTTCACTCTTTCATTCTTTCTTTCGTGCTACTACTTGAGTCCAATTGGTATCTAGGCGATACGAATTGGTATCTGACCATCTTCACTCTCTTTCGCAGATGGTTAGAATTAGAGCAACGACTACGCCAACATCAACACCGGCAAGACAAGAAACAACTGAGCCAGCCACTGGGGCTGTGACTCGAGGAAGAATAATGGCAAGAGGCCGTGGTAGAGGTCGTGGGAGGACGTCCTCTAGAGGAAGAGGACAAGCACCTAGCCCATCTGATACTAGGGCAGTGACCCCTCCACCGACCAAGGAAGTAATAAGAAAAGGGGAGGATGGGGAAATTGAACAAGTGCAAAATGAGGAAATGCCACCCCAACCTACCCCAGAGATGATCAATCAGGTTCTGGCTTATCTTAGCGGGTTATCTGATCAAGGTCAGGCACCTCCAGTGTTTTCTGCGCCAACACCTCCGGTTTTAGAAGTACAAAATGCGGCTACTATGGCTCCCCGCATGGATGTTCCATTGGACATAGGCACATTTCCACGTCTGACTACTGGGCCTATAATGACAAATGATCAGCATGAACTTTTCAGTAAGTTCTTGAAATTGAAACCTCCGGTCTTCAAGGGTGCTGAATCGTAGGATGCCTATGATTTTCTTGTTGACTGTCACGAGTTACTACACAAGATGGGTATAGTAGAACGGTTTGGTGTGGACTTTGTGACTTATCAGTTTCAAGGGAACGCCAAAATGTGGTGGCGGTCACATATCGAGTGTCAACCAATAGAGGCACCACCTATGACTTGGGCCTCATTCTCTAGTTTGTTTATGGAAAAGTATATCCCCCGGACTTTGAGGGATAGGAAAAGGGATGAGTTCCTGAGCCTAGAGCAAGGTAGGATGTCGGTTAATGCTTATGAGGCTAAGTTCTGTGCACTATCCAGATATGCCACTCAACACTGTTTCAGTCCTCAAGAGCGGATTCACCGGTTTGTGAAGCGGTTGAGGTCAGAATTGCGGATTTCGGCCTTACAAGTAGCGGCAACGGCAAAATCCTTCCAAGAAGTGGTAGACTTTGTGATAGAAGTGGAAGGAGTGAAGCCATACGACTTCACCCCAACATCGACATCAAAAAGGCCTCGAAAGGGAGGTGAGTTTAATGGTTCTTACACTAGGGGACAGGGTTCGGGAAGTTACTCAGTCCGACCAATTCAGTCTTCACTACAGACTGTAGTTGGGGGACCACCTCAGACCGGTCAACACTTCTCCGAGGGGCCTAGGATTGACTGCAGAGAATGTTATGGATGTGGGGAGATTGGACATATTAGGAAAAATTGTCCCAGACAAAGATATAGACCCCCAATAGCTAGAGGTAGAGGTGGTCATGGTAGAGGCCGTTATTCCGTAGGACGTGGTGGTCGAGGTAATGGTGGTCACCAAAACGGCAGAGGTAATAGGCAAACTGGGGCCACTACATCACAACATGGTAGGGGCAACGGACAGACAAACGATAGGGCCCATTGTTACGCTTTCCCTGGGCGGTCTGAAGCGGAGGCATCTGATGTTGTCATCACAAGTAATCTTCTGGTTTGTGATTGCATGGCTTCTGTATTGTTTGATCCTGGATCCACGTTTTCGTATGTATCTTCCTCATTTGCTAATGGTCTAAATTTACATTGTGAATTACTTGATATGCCTATTCGTGTTTCTACTCCGGTGGGTGAGTCTGTGGTAGTTGAAAAGGTATATAGGTCTTTTTTGGTGAACTTTGTGGGGAGCAACACTTATGTAGATTTGGTTATCTTAGAAATGGACGATTTTGATGTGATTCTGGGTATGACTTGGCTTTCTCCGCAATTTGCAATCTTGGATTGTAATGCTAAAACGGTGACGTTAGCCAAGCCTGGGACAGACCCGTTAGTGTGGGAGGGTGACTACACTCCCAATCTGGTCCGCATCGTCTCCTTTCTTTGTGCTAGGAAAATGATTAGTAAAGGGTGTTTAGCTTTATTGGCACATCTCAAGGATGACACTACCCAAGTACCTTCTATTGAGTCAGTTTGAGTAGTTCGTGAGTTTCTGGATGTGTTCCCTGCAGACCTTCCTGGTATGCCACCGGATAGGGATATTGACTTCTGTATTGATCTTGAACCCGGTACTCGCCCCATTTCTATACCCCCCTATAGAATGGCTCCCACGGAGTTAAGAGAGTTAAAAGCACAACTTCAAGAGTTATTGAACAAAGGCTTTATTAGACCAAGTGCATCTCCTTGGGGTGCTCCGGTGTTGTTTGTAAAGAAGAAGGATGGGAGTTTTCGAATGTGTATAGACTACAGACAACTAAACAAGGTAACCATAAAGAACAAGTATCCTCTTCCCCGCATTGATGATTTGTTCGATCAGTTACAAGGTGCTTGTGTCTTCTCTAAGATTGACTTGAGATCCGGTTATCACCAATTGAAAATACGGGCAACGGATGTGCCAAAGACTGTTTTTCGAACGAGGTATGGGCATTACGAATTTGTAGTGATGTCCTTTGGTCTTACGAATGCCCCTGCTGCGTTCATGAGCTTGATGAACGGGATTTTTAAGCCATATTTGGACCTCTTCGTGATCGTATTTATCGATGATATATTTGTATACTCAAAGAGCAAGAAGGAACATGAAGAGCATTTGAGAATGGTATTGGAAATGTTGAGGGAGAAAAAGCTTTATGCCAAGTTCTCTAAGTGTGAGTTTTGGCTAGATGCAGTGTCCTTCTTGGGGCACGTGGTTTCTAAGGATGGAGTGATGGTGGATCCTTCTAAGATTGAGACAGTGAAGAATTAGGTAAGACCCACTAATGTGTCAGAAATAAGGATCTTTGTTGGGTTAGCTAGTTACTACCGTCGATTTGTCAAGGGATTCTCTTCTATTGCTTCCCAATTGACGAACTTGACTAAGCAGAATGTTCCATTTGTATGGTCGGACGAATGTGAGGAAAGCTTTCAGAAGCTCAAGACTTTGTTGACTACCGCACCTATCCTTACCTTACCAGTAGAGGGTAAGAACTGCATTGTTTACTGTGATGCATCCTATTCGGGTTTGGGTGCAGTACTAATGCAAGAGAAGAGTGTGATTGCTTATGCTTCGACGCAATTAAAAATGCATGAACGTAACTACCCAACTCATGATTTGGAATTGGCTGCGGTAGTGTTTGCATTAATGCAATGGAGACACTATTTATATGGGGTTAAGTGTGAGATATATACGGATCATTGTAGCCTCCAGTATTTCTTTACTCAGAAAGATTTGAACTTAAGACAGAGGAGATGGATGGAATTACTAAAGGACTACGATATCACTATCTTGTATCATCCGGGGAAGGCGAATGTTGTGGCGGATGCTTTAAGTAGAAAAGCGGGAAGCATGGGAAGTCTAGCTCACTTGCAAGCCTCTAGACGCCCATTAGCTAGAGAGGTTCAGACTCTAGCTAACGACTTGATGAGATTAGAAGTAAATGAGAAGGGAGGATTGTTGGCTTCTGTGGAGTCAAGATCTTCTTTTCTTGACAAAATTAAGGGAAAACAGTTTGATGATGAGAAACTAAAAAGAATTCAAGATAAAGTATTGCGAGGGGAGGCTAAGGAAGCATAAATTGATGAGGAAGGTGTTTTGAGAATCAAGGGAAGGGAATGCGTACCCCGCGTCGATGATTTGATCAACACTATTCTGACAGAGGCTCATAGTTCAAGGTATTCTATACATCCGGGTGCAACCAAGATGTATCGCGACCTAAAACAACACTTTTGGTGGAGTAGAATGAAGCGTGATATTGTTGACTTTATTGCTATGTGTCCAAACTGTCAGCAAGTAAAGTATGAACACCAAAAGCCCGGAGGAACACTTCAGAGAATGCCCATTCCAGAATGGAAGTGGGAAAGAATTGCAATGGATTTTGTGGTTGGTCTTCCGAAGACAATGGGTAAGTATGACTCCATTTGGGTGATTGTTGATAGGTTCACTAAATCTGCTCATTTCATTCCGGTCAAGGTTACTTATAATGCAGAAAAGTTAGCCAAACATTACATCTCGGAAGTGGTGCGATTACATGGGGTTCCACTATCCATCATATCAGATAGAGGTACGCAGTTTACTTCTAAGTTTTGGAAAATATTGCATGCAGAATTGGGTACTAGGTTGGACCTTAGTACTGCGTTCCATCCTCAGACTGATGGCCAGTCTGAAAGGACGATTCAAGTGTTGGAGGATATGCTTCGTGCATGTGTGATAGAGTTTGGTGGTCATTGGGATAGCTTCTTACCCTTAGCGGAGTTTTCATACAATAATAGCTATCACTCAAGCATTGATATGGCCCCATTTGAAGCATTGTATGGTAGGAGATGTAGGTCTCCCATTGGTTGGTTTGATTCGTTCGAGGTCAGACCTTGGGGTACTGACCTTTTGAGGGATTCGATGGAAAAAGTGATGTCTATTCAAGAAAAGCTTCTAGCGGCGCAAAGTAGGCAAAAAGAATATGCAGATCGAAAGGTTAGAGACTTAGAGTTCATGGAAGGTGAACAAGTCTTGTTGAAAGTTTCGCCCATGAAAGGAGTGATGCGGTTTGGAAAAAGGGGTAAACTAAGTCCAAGGTACATTGGACCATTTGAAGTACTCAAGCGAGTAGGGGAAGTGGCTTATGAGTTAGCCTTGCCCCCAGGGCTGTCCGGAGTACATCCGGTATTCCATGTGTCGGTGTTGAAAAGATATCATGGGGATGGAAATTACATTATCCGTTGGGATTCAGTTTTGCTTGATGAGAACTTGTCTTATGAAGAGGAGCCTGTTGCTATTTTAGATAGAGAAGTTCGCAAGTTGAGGTCAAGAGAGATTGCATCCATCAAGGTGCAATGGAAGAATCGAGCGGTTGAAGAAGCCACTTGGGAGAAGGAGGCGGATATGCGAGAAAAATACCCACATCTGTTTACAGATTCAGGTACTCCTTTTCGCCCTTGTTTTCCTTCTTTTGATCGTTCGTGGACGAACGATGGGTAAATTGGTATCTAATGTAAGGACCCGTTTAGTCGTTTTGAGCAACAGACTTCAATTCTGGAAAAACTGGCAGAAGCGACGGACCCCACGACGGAACGTCATGGGCACGACGGACAATCGAGGGGGTCTCGTCCCAAAATACTTGGAAAATCTGAAATTGGGTACTAAAAATCAACTCTCTGAACTTTGTGACGGAATGGCAGGACGGACCGTCACAGGTGTGACGGACCGTCACAGACCCTTGGTGGAAAGTTGGGTCTCTGAACTCTGCGACGACCTGCAGGACGGACCGTCGCAGGCACGACGGCCCGTCACAGGTTGCGCAAATCCTAGGCAGAGTCGGATTTCTTGTGGAGTTTTAAGGGACGTTTTTGGACTATTCTTTCCTTAATTATAGACTTCGTGGGTTTATATTAATAACTCAAATTCTTGAGGGTTAAAAGAGGTAACCCTAAGTTAATTAGTGGGGTATTATTGTCACCTTTTATTCTTAATTATATACTAATTAGGGTAAAAAAAAGAGGGTTTGAATAAGAAAATAGAAAGAACAAGAAGGGAGAGAGAGGAACGATCGAGAAGAGGAGGAAAACACCAAGCTTTGAGGATTAACTTGCTTGATTTCAATTCTTCGGTGGAGGTAGGTTATGGTTTTCATGCTTTCATAGTAAACTCTTAATAGAGAATGATATGTATTGGTAGTATTGTAAACCCTACTATATGCTTAATTGTATGTTTGCATGAATATGATTATGTGATTGTGATAAGATAAGCATGATCAAAAATATTGAATCTCAAATCTTGAAAAGAAACTTTAATATACATTATTAATGATGATGCCTTGGTATAGAAGAAGGCTTGATGAATTAAAGTAATGGGATTGAGGATGCCTTGGTATAGAGAAGGCTTGATGATTTACAGAATGATATTAGTGGATCGGAGTGTCACGTTCCGACACATAGATTTAGTGGATCGGAGTGTCACATTCCGACACATAGATTTAGTGGATCGGAGTGTCACGTTCTGACACATGTAGGGGATCGGAGTGTCACGTTCAGACACATGTAGGGGATCGGAGTGTCACGTTCCGACACATGTTGGGGATCGGAGTGTCACGTTCCGACACATGTAGGGGATCGGAGTGTCACGTTCCGACACATAGAATTAGGGGATCGGAGTGTCACGAACCGACACAAGAGGAGGAAAGATAATGAATCTTGAAAGATGTTAATATACTCAATCTAACGAACATGATTCCCAAATGAGTATGGTATTGGGGCTTGAGTCCTCAAGTGTGAAATTGATGGTACTTATTGATGATTATAGTACTTGTTGTTGTTACATGTTGTGTTTTATAGCTGATTTATGATAATACTTGATATATACTGTTCCCTATTTTGAGTTGGCCGATGATATCTACTCAGTACCCGTGTTTGTATTGACCCCTACTTTTATTGTTTTCTTCTTGTTTAATTGTGGAATGCAGCAAACGTGCCATCGTCTTCAACTCAACAGTAATTCAAGCCAGTCTTCGTCACACCGGATCTTCAGGGTGAGCTAACACTTCTAGCTTGAACTGGATCTCCTCCGTCACGTCTTGATGCCTTGAACCTCCGGCACGGAATAGCTTCTTATGTATTTTTAGCTTTTAGAATACTCTTAGTTTAGTCATTTGATTTTAGATGTTCTTGTGGTGATGACTTCCAGATTCTGAGGATAATGATAAGTTTTTGAGTTATAGAAGTTGATCATTGATTTTACTTATGAGCTTAAGTCTTCCGCATTACTTTCTGTTGTTATTACATTGAAATGTTAAGGTTAGATTTGTTGGTTCGCTCATATAGGAGGGTAAGTGTGGGTGCCAGTCGCGGCCCGGTTTTGGGTCGTGACAGTTTGTAAATTATGATAAATGCAGAATAAGTATGTTTAGAAGTAAATGTTATGAATATCCTTATTATGTGAAGGAGTGTTATCACATGTACTCACACAAACACTATGAATGAATGAAGTTTTAATGAAAATTGGGTAATATAGGGTAGGCACTCTTTGTAGTAAAGATGAAGTGTCTAGACCATTCCGTACTAATCCTAAAAAACCCTAGTAATGAAAAGGGCGTTTTTGGGTGGACACTCTTTTTTAGTTGATGTGAACTGTGTAGTAGCAACCTCAATATTACCATCACCTTTCTAAGATATGAAGGGGGTTTCTGTTATTCAAAAGTAACTTCTAGGGAATATAATAATCGTTAGTTGAGATGTGGTACTAAATAGTTATCCCTTAACCTATAGTCAATGAATGTTTAAGACTCTATGGGAAAGTTATGCTTATCACTGAGAGGATTTGAAGAAGGGGTGGGTATGCTCTATGATGGAGACGCTATATCCAATGTATCTTTTGAGATGAGTGGTCCTCGTTAGAAGAAATGATTTACTTAGAAGAATCTCCTTATCCCTTAACTATGCTCCCCCATAGGTGTATCTATTGGAGAATCCATTTAAAGGCTAAAGAGTATGACCCTACCTTAGGAATGAGGGGATCTCTAATCCGGTAGAGGTTAATACTCGGATTCCATTTCTAGCTCACATGGTCTTTGTAGGTTAGAACTTGTCCCCACTAAAATGAATATTATGAACTAAGTCTTCCTATGTTTATACAACTTAGTTTAGATGGTGGGGTAGGAGTCTATCTATCCATTGCACAAGTAGAAATTTGGATGGAGTCTTGATGTGTCCTTATGTGAAAATGAATGAAAGGATCACTCTATGGTGTTAATTAAGTAAGTTGACTTTATGTATAATTTTAAAGAAAAATGTTGATATTATGTCATATATGATCAAAGATATGTATATGATGAATGTGATGTGCCTAGTCTAAGGGAATTCTCAAGAATAACTAACGTGGAAGTAGTAGTATGAGATGTTACATTCAAATTGCACTAAGTGTAAATTGGGGGTTCTCTTCGAAGATTATCCTTTATCTGAAGTCCATAAATGCATATATGTTTTTCCAAGTATCCTTAGTAATGAGTGTTGACTTGTTAAATAAAATTAATCATACTTATCTTTGGTAGTCCTAAGGATCACATAGGTGATCTCTTCATGTCTTACCTAGCTTAGTCTTAGGATAACTTTGGATAGGGAAAGTGTATATGATAAATGGGCTTACTCTTAAATATGACTATATATTGAGAAGTACGGAAGTTTTACCTTATATTCTAAATGATGATTTATATGATATTCTGTTACTTGATTCATTATGGTTTTACTAAAATAGCATGAAAATTTCAATTAAACTAAAATAAATTTTTGTTTTCACGTTTTTGCATAATGTTATACTTAGTACAACGTTTATACTAACCCCATACTCTTCCAAGGCAAGTTCTAACCTTCCAAGAAACATTCCTTGTTGGTCCTCCTCCACCATATAACCATAGAAAGTAGGGCCATTTATCCTTGTTTAATCCCTAATCCATGAAGTGGTATTATTAGAATTTGGGTTCACTTGCACCCTTTTACCCCTAGCAACATGAGAGGCCAACACATGAGTCAAGCTATGAATGGCCGATCTTATATCAACATTAGACATAGCCCCTTCTTCGATAGGAACTTGAGGATTATGTTATCTCAACTTCCAGAGCTTTTCCTTCAAAGTCAAGTGAATGTTTCTTGGAAGGCAAAGCTCGGGAAAAAAAAGGAATATATATATTAAGTGATGTTTCTATTATATGATGTGCTATGAAATGTTTTAAATTTCCGTCTAAGTTTACTATGACAATGCAGTGAATAATAATTATTGGCTTTTATAAGACCTCCGATAGGTCAAATACACCATGCTACTTGTAGGGGGTTCTCATCGTTAGTGACAGAGCAACACTTTCTGAAACTAGCCTTTTGTGTGCTAGTGTTTCCTTGTTTTTTATGCATTTTGTTAGGTGTTGTTTGGATTCTATAATCAATAGGGATGATCCTAGAACCTAGAGGGACATACCAAGGGTTAAATTACACAAGGATAAATGCCCCTACTTTCTATGGTTATATGGTGGAGGAGGACCAACAAGGATTCATTGATGAAGTATTCAGAGTTCTTGATGCGATGGGAGTTTCTTCTCAAGAAAAGACGGAACTAGCTGGCTATCAACTAAAAGACGTAGCTCAAGTTTGGTATGAGCAATGGAAGGATGGGAGGCCGGTTAAAAAAGGCCAGATTACTAGGGGATATTTCAAATTGTACTTCCTTGATAGGTTCTTTACCTTGAAAATAAGGAAGAGAAAAATGCAAGAGTTCATCAACCTTCGTCATGGGGGAATAAGTGTGAAGGAGTAGCCTCCAGTTACTCAACTATCCAAGTATGCTCCAACTATGGTTGCTGATTCTACGTCTAAGTTAAACAAATTTATCATGGGGATATCCGATCTTGTTTTAAATGAATGTAGGTTTGCGATGCTTATTCTTAGCGTGGATGTCTCTCGTCTTATAGTTCATGCCAAACAAATTGAGGAGCAAAATCTTAAGAAATTTTGTAGAGAGTTGAAGAAAGTGAGAACCAATGAGGTGAATTCTTCTAAGACTAAATTTGAGGTTCAAGACAAGACAAGGTTAAAGAAGAGGTTTTCAAATAAAGGCTCATATTATTCTCCAAGGTTAAACAAGAGTAAGGTGCCTACTCTTAAGTCCCAAGAGGGGGAAAGTGGAAGATCTTATGTTGAAAATTTCTCCGTGCAAATGTGATAAGAGACACTATGTTAAGTGCCTAGTTGTCATGGGTAATTGCTATGGTTTTGTCAAGATTTGTCATATGAAGAGAGATTGGCCTATGATGAAGTCTCAAGGTATGGAAAATTCTCAAGCTCAATCATGTTCCCCGAATCTGGATGTCCTAAGAATAATCACATTTATGCTCTCCAATCCCGAAGTGATCAAGAGATCTTGCCGGACGTGGTAACTAGTATGTTAAAATTATATTCCTTTGATGTATATGTTTTGTTGGATCCAAAAGATACATTTTCATTTCAGACCCCTCTTGTAGACATTAAATTTTAAATACTACCAGACATATTAGATGAACCTTTTTCGGTTTCTACCCACATGGGTGATTTCGTGGTGGTTAATAGAGTCTATAGAGGTTGTCCAATTTGTTTGCCCAATAGAAGTTAATTAGTTGACTTGATAGAACTTGATATGCTAGATTTTAATGTTATATTGTCTCTGGATTGGTTGAATGCTTTCTTTGCCTCTATTGATTGTAGGAGAAAGATAGTGAAATTTTAATTCCCAAATGAATCCATTTTTGAGTGGACCGGAGGAAACTCCAATTCTAGTGGTAAGATCACCTCATGTATAAATGTTTCCAAATTGATTTCGAAGGGCTGTTTATACCACATAGTAAGAGTTAGCAATCTTAAATCCGAAGTGCCTCTCATAGAGTTCGTACCCGTAGTAGGTGAATTTCCAGAGGTTTTTCCCTATGACCTTCTCAGAATTCCTACTGAATGAGAGATTGACTTTTGCATATACTTGTTACAAAATACACAACCTATTACAATCCCTCTTTATCCAATGTCCCCATCAGAGTTATAGGAGCTAATGGCTCAACTAAAATATTTTTTGGATAAGAGCTTTATTCAACAGAGCATATCTCGTGGGGTGCTCCGATATTGTTTGAAAAATATAAGGATGGGTCTTTGAGAATATGCATTAACTATCGTCAATTAAACAAAGTCACTAGAAAGAAGAAGTACCCGATCTCTAGGATTGATGACTTGTTCGATCAACTCCAAGGAGCGAGCTATTTTTGAAAGATTGACTTCAGGTCGGGTTATCATAAACATAGAGTGATGGATGTTTATATTCCGAAAACGCATTCTAAACATAATATGGCGACTTTAAATTCCTTGTTATGTCGTTTGATCTAACAAATGCTCTGGCGACATTCATAGACTTTATGAATGGAATCTTTAGAAAGTATTTTGATTTGTTTGTGATTGTCTTTATTGATGACATTTTCATATACTCTAGAATTAATAATGATATAAAGACACTTGAGGATAGTTTTCCAAGTTTGCAAGGATGAACATGTTTTATCTAAGTTTAAAAAGTGTGAGTTTAGTTAGAGATTGGTTGGCTTTCTTGGTTAAAATGTCTCTAGTGAAGGGGTAGGTTGATCCAAGGAAGACGGAAGTGGTAAAAAGTTTTCCTAGATCGTTGAGTCCTACCGACATCCAAAGTTATCTAGCGTTTTTTAATTTGAACGACCCTTGAGCTGGGTCAGGGGCTTAGCATCACCCCCAGGCCTTAACATATATAAAAACAAGTTTACATGAAGGGGGACATAAACCTTACCTTCAATCATTTTGTAGGAATAGAATTGACTTATCTACTAAGATTAGTCAATTCAACCTAGTACAATAAGATGCACATTGAAAAAGATACTTAGAGAGGACTCCTCTCATAATACATTTTTCTACAAAGCTTGAATTAGGGAGACTCTCCCTTTTACAAGAGAGTGTTAAAATTAAAAACCTATTCTACAGACTATCATCTAATCCAAGAATAAGCTTAATGCCATTTGCATAATATCAAACTGTTTTGAAAATTACTATGGTGGATGTTTGATCCTCATTGTTTTCCTTCTTCTGAAATTCTGAATTTGCATCTTTTCAAAGCGATAGCTTCCTCGAATTAATCAAAATAATTATTGTGAAGTATAAAAATGTTGTACAATATCTAGATGATGACTCCATTTGGCTAGCAAATCAGTTGTCCCATTTGCTTCTCTATATATATGTCTGCATTGAAAATGATTCATATACTTGTATGTTGGATTTGTTGGATGTCTTCTTTGCATTTCCATGGTATGCATATTGTATTTTTGATCCATTTACACAGTAATTCTGAATCTATATCCAGCTCAATGTTTTTGGAACCATGTTGCGCACACCAGTATAAACCATAACTTGCAGCTTTAATCTCTGCAGTATTATTAGTACCAAATCCTTAACGTAATGAAAAAGCATAAATTAAATTACCTTGGTGGTCTCTTAGGACTCCTCCCCCACCAATCTTCCTTGATTCTGGGATAGCACTGCCATCAGTATTTAATTTGTATATACCTTCTTTTGTCTTGTTCCAACACACCATGGTTATTTTTAATTGATTCTGGCATTGATCAATTACTTTGATCAACATATTCCAATTTGATTGCCATGGTATGGTAGGAAATACCATCTTAATAACTTGCATGATGTCTTTGAAAATACCATGTTGTACTCTTTGTATGATTGATGTTTTACCTCCATATTTCATAGCACACCTGTTCTTCCATAAATGCCAACATATAAAATTAGGTACAATGTAAATAAGAAGTTTGTGTACCTCATTTTGTATAGAAAGATTGCTCCAATATAATAATAAGCTTCTCAAATTCAGTTGTCCCTGCACAGCACCGACCTTCATTGTATAATATTTCGAAATAAATCTTGCAAAATTTCCAGTGACTAAGATATGATTAATGTCATCTTTGCCTTTATTATAACAACAAAAGCAGTCAGCTTCAGCTTTGCCAAATTTTTGCAGCATTTCATTAGTTGGAAGTTTTCCTCTCAAAGCTCTCCAAATAAAGAAGCATACTTTGAATGGAAGATTTTTATGCCACACCATCTTGTTGATTGTATCAATATCTCTTTTCTTTCTAATATTCTCCCATGCAGATGCAATAGAGAATTTACCATTCTGTTCAGGCATCCATATGGCAGTATCAGCAATTCCAATCTTATAATTGATATAAGTTTGAAGAATAGTAGGAACCATCTCAGGAGGAACATGTTGTCTCACCACTTTTTCATTCCACTTACCCTCAGCAAGAAAATTAAACACTGATATATTATTTTGACTTGAAATATTGGAACAATAACTAGATAGTGCTCCAGTACCAAGCCAATTATCCCACCAGAATTTACAAGAGGCTGAATGAATCTGCCAATACATGAGTTGTTCAACCTTCTCTCTATTTCTAATAAGAGATCTCCATACCAAAGAATCTCCATTATTAATTTTCTTAGCAACAGGGTTAGCTCTTTGACAAACTTTGGACTTCATAAAAAGACTTCATAAGGAATGCTTAGTTCTAGGATTCCTTATTGGAAAGCTGTGAAAATATCATCCAACAGTCTCACACCTATTCCTCCTTCATTTGTAGGATAAGCCAAAGTCTCCCATGAGGCCCAATGATATTTCTTACCATCATTCTGAATACCCCAGAAAAAATCAGCAATAACCTTTTTAATATATTTAAGAGTAGTTTTGGGAGAAGACATGGCAGCTAGATTATGAATAGAAATAGACTGCAATACATGCTTGACAAGAGTAACTTTTCCTCCAAAATTCAGAATTTTGGATTGCCAACCAGAGATTCTTTTGATCCCTTTCTCCACCATATCAGAAAAATTTATAATTCTTTGGCCTCCAATGTATAAGGGACATCCCAAATAAGTTATAGGGATATTTTTCATCCAAAAAACCAGTCTCTATTTTGATATAATCAATAATCTCTTGATTAGTGTTAGCAGTAACCATGAAATAACTTTTCTCTTTATTTACTTGCTGATCAGACAATACCTCATATTCTTCAATAGTTTTCATGATTAGTTGGATAGAACTTCTATTAGTGGAAGAAAAAATAATTATATCATCTGCAAAGCTTAGATGATTAATTTGAGGGCCTCTCTTTTCCATATGGAAATCTATATAAGACTGGTTAAAATATAGCATATTAAGCTGTCTAGAAAATACTTCAGCACCTAAAATAAATAGGGCTGGAGATAAAGGGTCTCCTTGCTTGAGATCTCTCCAAATCCCATTTTTCTTAGAACTAAACAGGTATAAGTCCAAGATACTCTATCATATGCTTTCACCATGTCCAGCTTAATAACCATATTTCTCCCATCCTTAGGTGATTTGATACCATGTATTATCTCTTGTGCTAATATAATATTCTCAGATATACTACTTCCCTTTACAAATCTAGATTAATTTTATGAAATTATGTTGGGTAAAATAGGAGCTAATTTGGAACTCATGATCTTACAGATAATTTTATTGGTAAAATTGCTAAGACTAATAGGTCTAAACTCCTTAAACCTGTTTGGATGATCAACCTTAGGGAGCATAATAATATTAGCATGAGACATATATTTTTGCATATCACAACCATTGAAGAACACTTTAACAGCAGCAAGAAGGTCTTCCTTAATAATGTCAAAACAGACTTGAAAGAATTTACCACCTATTCGATCAGGTCCAGGAGCAGTATTGGGATTCATACTCATCAGAACCTCTCTCAATTCTTCCATAGTAGGCATCTTCTCCAACTCTATATTTTGTTCATTAGTTCTCATAGTAGGAATACACTGAAGCATCTCTTCACTTATTTTGTCTGTTTTTCTTGTAAACATATTTTGATAACATTCACAGGCTACTCTAGCAATACTCTCCTCCTCATGAATCCATACACCACTATCAGTCATGACTTTATGAATAAACATCTTTTTCCTTCTTCCTCTAATCACAGCATGAAAGTATTTGGTATTTGCATCCACCTCTTTCAACCACTGTAATTGAATTTTCTGTTGAAGTATAGAATATTCCAGCTTTATATACCTAATATACTTTGCATTTGAAGCAGAAATCTGTTCTCTATAAGCCTTACTATTATCCCTAATAAGCTTCCTTTCAGCATTCTTAACTTCTTCCTCATATGATTTCACTTTGTCAAAAATATCACCATATTCCAATTTAGACCACTCCCTCAGAGTTTTAGTTAATCTCTTCATTTTACAATGAAGACACCACATAGGAGATCCTATAACCTATCTTTGCCAGCATTGCTCAACAGTTTTAATGAAAGACTCATTATCAGTCCAACAATTGAGAAACTTAAATTACTTAATCACAGCAGTCTCATTATCATTTATTTCCATCAATAGAGGACAGTGATCAGAACCAACTGAGGGAAGATGAGTAATATTGGTTTAAGGCATCTTATCTAGCTATTTATCATTAACCATACCTCTATCCAACCTTTTTCAAATTCTATCACCCTCCTTTCTATGATTGCACCAAGTATAATTCGGACCATTATAACCTAAATCCATCAATCCACAATCTTCAATAATACCAATAAATTCAAGACTTTTATTAATATTATAAGCTCTGCCTGCCAGCTTTTCATGAGTAGAAGATATTATATTGAAAGTCCACAATAATACACCAAGGAAGACTGGTAGCAGACCAATTTACCATACTATCCCATAATGGTTTCCTCAAATGGTCCTTACACTTAGCATAAACATAAGCCATAAGAAATTTCTCACTATATTCATCATGACTGATTTCACAGGTAATATGTTAATGATCACTCTCCAAAATGTTACAATATACCTCTTTTGACCAAAATAACCAAATCTTATTATTTGAATTACTATATCCATTGTTCATCAACATCTGCATCCTATAAAAGTCTATTTGAGAATGGTTAGCAAAGGGTTCTAAAATAGCAGTCAAAGAAAGATTATGAATTATCCTAAGATTAATTAACCTTTCTAGAGCACCAAAAGTGTTAATGCTCCTAGCATTCCAACAAAGAATTTTGATCATCATAAACCTGTATTCCTAGCTCTAGTATTTGGTTTACTACTATTAGTATTTTTATTTTGTTTTAACAACTTTCTACCCCTTGGAGATAGTCCTTGTTTACCAGTTACATCAGTAATTTCATCAACATTAGATTCATGCAACAAAGGACCTTTCTAATTATGATAGGAAGTACTAGTCTCCTCTCCAGCTTCAATGCCTGCCTCTAAGGATTGAGTATCATCATCATACTCATCCTCAGAGACAGGAGGCCTATATTCATCAATATTAGGTTCACTATTAGGGTCATCATCAATATTAACAAACTTAGTCTTATAAGGATTGATTTTATCAAGGGGTACTTTATCAATCAATAACCCCTGTTCATCAACTTTACCTTTACCTTTAGAAAGTCTATCATGATTAAAACTAGTATCCACCTGAAAACATCCAACCTCACCTCCAACAGCTACTCCAACAACATCATTATCAGTATGAAGGGGTGTAGGGAGGGGGAGCATTGAGTCAATACCTGGCCTGTTTAATCTTTCTTTTTGATAAACACTTTGTTCATTCCTAGTCACCTGAATGTCCTGTTTCTGTTGTATAATTCTTTGTTCTCTATTTTCACTGATCCCTGCAGTATAAGCTTGACTTTGTGATGCCCTAATTAAAGGAATACTCTGCTGAGTACTCTGTTTTGGCACTTGATTTACATGATCCTCCACTCCTTCTGCAACTGAGGTAAATTCCTGCACTTCAAGATCAATATATGTGTTTTTAGTAGGACTAGAAACAATAGCTGTTTGAGGTAGATGTCGTACAGCCCTATCTGTATGAAACCTAACTTGTTGATTAGGATTTTTCCTTCTTTGTGTGTGCCATTCTTCTTGTACCTTCCTATTGCTGATTATCATTTGTTTGTTGTCTTTGTTAAGTGTGATCCACCCTTCTTCCTGTTTCCACAGTCTTAGAAGTCTGCACAGCTACATTATTATTTGGATCACTATCCTTTCTATTCTTGTTTCTCTCCATATCTTTCCTTTGTTTATTCTCTTCATCCATTTGTTTCACTATACAATCACACTCCTTGTGCCCTTGATGTTTGCAGTAGAAACAATAATCTGGAATGCTATCATATTCTATTTTTTGCCACCTTGCATCAGTTATATCTTCTCCTATATACCCCATCCATATGTGAGGTAGCCTTTTTTTGTTAAATCCACCTGCACTTTGACTCTTGCTTGGCTTCCTCTAGTCTTATTAATAGATGCAACATCTAGATATAATACACTACCAATAGGAGAGAGTAGGCTGGTGATAAATTCCTTGTTATAGAAAATCCAAGGAAGTTCTGGTAGGGATATCCATATAGGGACAAGGGGTGTTTCTTCATCAGGCTTGTAAGTGGGAGTCCAAGCCTGGATTCTCATAATTTGGCCAGCAATATTCATCCTTTGCTTGGTCCATACCATGTTGTAATCTAACTCATTGTCAAGATCGATATACACATGTCTAGAATTGAAGTGTGCTATCTTCACACCACCTGATAACTGAGTTTGTAAGATGAAGTTCTTCCTAATTAGTTCCACTCTAGGCATTGTGTATATAAACTTCCCAATCAATGCAAATCTACAAGTTGAAGCCAATTCCTTAACCACCTCATCTTTAACATACAAAACTGCAGGAAGTCCTTGTTTAGTAGTTATTTCAGGTTCAATAAGTTTAATGCTCACACTCCTCGTCGATTGATTATACCTCAATCTGTCTGCATAGGTTTGTATCACTGTGTAAGGTGCAGGTTCTTAAGGCTGATCCTTCTTAGTCAAATTATCAATTGCTAAGGGAGGATCACTCTTGTTAACCACATTTCTATTGGTAATACGATCAAGGTTACTAGAGATCTTAGGGAAATTGGATTGGTAATTTTGATGTGTAACAGCTTCAACATTCATTCTATCAGAATCTTGCAAATCATCATCATAATTGGGAATAGTATTGGTAATAGAAGGATTACCTTGAGTCGAATTCCCAGCAATTTGTCTATTTGGCAAAGTTTCTTTAGAACCTGGATTTCATGTGTTTGTATATGCAGGCTGAGTATATTGTTGAGATATTTCTTTGCCCTTGTTCAAATTGTTGATACGATGTTGATTTTGGGTAGAGGGATTACCCTGTTGTTGATTATCACGATTTGCATGTTCTTGAGTATTTTCCTGCGATTCCAACATTTCACTTGCCAATCGAGATTCACTGTTTCGACCTCCCCTTCCTTATCCACATTGACGATTATGGGGATTTATACCCTGAGATGATTCCCCAGTAATAAAATCTTGTCGAGTACCATCAAAACGATTTTGATTAGAACTTGATTTCGCCATTTCTGGCACATGCCATTTCACCGCCTCCAATTCCTCCGATTTCGCAGCCTCTATAGCCTGCAATGTCTTCGCCTCTAATACCTATGACTCAAATCTTTCCAATCCCATCTGTTTATCCGCCTTTTGTAATTCTCCAACTTATCCACAAGGATTTCTATTCATTTCAACCTGTCGATGAGATTCGTCCATGTCCTCCTCTATAATTGCGACATGGATCGCCTCTTCCCTCAAGCGAGAAGAGGAGGACGATGATCCTTGCGTCCCTTCAATAGGATGTTTGTTAGACGGTTACAATAGGATATTTCTTGAGGGATTCTCGTCTATAACATTCCCATTAATGGCCTTAACCAAAAAACTTGCAAATTTGAATGGTCGGAATCATGTGAAAAGAGTTTCAAATTATAAAAACATAGACCCACATCGGCTTCGGTAATGACTTTACCGGACGGTACCAAAGAGTTTGTGGTTTATTTATATTCCTTTAGATTGGGTCTAGGATGTTTTCTCATAAAACATGGGAATGTCTTTGGAAACAATATCCACAAGTTCCTTATTTCTTAGTCTTTACATTTTGTGTCGTCTATGGGCTTAGTCCCAAGTGTTGTAAACTCCAATGTTTAGATGGTTCAAGTAGATTGTTATAAAGGTTTAATGTTTTAAATGAAAGTCTACCGCTTGTGTGAATGTTTTAGAAAGAGTTTTTTGTGTGTGAAGAAAGTTTTAAATTCTCACCCATATTAATTCATATTTACCTTATCCAAAATCCTTTCAATACTTTGCAAAAATTAATTTTGGGCCTTTTCTCCGAAAAATTTCCGGCAGCCCACTTCTCTTGGTTCACAACACAAGCACGACACCATGACACCACTTAAGCCTTAAACCCATCCCTTTTTCAATTCAACAATACAAAGGACCACCCAAATTTTCCCGAAATTTTTCAGCAATTCCCAACCCATTGTTTTCGCCCCGATCCAGCCCACGCCAACACCCCCTTTATCCGACCCATACACGCGTCTTCTTACACAGATGCCAGGCTCATGGTACGTAGAAGCTCCATCGACTTATACGCGCCTCGCCTCCCAACTTTCGCAAGATTGTCAATGTCTAAATAGACGGAAAGTAAGAAGGACCACGACAGTACGTTGTGGTTCGTTGTCCTCTTCCTCAACGTCCGTTTCAGCTTGCAGTCGATTGGCACGCGGTTTTGTATTTCTTGTTCAAGATCGATCCACGTAGCATCCAAGTACATCTGATTTCGTCTCAACAATTCCCCCTCTTTTTTCCCTTTCCAGAATAAGCTCAGTTTTTTTTCAGAAAAGTATGTTTTTCCTTTGGGGGGAAAGTTTTTGAATTTCGAATTGATAGATAGGCCTTGTTTGGGTTTTCTAATCCCTTTTCCCCCATCTCTTCCAACCCTAAATTACCTCTGAATAAGTTCTTTTTCTTTTTCATTCTGAGGGGGCTCTCTCTTTGGAAGCAAAATTTTCAAATAGTAAAAAAAAATATTCAGTTAATTTTGTTATGAGGAAAATAGAGCTATTCATTTGTTGAAAGTGTGGGATTCATTTCTGGGGTCGGACGATTTTTAAAGAACAAGGAGGAATAAAAAAATAAAAAAAAATTCTTTTTAGTTAAGGCAAATAGAACAATACAACAAAAATAGAAAGAAATTTTGGAGGAGCAAAAGTATGATAAAGGGAATTGTTTGGGAATTTTTTCAGATAACATCAATTTAAATGTTTCATTAGGGAAGAAATACATGTCAAATAGGTTTCAAGAGAATAGGGGATATAAGTAGTTTCAACGTCAGAGTTTGACGTTTTCTGTAGAAGCTGTTCAGAACCGTCGGTTAGTGTTTGTATTCGCTTTGATAGAGGTCGTTGCTGCTCGAGCGTGTTTCTGTCCTTTGTTCACTGCACCTGAAGAAGGCATCGTCTATCTCTTCACAATGTTCTCTTGATTCATCTTTCGTTTTTTGTTTCTTTTATTTCGGTTGTAGTTTGGTTGTTGGTTGTTCATTAATGCTAAGTTTTATGTTATTTCAACTTTAATGAATGAATCTATGACAACTTGATTTCTTTTTGATGTGTTTGTAGAGTGATATGTTTGTGACAATTAGGGGTTAACATGTCGGTTCTATAGCTAGTCCATTTGAATGGAGACTTTCTTGGCCTCTACCGTGTTTTTAAATAGGCTGTCCAAATATCTCTTGCCTAGGTTTTGATTCATCGGTGTCGTATTTGTCTTCACCTCCATTCTCTATGCATTTTGATCCCATGTATGCGTGTTAACATTTATTATTTGATCTTTCTTTATCTATGCTCAGATTCACTTCCTCTTAAATGTTCTGATCATGTAAAGATACCACATCGTTTTGCTCCTCATTTTTTCTTAGCCTATCTTAATTAGATTTTTCACGTATCGATGTATAGATATTCATGTCTAAATAGTGGAGTTTTCCTTGTGTTGGCAGACTCCCATCCCTGCCTATTTTACATGCTTCTAACTATTACATTATTTGCCATGCTTAACTAAGATATTTTTTTTTTCTATTTCGAGGTTTGAGAATAGATATCGTTAGCTGTGATTTAGTGATAAGTTTTGTCTATTAGTTCATTGTACGATAGCTCAATCTAGCGTATCTCTTAAGAATGTGAATGTATACAATATTGTTCATCACTCCCCCTCTCTTAGTTAACATATTGCTTCATTTTATTTAACCTTTTTTTTTCTCTTAGATTTTGACTATCTTCTCTTCATCTTTCTCTGTCTTTTGAAATTTGGTGACAAGCAGTTCATAGTCATGATAATTATAAATTGAAGATTTGATCTTTTTTAGAGAAGGAAACATGTTTCCTCATTCCTTTTTTTAGTGAAGTTGTAAGCCACATTCTGCCTATTTTATCCACTGTTTGCTATGTCCATAAGCTTAAGTTTATCCATGAGAATTTATCATCACATTTCCTAAGTCTCGCTTTGTATTTTAATGGGTTTTTTTTGTTAATTAACAATTGTTTCCGCATTCTTATCTGTCAGAGCAACTATGCCTAAGTGTGTCCCTCTAATCAGTGTTAGCTTAATATATTAATGATCACGTCTATTAGATGTTTTACTTAATCACATGGGGGATTAGAAATTCATTCTTAAGTTATGTACACTATATGGTGTGATTTCGTATTCTTTGCTTTTGTTAAAGCCTCTGTGTTTCTCGAATTTGTCTCCCTAATGATAAAAATGCTTCAAGGTCAAATATATAATATTTGGGTTTCAAATCTCTTTCTATGCTTTATCAAAAACAGAAGTGACAATTTAAATGACCTGGTAATTTGTTTATTTCAAGTATACCTTTAAATCTCGTTTCTTTAATTTATCTAAGTATTCTCCAGGACTGTTGTTTCCTTGTCGTATATGCTTATAGTGTTCTGAGCTCAGGGTAGTATGGTGTCTATATGCCTATTTCTCTAAAATGAATTTTATAAGAATGCCAATATTGCTTCTCCATTTGTGTTTCTGTTCTCCTACTATTTAATTTATTTATTATTTTTATTGTCTTATTCCCCTTGGCTAATATAATGATTTTTATGTGCATGGAAATATCCGTACGAGTCCTCGTGAACTTTGTGAACTTCATTTATTCCCTTGCATTATGAGAAAGCCATTGCGGCTAAATTCCCTTATCGAGTCTCCCGGTTTTAAAGCTGACGGATAGGTTCCGAAGTTTAAAGAATTGAAGAAAGTCAAAGAAGTTGGATTAGAAGATCCCTTTATTTACATATTATTTATTTTTTAGTATGTAATGGGCCTAATACTTTATCGCTTTGTACTACTATTTTATTAGGTTAGAATAGGTACAAGTCGAGTGGGCCTAAATCCCACAAACATGTTTGATTTTGAAAAGGTGTGAATGGAAAATGAAGAGTTGTCACTTTTATGAAGAGTTGTGACTTTTATGAAATGTTGCGTCTTTTATGAAAAGTTGTGACTTTTATGAAAAGTTGTGACTTTTACGAAAAGTCTCGTCATATACGACGTAGACATGATACTGTTAGAAAACTACTCTCTAGTGGATTATCAGAATTGACTATGTAAAGTCAAAAGATAATGTGTCGGATCCACTTATAAAAAGGCCTAAATAGAGAGAAAGTTAAAAGATCATTTAAGGAAATGAATTTACGGCTTAGGACAAGTCATCATTGCGCTAACTCTATCTAGCAGACTGGATATCCCAAGATCTAGATTCAAGGATAAAAACAAAGTTTTGAATGACGGTTCGGCATTGTCAATAAACTCAATCCATTATCATGATAAAGACAATGCTCAGGGACAAGGATATAGCATTAAGGCTTATCAATGAGTTAATAAAGCTTAATGGTTTTAATGATTTACTAAGTTTGGCAGAGTTGACCAAATAGTGTATATACACGATAACACGGTTTGAAATCACCTAAGTGAGTGTTAAGTGTAAGCCGCTTCAAAGAATTTGATTGTCAAAAGCCCATCTCTCTATACACTCATGAAACCAGGAGGTGTTCATGGCTAAAACCAACACAGCCGTAAAAACCATAAATGGTAAAGGGTTAATTGTGTGACATATGGTTGTCTAGGTATAAACCAAAGTTCGACAGTTCAAAGATATAGCATCTACCGATTGACCGAGTATATCAGACAAATGTTCACTACGGAAAGTCCACGGGGAAACCTACTTATCCAGATGCAATTAATTCATGCTTGTAAAGTACACATACTTCTCCGTTTCTTTGTCTTCGAGTCATTCCCCATTCAAGCGGGGGATTGTTGGATTTGGAAAAGGTGTGAATGGAAAATGAAGAATTGCGACTTTTATGAAGAGTTGTGACTTTTATGAAATGTTGCGACTTTTATGAAAAGTTGTGACTTTTATGGAAAATTGTGTTTTTTATGAAAGGTGACGACCTTTTTGAAAGATTGTGACTTTTCCAAAAGTTTGTGACCTTTCCGGTAAGGCACAATAAGAACCTTTTCGTACTATTCTTTGTTTTCTATAAATTGAGGGATATCCTCTCATTTGAAATACAATTTATGGACCTCTTCTTCAACTACTAAATCTAGTATTCTAAGTGTACTTTACTGCCGTTGAGTGGTTCACTGACACCGGAGTTTTTGGTATCTATACTCTGGTGATTGAGATCATTTTACCCTGGGAGGTCATAATCCAAATCAAACCTCGGATACTAGAGGGGAATAATTTACTTAAAGGGACACTGTGAATTGAGTGGACTTAATCTTTTTCCTATTAAAAATTTCCAGATTTTGGTACGTGTTTTACAAACTTTAGATTTGTGAGTTAATTTCAGTTCTTCTATTCTTTTGTTCTTCACGGGTTCATTAAACTTGGTAACTTCGTGTTTCTGCAAAGTATTTTGGAATCAGTAAGATTCTTTAGACACATATTAACAACAATTATTCTTTAAGAAAAATATTTCGTATATCTTTTTAAAAGTTTGTTTCTGATTCTTATTTCTCTACTAGTTTTAATTTTCTAGTTGTGAAAATGTTCTTAAACTTTGCCTCTTACAAAGATGTTCAAAGTTTTGTTCCAAGTATGTTTAGAATGCAAGATGAACAACAAAACAAAAGGTCCAAATACCGGTCCAGGCAGACAGAAACCAGATTTGGATCCAACTCTCTCTCTCTCTCTCTCTCTCTCTCTCCCTCTCTCTTTTTAATTTCCCGTATATTTATTTGTTGTTGATTGCGGCTAGTTTTTAGGTTAGAGATCCGCAAATCCTCGCAGGGCGCCATTATGTTCTAATGGTTTAAATTAAATCGATCGACCTTAAAACACTTAAAAGACTTAAAAAATGAATTAAATAAATTTCGCGATTAAAATATTATAGACTGGTATTTCACATTTCAATAAATACTAAGTAATTTTTAATTCAAAAAAATAAGTTAAACAATTTTTAGCCAAACAAGTTAGTTGTCGGATAACCGCAAATAAGCGGACGTGTTAGGTGCTTTTAAACCTTCCTAAGGCATTAATATGAATCCCCGAACCCCTTTAAAGTTTTGAGAATGATTTTTCAGTTATTTTCTCAAAAACTAAGTGGCTCCAAAATCAAATATTCTTAAATAAATATTTTTTCGAAAACATACAAAAATATATAATTTTTCCCTTTCAGTATTAAAACAGTTCACCAAGGACAGAGCAGTGTAAATTATATCCTGAAGCTTCATTAGATCGAAAGGGTATTGTAGGAATAAAGTTTATCAGTTATAAGTTTCGAACTTTAAAAGTTTTAATTTGTTGCATCTGGGCTTATTGCGTGGGGTGGATTTATATTTGTTGTGGTGTTGATTTTTGGGATTCCAGATTGTGTAGTAATATTACACTCATTAGATTATTTTTTGTCGTGGGCTATACTAATTAATTAGGCTTGATAATTTCTGTTTTTTCCTTTAAATTATAAGCTGATACAGATTAAAATCGTCCATGATAATATAGGTTGTCATGTCATGCTTATTAGTAGTATTTTGTTTCTGATTTTTCTTTACTAGTTTACGGGACCAATTTTAGAATAAACTTTGCGTGCTTAATATACACGCATAGACATACGTAATAAGATGATAGATATGCAAATTAACAAAAAAGAGATGCACATGTATTTAGAAGAGTGACCACATAAGTAGTAATGATAGTTTTTTATGGATAGATTATACCAAATAAATTTGGAAAAATCGTTCCTACATATGTGAACAAATGGCAGTCCATTACATCAAAGTTGAAACTTTTAATGTTGTGATAGCTCATCAATTGTAAAAGATAAAATTATCCAACAACTAAAGTCACTGATGTCTAAAGTACAATAATTTTTTTATACCATGGCAGGCTCCCAGTTTTTCTCTTGTGGATATAAAGGTAATCTGCAATTAACTATGTGATTCATTATTTTGCTGACCATTTTTTGGTACTTTTAACCATCCTTAAATTGTAATTTTTGTAAGCTTATTAATTATTGTTACGTAGGAACATCAAGCTTGGTAAAAACTCGATAAAAAGAAACAGAATGATTTCCACTTGTAGCTATCTGCTTGATTTCTTTAATTTCATCTCCTCCTTGATCCCACACAACCTCTCTTATTGGTGCTATATCTTTTTGATTGGATTGAAAGGGTTGTTATTCTTTAAATAGTACTGACCACCATGATGCTCAATATTCCATTAGTCAGGTAATCTGCAAGTAGCTATGTGACGTCCAGTTTTTCTGTTGTTTCAAGACCCTTTACTCTAGTTTTCACAATTCTTCAATTATAATTCTTTTTTATGCATAAAGGAACAGAAAGGTAGGCATTGTACTCTGATAATGCGAATCTGGTTAATAGAGGATATCGATATACATAAGCATCTCAAAGACCATTGGATTCTCATCACCTTGATGTTGAATCTTCCGAAAAATGGCATGATATGTCATACTCCCCAAGGAAAATGTTATGTTTTACATATGAAGGACATTAAACCTTTTCTCAAACCGTTGTCTAAGGGTGTTCTCAAGACCAATAATAGCTAAGAGACTGCATGAGATATTTGAAATGGTTTTGAAGAATTCTGCAATATAGGACGAATGCACATAATTTTTCTCACACCACTC
Source organism: Solanum lycopersicum (assembly GCF_036512215.1). Lineage (NCBI taxonomy): Eukaryota > Viridiplantae > Streptophyta > Magnoliopsida > Solanales > Solanaceae > Solanum > Solanum lycopersicum. The sequence goes on along the minus strand of NC_090806.1, from coordinate 39,956,893 downwards.
TTTATATGTTAAGGGCCTCAAAAGAATATTGCATCTTCCATTCTACAATATTTAAACGTCAGATGCAGTTTCAAAATTCTACCCCAAAAAGTAATCCTACGTGTGTGTGTCTGTGTGTGTATGTGTATATAAACCCACACAAGATCTCTGTCTCTCTCTCTCACTTTCATATATAACACGAGATGAAATTATGCATTTACAAGCATATTCATACTGAATTGCATGACTAGTTCACAATTCTGAGCCTAGCTTCGCAGAAAGAATAATGGTGATATGTGTGGATGAAGGCCATCACAACTTAATGAATGGACATTGAAAAATTGAAGTCAGACTGTCGAGACATAAAATAGGTTTCCAGCAGTCCAATCTATTTCATATGCAGAAATAAGTATATTTTGAAATGAAAATTGTTTCATCTATCCTACTAAGCCTAAAGTTAAATCAGAAACTAAATATCATTTGTTGATCATCTTGTCCAGGAATTCAGCTTGCATGGGAAAGTATTCCAATATTTCATTTGTGGTCACCGAGAAAAAAAAATCACACTTTCTGATGTCTAATTTGTTGGTTGCAATAACTTGTGATTCGACGAAGAAGCACCGAATTGACATGACATTATTGTGTTCAGTGGGTTGCATGACCATCTGACCCATAGGGTGGTACCATGGGCTAGAAGATAGAGTCTTATTTCTGATGCTCGATGTGATGTTGTTGATCGTTAGCCTTATCTGCTTCCGAGATGCAAGGATCTATTTTATAATCGATTTGATAATCACGTTTTCCCCTAGTAACAGAGTTCTTCTGAAAAACTTTCTTGAAGTGAAGTTAAATTTGAAAAAAAGGAATTCTGATGTTTGTAAGCGTCCTGCAACTCCTCTCTGCTTCAATGAACTCAAAAAGTGGAGGGATACCACCCTCAATAATATTGTCACAAAATATAGATGAAGTAAGACGAAGATGTCTTTTTTTCCACATTCTCAATAACAATGTTACAAGGTAAGAATAAACTAACCTAACAATTTGGTTTTTACTGTTTCATTAGGATGGTTTGTGCCTCTTCCAGATACTTAGAGGATGAGGAAAAACTCGAGCATCAATGATCAATTGTTTTTGTTCTACTTGGTAGGTTGTATACTACGAGTTGATTTTTAATCAAGTCTTCGACTAAGAAATTCATTACAAGTAATTCTTCTTTTCTATGATATTTGATGGAATTTCATTTTGCATTAGTTTATGAATATTTCGGTACATAGTTTTGACCTTATCAAAAGTAAACTATGAAGAAGATTTAGCATCAAACTTTTGTGTTTTACCTTATGTGGTTGTTGGGTATGTAATAAGAATTTATGGGAAATAGTGGGAAGGAGAGGAATTTGAATATTTAAGAACTTGAAAGGTTGGGAACTTGAAAAGTCCTCTAATTCTTTAATGAAAAAAGGCAATAGTCCCTCATCGGTAATAGAAATGAAAATAGGAGAGTTTAAATAAATAAAAACTCGTATTAATTGTTAAGAGGGTTAGAAAGAGGGACCCCCCTTGCACAGTCGCTGTCGTCGCTAGCTCGGTTTCAGCTTCGGCTACGGCTTTGGATTCGATCGAGAAATAATTTTTTGGACCAATTTAATTTAATTATTTGTTTAATTAATTAAATGGCCAAAAAATATTTTCAATTAATTACTTGATTAGAGAAGTTAACCAAAATAAGAATTGATGGGAAATAGAGGGAAGGAGAGGAATTCGACCGAAATGTTTTCAACTTTTTAGTTAACCAAAATAAGATTTATAGGCTTTGGCTTTAACAAATGATCGACCGAAATGTTTTCACCTTTTTACTTAACCCGACCTGACTCAGATCCGTGCGCGTGACCCATTTTAAATTCCGTTATTTTCAAAATTCCCGCCATAACTGTTCTGAAAGGTTGCAACTTTTAAAATTAGTCCATACCATTTGAAAGTTTGCAACCTTTCATTAATGGTCGTGTCAATTCTTAAAGGGTTGCAACATTTCAGAATATATTCTTTTGGCCTGTAAATACCATTTAGTCATTAGAATATTTCCCTAAGAATTTTCTGATCTTCCTTCTTAAAAACACAAATTTCTTAGTGTACTTTTCTTTTGTTGATTGATTCACTGACAGTAGTGTTTTTGGTATCTATACTCTACTGATTAAGATCATTTTACCCTGGGAGGTTATATTCCAAATCAAACCTCGGATACTAGAGGGGAATAATTTCCTTAAGGGGACACTGTGAATTTAGTGGACTTGATTTTTTTCTTAAATTATCAAAAAGAGTATTCCAGATTCTGGTAAGTTTTACAGATTCAATTATTTTTTCAAATAAATTTATGTTCATCTTATTTACTGGTTCTAAAAATCTCACTTAGTTCATTTTTCTGAATGATTTATTACAACCAGTAATTTCTAATTTTCATAACATAGATTGGAAACAATCTTAAGGAAATTTCTAAATCTATGTTTCTGGTGGAGACAAAAATCTTTGTGATTTTATACTCCTTTAAATCTACAATTATAATTTATTGCTTACTTATATTGTATCAATTGTGTTTATAAGGAAAGGAAAACACTGGTGTTACAGTTGCTGTTGCTGCACCAACCCGAACTCTTGTATCGCAAGCAGAGAAACCGGATAAATTCACAGGTGTGAATTTCAAAGGATGGCAGCAACGAGTATTTTTTTGGCTTACCACTCTTGGTCTGCAGAAATTTACAAGTGAAGTTACGCCAGTTCCTGCTGATGATATGCCAGACAGGAAAAAATTTATGATTGTTGAAGCATGGAAACAGTTAGACTTCCTATGTAAAGGTTACATTTTGAGTGCTTTAGAGGATGACTTATATAATGTCTATAGTGCAATAACAACTTCCAAAGAGTTGTGGAATGCACTTGAAAAGAAATATAAGACACAAGATGCATGCTTGAAAAAGTTGGTGGTCGCAAAGTTCTTAGACTATTAAATGGTAGATAGTAAATGTAACGACCTGTTTAGTCGTTTCGAGTTGTAGAATTACATTTGATAATAACTGACTGTGTCGACAGATCACGCGATGTACCATCATGGTCACGACGGACCGTCGAGTGTCTTCGTGCCAAAACACTTAAACTCTGAAATTTGGGTACGGGGAATCAACTCTCTAAATTTCTTAACGAAATTGCACCACAGACCGTCATAGATACGACGGGCCCTCACAAACCTTTTTAATGAAGTTGAGTTTCTTAACTATGTGACGATCCTACAGGACGGACCGTCGCAGGCACGACGAGCCGTCACGAGCGGCGTAACCCCGACTGGGTCGGATTTTTGTTTAAAGATTTAAGGGGTGTTTTGGACTATTTATGACAAACTGTATGAAATTAGTGGGTAAGTTTAATAACTTATTTACTTGGGGGTTAAAGAAGGTAACCTTGAAATAGATAATGGGTTACTTTTATCATAATGAAGTATATGATAATTAGGGTAAAAGAAAAAGAATCTGGATAAGAAAAATAATAAGAACAGAGAGAGGAAAAACGAGTGAGAAAAAGGAAAAGTGAAGAGGAAAGCAAAGGATTAAGAAGTAGCTTGCTTGATCACGATTCTTCGGTGGAGGTAGGTTATGGTTTCTGCTATTTAATAGTAAACTCTAAATAGCGATTGATATGTATTAGGTGGTATTGTAAAGTCTTCTATATGCTTAATTGTGTTGTTGCATGTTGTGATTATGTAAATGGTCATGGATTATAATGATGATACTGTGGAATCTTAAAAACCATAAATCCACTCTATTAATGATGATTCCTTGATATAAAAGAAGGCTTGATGAACTAGAAGAATGAGGTTAATGGATCGGGTGTCACGAACCGACACATAGTATTAGGGTATCGGGTGTCACAAATTGACATGTATTATTAGGGGATCGGGTGTCACGAACCGACATGCAGTATTAGAGGATTGGGTGTCACAAACCGACACATAGTATTAGGGGATCGGGTGTCACTAACCGACACGTAGTATTAGGGGATCGGAGTGTCACGTTCCGACACAAGAAGAATAAAGAGAATGAATCTTGAATTATGGTAATATACTCAAACTTAAAGAACCTTTTTCCCAAATGAGTATGGTGTGGAGGCTTGAGTCCTCATATGTGTGCTTGGTGTTGTTGCCACTGGTTCTTGTACTTCTTGGTATCAGAGCATTAGGTTCGTTGGTCTCATCACACAGAACCGGGTCTAGTAGAGTCTTCAGGAACGGTAGGGGGACACCCTTACTTTTCTTTGAGAGGCTATAGGACTTTAGGAAAATTCCATTCTTTCATTCTTTCGTGCTATTACTTGGATACAATTGGTATCTAGGTGATACAAATTGGTATCTGACCATCTTCACTTTATTTCGCAGATAGTTAGAACTAGAGCAACAACTGTGCCAACACCAACACCGGCAAGACAGGGTGCATCTGAGCCAGCCACTGGGGCTGTAGCTCGAAGAGGAGTAGTGGCAAGAGGCCGTGGTAAAGGTCGCGGGAGGACGTCCTCTAGAGGAAGATGACAAACACATGGTCCAGCTAGTACTAGGGCGGTGACTCCTCCACCGACAGATGAGGTAGTAAGAGAGGGTGAGGATGGGGAAAATGAGCAAGTGCAAGATGTGGAATTACCACCCCAACCTACCCAGAGATGATTAACCAGGTTCTTGCTTATCTTAGCGGGTTATCTGATCAAGGCCAAACACCTCTTGTGTTTTCTGCACCAGCACCTCAGGTTCCGGGAGTACAACATGCAGCTTCTCTGGCTCCCCGCATGGATGCCTCATTGGAAATAGGCACGTTTCCTCGATTGACTACAGGGCCAATAATGACGAGTGATCAGCATGAACTTTTCAGTATGTTCTTGAAATTGAAACCTCTAGTCTTCAAGGGTGCTGAATCTGAGGATGCCTATGATTTTTTGGTTGATTTTCATGAGCTACTACACAAGATGGACATAGTAGAACGATTCGATTTTGAGTTTGTGACCTATCTGTTTCAGGGAAATGCCAAAATGTGGTGGCGATCGTATGTGGAGTGTCAACCAGCACAGGCACCACCTATGACTTGGGCATCATTCTCTAGCTTGTTTGTGGAAAAGTATATACCTCAGACTTTGAGGGATAGGAGGAGGGACGAGTTCCTGAGCCTAGAGCAAGGCAGGATGTCGGTAACTGCTTATGAGGCTATGTTTCGTGCATTATCAAGGTATGCCGTCCACCTTTGCTTCAGTCCACAAGAGAGGATTCGCCATTTTGTGAAGGGATTGAGGTTAGATTTGCAGATTCCAGCCTTACAGGTAGCTGCTGCAGCAAAATCCTTTCAGGAGGTGGTAGATTTTGTGATAGAAGTGGAGGGGGTGAAACCAGACGACTTCACCATGGTATCGACATCTAAGAAGTTTCGTAAGGGAGGTGATTTTAGTGGTTCTTACTCCAGAGGGCAGAGTTCAGGAGGTTATCCAGCCCGACCTATTCAGTCTTCACTACCGGCTGTAGCTGGGGGTCCACCGCAGACCGGTCAACATTTTTCTTAGTTTGGAGGTTATCCCCAAACTTCGTCGTTCTCACAGAGACCTATGGTTGACTCTAGAGAGTGTTATGGATGTTGAGAGACTGGACATATAAGGATGTTTTGTCCAAAACAGAGTTACAGACCCCCAATAATCAGAGGTAGAGGTGGTCATGGGAAAGGCCGCCATTCTGGAGGACGTTGTGGTCAAGGTAATGGTGGTCACCAAACCAACCGGGGTGGCGGGCAAGCCGGAGCTACTGCAGCACAACATGGCAAGGGCAACGCACAGACAGGTGATAAGGCCCATTGTTATGCTTTCCCCGGGAGGTCTGAAGTAGAGACATCTGATGCTGTTATCACAGGTAATCTTTTGGTTTGTGATTGCATGGCTTCTGTATTATTTGATCCTGGATCCACATTTTCATATGTATTTTCCTCATTTGCTACTAGTCTTGATTTACATTGTGATTTTCTTGACATGCCTATTCGTGTTTCTACTCCGGTGGGTGAGTCTGTGATAGTTGAGAAGGTGTATAGGTTTGTCTTGTGACTTTTGTGGGGAGCAATACTCATGTAGACTTGGTTATCCTAGAAATTGTTGATTTCGATGTAATTCTGGGTATGACTTGGCTTTCTCAAAATTTTGCAATCATAGATTGTAATACTAAAACTGTAATGTTGGCCAAACAAGGGACAAATCCGTTAGTGTGGGAGGGTGACTACACTTCCACTCCAGTTCGTATCATCTCCTTTCTTTGTGCTAAGAGAATGGTTAGTAAAGGGTGTTTAGCTTTCTTGGCACACCTCAGGGATGATACTTCCAAAGTACCTTCGATTGAGTCTGTTTCGATAGTCCATGAGTTTCTGGATGTGTTTCCTATAGACCTTCCTGATATGCCACCGGATAGAGATATTGTTTCTGTATTGATCTCGAGCCGGGTACTCACCCCATGTCCACACCACCTTATAGAATGGCTCCCGCTGAGTTAAGGGAGTTAAAGGCCCAACTTCAAGAGTTGTTAGGAAAGGCTTTATTAGACCAAGTGCATCCCCTTGGGGTGCTTCTGTTTTGTTTGTGAAGAAGAAAGATAGAAGTTTTCGGATGTGCATAGACTACAGGCAACTGATTAAGGTAACTATTAAGAACAAGTATCCTCATCCTCGCATCGATGATTTGTTCGATCAGTTACATGGTGTTTGTACCTTCTCAAAAATCGATTTGAGATCTGGTTATCATCAATTGAAAATACGGGCAACGGATGTGCCAAAGACTGCTTTTCGGACAAGGTATGGGCATTATGAGTTCTTAGTAATGTCTTTTGGGCTTACGAATGCCCCTGCTGCTTTCATGAGCATCATGAACGGGATTTTTAAGCCATATCTGGATCTCTTTGTCATTGTATTCATTGATGATATACTGGTATACTCAAAGAGCAGGAAAGAACATGAGGAGCACTTGAGAATTGTATTAGAAATGTTGAGGGAGAAAAAGCATTATGCCAAATTCTCCAAGTGTGAGTTTTGGCTAGATTCAGTGTCCTTCTTGGGGCATGTGGTTTCTAAGGATGGATTGATAGTGGATCCTTCTAAGATCGAAGCAGTGAAGAGTTGGGTAAGTCCTACTAATGTTACAGAGGTAAGGAGCTTTGTTGGCTTAGCTAGCTCCTACCGTCAATTTGTCAAGGGATTTTCTCCTGTTGCTTCCCAATTGACAAATTTGACTAAGCAGAGTGTTCCATTTGTATGGTCGGACGAGTGTGAAGAAAGCTTTCAAAAACTCAAGACCTTGTTGACTACTGCACCAATTCTTACCCTGCAAGTACAATGTAAGAATTTCATTGTTTATTGTGATGCATCCTATTCCGGTTTGGGTGCAGTGCTAATGCAAGAGAAGAATGTTATTGCTTATGCCTCAAGACAATTAAAGGTGCATGAACGTAATTATCCGAACCATGATTTGGAGTTTGTTGCATTAGTGTTTGCATTAAAGCAATGGAGACATTATCTATATGGGGTTAAGTGTGAAGTCTATACGGATCATTGTAGTTTACATCATGTCTTTACTCAGAAAGATTTGAATTTGAGACATGGGAGATTGATGGAACTACTGAAGGACTATGATATCACTATCTTGTATCACCCGGGAAAAGGTAATGTTTTGGCAGATGCTTTGAGTAGAAAGGCAGGGAGCATGGGAAGTCTAGCTCACTTGCAGGTTTCTAGACGCCCATTGGCTAGAGAGGTTCAGACTCTGGATAATGACGTAATGAGGCTGGAAGTACTACAGAAGGGAGGATTTTTGGCCTGTGTGGAGGCAAGAACTTCCTTTCTTGACAAGATTAAGGGAAAGCAGTTTACTGATGAAAAACTGATTCGGATTCGAGATAAGGTATTGCGTGGAGAGGCTAAAGAAGCAAAAATCGATGAGGAAGGCGTTTTGAGAATTAAGGGAAGGGTATGTGTACCCTGCGTCGATGATTTGATTCACACTATTCTTACAGAGGCTCATAGATCAAGGTATTATATACATCCCGGTGCATCATAGATGTATCTTTACTTAAAGCAACATTTTTGGAGGAGTAGGATGAAGCGTGACATTGTTGATTTTGTTGCTCAATGCCCGAATTGACAATTGGTAAAGTATGAACACCAGAGGCCTGGAGGGACACTTCAGAGAATGTTCATTCCTGAATGGAAGTGGGATAGAATTGCAATTGACTTTGTGGTTGGTCTTCCAAAGACAATGGGTAAGTATGACTCCATTTGGGTAATTGTTGACAGATTAAATAAGTCTGCTCCTTTCATTCCGGTCAAGGTGACTTACAATGCAGAGAAGTTAGCCAAACTTTATATCTCAGAAATTTTTCGATTGCATGGAGTTCCACTTTCCATCATATCAAATAGAGGTACGCAATTTACTTCTTAGTTTTTGAAAACATTGCATGCTGAATTAGGTACTAGGTTGGATCTTAGTACTGCATTTCACCCTCAAACCGATGGTCAGTCTGAGCGAACGATTCAGGTTTTGGAGGATATGCTTCGTGCATGTGTTTTAGAATTTGGTGGTCATTAGGATAACTTCTTACCCTTAGCAGAGTTCTCATACAACAATATCTATCACTCAAGTATTGATATGGCCCCATTTGAGGCACTGTATGGGAGAACATGTAGGTCTCCCATTGGGTGGTTTGATCCATTTGAGGTTAGACCTTGGGGTACTGACCTTTTGAGGGAATCGTTAGATAAAGTGAAATGCATTCAGGAAAAGCTTCTAGCCGCTCAGAACAGGCAGAAAGAATATGCAGACCGAAAAGTTAGAGACTTGGATTTTATGGAGGGTGAGGTGGCTTAGTCCGAGGTATATTGGTCCATTAGAAGGTCTGAAGCGCGTGGGGGAGGTGTCTTATGAATTGGCATTGCCTCCAGGACTCTCAGGAGTGCACCCGGTATTCCATGTGTCTATGCTGAAAAGATACCATGGAGATGGAAACTACATAATTCGTTGGGACACAGTTCTTGTTGATGAGAATTTTTCTTATGAGGAGGAGCTTGTTTCCATTTTAGATAGAGAAGTCCGAAAGTAGATATTAAGGGAGATTGCATCCATCAAGGTTCAATGGAAGAAACGGCCAGTTGAAGAGTCCACTTGGGAGAAGGAGGCTGATATGCAAGTAAGATATCCACACCTTTTTACAGATTAGGTACTCTTTCTCGCCCTTGTTTTTCTTCTTGTGATCGTTCAAGGACGAACGATGGCTAAATTGGTATCTATCGTAATGACCTGTTTAGTCTTTTCGAGTAGTAGAATTACTTTTGATAATAACTCACTGTGTCGAAGAATCATAGGACGGACCGTCATGGTCTCGACGGACCGTCGAGTGTATTCATGCCGAAACACTTAAACTCTGAAATTTGGGTATGGGGAATCAACTCTATGAACTTCGCAACGAAATTGCAGCACCGACCGTCGTTGATACGACGGGCCGTCACAAACCTTATTAATGAAGTTGAGTCACTGAACTATGTGACGACCCTGCATGATGGACCGTCGAAGGCACGACGTGCCGTCACGAGCGGTGTAACCCCGACTGGGTCCGATTTCTGCTAAAAGTTTTAAGGGGTGTTTTGGACTATTTATGACAAACTATATAAAATTAGTGGGTAAGTTTAATAACTTATTTACTTGGGGGTTAAAGGAGGTAACCTTGAAATAAATAATGGGTTACTTTTATCATAATGAAGTGTATGATAATTTGGGTAAAAGAAAAAGAATCTTAAGAAGAAAAATAAAAAAACAGAGAGAGGGAGAACGAGCGAGAAAAGGGAAAAGTGAAGAGGAAAGCAAAGGATTAAGAAGTATCTTTCTTGATCACGACTCTTCGGTGGAGTTAGGTTATGGTTTATGCTATTTCATAGCAAACTCTAAATAGCGATTGATATGTATTGGGTGGTATTGTAAAGTCTTCTATATGCTTAATTGTGTTGTTGCATGTTGTGATTATGTAAATGGTGATGGATTATAATGATTATACTTTGGAATCGTAAAAACCTTAAATCCACTCTATTAATGATGATGCCTTGTTATAAAAGAAGGCTTGATGAACTAAAAGAATGAGGTTAATGGATCGGATGCCATGAACCAACACGTAGTATTAGGGGATCGGGTGTCACGAACCGACACATAGTATTAGGGGATCAGGTGTCACGAATCGACACGTAGTATTAGGGGATCGGGTGTCATGAACCAACACGTAGTATTAGGGGATCGGGTGTCACGAATTGACACGTAGTATTAGGGGATCGGAGTGTCACGTTGAAACACAAAAGTAATAAAATGAATGAATCTTGAATTATGGTAATATACTCAAATTTAAAGAACCTTTTTCCCAAATGAGTATGGTGTGGAGGCTTGAGTCCTTGTAGGTGTGCTTGGTGTTGTTGCCAATGGTCCTTGTACTCTTTGTTGCCACCTGTTGAGTATTGTAGTTGATTTTATATTATTACTCAATGTATATTGTCTTCTATTTTGAGTTGGCCGATGATACCTACTCAGTATGTGTTCCTTGTACTGACCCCTACATTTATTTTTTTTCTCTTTGTTATTTGTGGAGTGCAGCAAACGTACCATCGACTTCGACTCGTTCGCATCTCTAGCCAGTCTTCAGCATATCAGATTTTAGGGTGAGCTATTATTCCTAGCTCGGACTTGATTCTTTCCTTCACGTCTTGATGTCTTGAAGTTCGGACATGGACCATCTCTTTACTGATTTTAGTTTCTTAAATACTCTTAGAATTATAAATTTAAGGATAGATGTTCTTGGTGTAATGGCTTCCAGGTTTTGGGAATAATAGTTGATAAACTTTTAGAAGCTTATGTACTAGTTAGATTAATAAGATTATGAGTCTTCCGCTTTACATTTTTTTCATTATGCTTGAAATGGTGGTAATAGTTGGGGTTTAGATTTGTTGGTTCACTAACATAGTGGGATAAATGTGGGTGCCACTCGCGGCTCGTTTTGGGTCGTGACAATACTGTAGGATCACAAGTGCAGGAACTTCAAATTATTCTCCATGATCTGATTTATGAAAATATGGTAGTAAATGAAGCTTTTCATGTGGCTGCAATGATCGAGAAGTTGCCTCCTCCGTGGAACGATTTCAAGAATTATCTAAAGCACAAGAGTAAGGAAATGAAGCTTGAAGAGCTTGTGATTTGGCTCAAGATTGAGGAAGATAACAGAAATGCCGAAAAAAAGTTGTGTAAGAGTTCAACAACCATTGGAGTTAATATTGTTTAAGAAGCTTCTACCAAAGAAAAAAAAAGAAAGAAGTCTAACGGGCAGAAGTCAGAACAGGCCAAGAAGAAATTCAAAGGAAACTGTTATAATTGTGGCAAGGCTTGTCATAGATCTTATGATTGTCATTCTCCAAGAAAGGACAAAAAAAAAGGCAAAGGCAAAATTCAAGCAAACATCGTGGAAAAGGTGGAAAATGCAGATGACTTGTGTGCAATGATATCAGAGTGTAACTTAGTTGAAGATCCCAAGGAGTGGTTTCTCGTCTCAGATGCCACTAGACATATTTGCTCTGCGAAAGAAGCCTTTGCAACGTACACTCCTGCTTGGTACAACGAAGATTTATTCATGGGAAACACAGCAACAGCAAGGATTGTAGAAACTGGGAAAATAATGTTGAAAATGACATCCGGCAAGGTTTTGACTTTGAACAATGTTTTGCATGTCCCTACTATTAGGAAGAATTTAGTTTCTTCTGCACTACTCATTAAGAACGGGTTTAAGTGTGTCCTAGTTAGTGATAAATCTATAATAAGTAAGAATGAAATGTTCATTGGAAAGGGCTACCTCAATGATAGTCTTTTCAAACTAAATGTAATGGTTGTCGACAGTATTAATAAAAAATCTGCTTATGTTTACTTATTGGAGTTAAGTGATTTATGGCATGCCCGTTTGGGACATGTAAATTACAAAGACTTGCGAAAATTGCTTAATCTAGAAGTATTGCCTGGCTTTAAATGCGATAAGTCGAAATGTGAAATTTGTGTGGAAAGTAAGTTTGTTAAACATTCTTACAAGTCTGTTGAAAGAAATTCAAAAACTTTAGACTTAATTCACACAGATATATGCGATATGAAGTCAACACCATCTCGTGGTGAAAAAAATTATTTATAACTTTTATTGATGACTGCACTTGATTTTGTTATGTATATTTGCTTAATAGTAAGGATTAAGCAATTGATGCATTTAAGCAATACAAAAATGAAGTGGAAAATCAATTGAATCTAAAGATAAAAATGATTCGGAGTGATAGGGGTGGAGAATATGAATCTCTTTTTGCAGAGTTATGTTTGGAATATGGTATTATTCATCAAACTACTGCACCTTATACACCACAGTCAAATAGTTTGGCAGAACGGAAGAACAGAAATTTAAGGAAATGATGAATGTCTTAATGATCAATTCGGGTTCACCGCAAAATCTTTGGGGGGAAGTCATCCTTACAGCTAATAAAATACTCAATAGAATACCCCATCTAAAAACACAATCAATTCCATATGATTTGTGGAAAGGAAGAAAACCCAACTTGAAATATTTCAAATTGTGGGGGTGTTTAGCCAAGGTAGAGGTTCCTTTACCTAAGAGGGTTAAAATTGGACCCAAAACAATAGATTGTGTTTATTGGGTATGTTGGGAATAGTAAAGCCTGTCGAAGTTTGGTTCACAAATTTGATAATCCTCAGATTCATGTTAATACGATAATTGAATCAGATAATGCACAATTTTTTGAAAATATTTATCCGTATTAAACTGAAAGTAAGTCAACAAGTGAATGACCTAAACGACCACGAGAAGAATCAATGGAAAATATTCTAACTACTGAGGAACCCAGGCCAAGTACTCGACCACGAAAATCTATATCTTTCGGACCAGATTTTGTAGCATTATTGCTTGAAAATGAGCCTCAAACATTTAAAGAAGTTGTATCTTCGTCAGAGTCAACTTATTGGAAAGAAGCAGTCAATAGTGAGATTGAATCAATTTTAAGCAATCGCAATAGGGAATTGACTGATCCTCCTCCAGGAAATAAACTTTTAGGATCAAAGCAGATCTTTAAAAGGAAAATGAAACCTAATGGGACTATTGACAAATATAAGGCTAGATAGTCAAAGGGTACACAAATATTTGAGGGTTCAGTCCACGATGCACGCGTAGTCATCTTTATTTAATTCATAGGAACTATGTGACCAACGATCCTCAAATTTTCATAAAGTTGACCTATAGGCTAAGTCAGTGGAGTATAAGTTGTTTTTAAGTCTCTCCTCAACCTTGAAGACGTTTTTGCGGATATGCGATCGAGTGACTTTGGCATTGTGTCCAGATATGTTGGTTGTAGATATGGCATAAGAGGCCTTTGGTACAGAGACATTTAATATTTAGGGATTGGAAATGGCATGACAGGCGCATGATGCTAGCGAACTTGGTGTAGAGGTGTTTCATATTGAGGATCTTGCATAGTGGGATGATGCGGGTGTAATGTAAGGTGTTGAGGTTTACGACCACATGCATGATGTTGCCGAGGATATGGGTGGTTTGGAAAGTAGATGTTCCTTTGAGGCATTTGAATGGAGCTTAGTTGACTTTGAGAAGTAATGTAATGTGGAAGAATATTTTGGTGAGTGACTTGACTTGCGAAAGGTGACATATCCATGTTTGTCTCCAAAGATGGATTGGCGGAGAGTAGCAACTTTGCCCAATCGCGCATGTCCAACAACTCTCTTCTAACTCTTTATTTTCTCTTAAGGTTTGATACCAACTTGTTTCAAGGACACTTCTTCTAAATATATTTGCACAAAACTTAGCATTAGACGCTTTCACTTTTCCTTTGCATTTCTCAGCTGGGAGAGAAGGAAATGAACCCTTTGATCGCGTGTGATAAACCATGGTCTACAGATCAACCATTGGGAAAGGGTAAAATAAAAAAAAGAAAAATAAAGGCCAAGTTAGAACATTGCATAAATTGGAAATCAAACACGTTATTTAAGATAAACGTCCTAGATGCAAAAGAGCCTAGTTGAGCCAGAGGTAAGCCTAAGCGACACATAAGTGATGCACAATAATTAATTTAAGCCTTATTTGCAAATTTGGATTTTAGATTAGATTAAACAAAACTTTCATTTATTATAAAATTCAAACAATACATTATAAAAAAACTTAAATAAACTAAGGGAAAAGGGATAACTTGGGGAAAATCATCCTAAAATCTGAAATCTTGGAGGTCTCGATTTTAAGAAATTGTCTCCAATTGACCTCTTGTGATGGGAGGGACTTCTTGTGTCATGTTCAACACATTCCGTTCCCATATGTTTTCTTTTTCATCGGCAAGCCCATGTTATCCTTCTTCACGTGATATTGACACTTCAAATTCAATCAAGATTCATATACGATACTCATGCGTGCATAAAGCCTTTCATGCACCAATTGGAATGGTCAACACACGCTCCCATCGTCAAAGTATATTGTGGACCTGTGGTTTATCTAGTCCCAAATCATACTTAAATGGCTCCATGTCAGATCAGAGTTGTATAATTTGAGTTTTCCCAAATTGGCGAAGTACTTAAAGAGGCGCACATGGTTTGACAACCTTTAAGGCAATAAGCTCGATGAAATATCAGTCTTCCCCTCTTACTATGACATTCGGCATAGACAACCAATGAATCTTCAATTGAATTCGGTGGCTCTCAACCTCAGTCAGAAATATCTGTTAGTCCTACAGGCGCGGCGAAATGTGCCAACCTTCTTGGATGGTTATCAATATTGTTGCCTTGACCAAGATAGGTTTCTACCAAGTAAGATCGCTTGTGGAAGTGATCGATAGCCCATAGTTGAAGTAGAAGGTTGCATCCCTCGAAGAACATTCTACCATAAACACATGATGATAGAGTTCTCATTATCTCCGCCAAGATCATGGGCACTATGATTTTCCAAGGCTCGTCTCCTTTTTGAGCTAGGTCTCGAACAACGTACCTTAGACATGTATCGATTCTTCCCCTTGATTAAGGAAAAACCAAAGATCCCAATAAGGCGATGGCATAGAAATCCAGACGATACTTTTCCCATTCTTCGACGGAGCACTCAAATTCATGGTCATAAATGTAGTAGCAATCATCTTGGCCGAATCGTGAGTATATGAATTCTAAATTAGTCCACCCAAGGTCTAAAGAAGTCCAGGTTTGATTAGACTTCATCCCCATACTTTTTAGAAATTCCCTTGATAACGACTTATAAGGTACCATCATTTGACAGTCGTGGTATGGAAGATCGATGAAACTGCTAAGTTCTTAAATTGATGGTGTCAAGTTACAATTTGTAAACTTGAACACTGTCACGACCCAAAATAAGTCGTGAGTGGCACCAACCCTTACCTCCTTAAGTGGGTGAACCAACACATCTAAACCCCAACATATACCAATAGTTCAACTATAAATAATATCAATAATGCGGAAGCTTCAAAAGATACTAAGCAACCAATTTATATAAATTTCTAAAGTTTAGTACTTATCATCCCAAAATCTTATAGTCATCAAATCAAGGACATCTAATCTCCAATACTAAGTCTAAGAATATCGAATACACTAAAATAAAGAATAAAATGGTATGTGTTCGAAAGTATAGGACTTCATGTCATCACCGAGAGAATCCAACATGAGCTTGAATGGATAGCTCACCCTTTAACTTGATATGCGGGAGGCTGACTAGAGCTGAGGGAAATCAGAAATCATAGGTACAATCGCTGCATTTCATAAAAGGAAAACAAAGAAGAAAATAAGTAGGGCTCAGTACGAGGCAACATGTAGTGAGTAAGTATCATCGGTCAACCCAAAATAGTAACAAATATACAATAAATAATATTATGAACGCAACTGTAGAAATTAACAGGTGATAAAAAACAAACAACATGAACAAGTATCAAAAACATTAAAGTAAACTTATAATAAGTCAATGATATCAAGATCACACATGAGGACTCATGCCTCCAAACCAAACCATTTTGGGAGTTGAGTTCATTGAGATTGAGTACCTTTCATTAATTAAACATGTTTTTCCTTTAATATTTTCTTGTCGGGACGTGACACTCCGATCCAAGAATACCGTGTCTGAACGTGACACTCTGATCCAAGAATACTGTGTCAGAACGTGACACTCCGATGCAAGAATACCGTGTCGGAACGTGACATTCCGTCCAAGAATACCGTGTCGAAACGTGACACTCTTATCTAAGAATACCGTGTCGAAACGTGACACTCTGATCCAATTATACTTTTAATTTAACATTTATTATCACCGCTTTCAATTCATTGTTATATTATTTTCATCAAGCCTTCTTTATTTAAGGCATCACTTCGATAAAGAGGGTTAGAGACTATTAATTCTACGGTCTCAGGATTTAAGATCAATCACACACCACACAACCAAATCACACAATCAAACAACCAAGTACATAGAGAACTTCACAATATCACTCAAGGCATATCAATCACTATTACGAGTTTACTATCAAATAGAATA
Organism: Solanum lycopersicum; assembly: GCF_036512215.1. Lineage (NCBI taxonomy): Eukaryota > Viridiplantae > Streptophyta > Magnoliopsida > Solanales > Solanaceae > Solanum > Solanum lycopersicum. The sequence goes on along the minus strand of NC_090806.1, from coordinate 39,940,272 downwards.
AACCATAACCTACCTCAACCGAAGAACCGAATTCAAGCAAGCTCCAATATATTTTCTTTCCTCAATGCTTTCGAACCTTTCCAATCTATCAATTATATATACATAATTTGTAAGGTTAAAAACCTATAATCACTCATGTTATTCTATGTTTAGCTCAGACCCAAAAATTCACCTAATTCTATGATCAATTTCCTTAGTTCAAATCTAAGGATAAACCTTAATTCCTCCCATTAGCATAATTTTAATGTACTTTATATAATGTACTACACCTTATCTTTAATTACGTATTAAAATATGTTAAAACTTGAACTATTACAAACTACAAAATTTTACATGTCCAATATAATCGATGACATTCTCTTTTATACAATTGATTGTAATCTATACAACATATAATTTGTAAAACTAATTAAATCAAACAACCTATCACTATTTGGGTATAAAAAAAGACTCATATACTAATATTCATACCCACGTGATTGGCCATCATGTTTCAACCCAATTTATTTTATAAAATTAACAAATAACGTCAATCCTACATTCGCCAATCACTGTAAGCTCCAATCCTTTAAAATAATAATTTCCTACACTACATATTCTAATCATTAACTTCTAATTCTTGGCCAAATTTCATGCCATAATTATTCCTACCATTAATTAACAATAACTAGGAGAATTGGGTTCACGCTCTTTCAATTCAATATCATTCAAATTTGTTTACACATTAATGATTAATAGCTGCCTAACTTTTTCAAACAACAATTTGTACTTAAACCTATCTCGTAGTAATTAAGCATACACCTCAACATTTATAGTTTTACAAGAACTAATATATTCTTTCCACCAATATGCAAGTTACGAATTCATAAAGAAACCTACCGCTAAATGAATCCACTCTTAATCTTTAATGTAGCTGCACAGGTAAGCCGTCTTTCTCACTGTTCTTCTTTTCTCCTCTTTTCTTTTCGTCTACAGATTATTTGTTACACTAATTATTATACTTATATAATTATTATAGTGATAAAAGTGACCAACTATTAATTATAATATTATTTATTAACCATTACCTAAATAAATTAGTAAAACTACCCCTCTAATTTCATAATTATAATTATGAATAGTCCAAAACACCCACTTAAATCTATCAGAATGTATTTTCTAACATAAAAATATCTAGTTCCCAAACCGACTACACGGGTTGTTCCAATAGATACCAATATACCCGTCGTTCGTTTTCAAACGATCAAAGGAAGAAAAGGCAAGAAAGGATAGTTATCTCAATGATTATTCCAAAATATTAATACTCATTGTCTCATCTCAATTGTATCAAAAACAAGAGATGTACACCTCCCTTCATAGAATGTCTCTAATATAATTGCCCACATACTTGGTTTATCAAAATCCACATTCATTGAAGTCAACACTCTTAGTAATAACAAAACATATAACTACATCGATCATCTACCTTACTCTCAAACCATCATTAGTATCATAGTGTGCTTATCAAATTCATGTTCAAACTATGGTTATCTCTTTCTATTTAAGCATTTCCTGACAGATACGAGTCCCAAATAAGGCCTATAGCACTAATTTCAAATGTGATAGTACCTTTTCATTGAGACAAAACTATTAAATCACACCCAAAGTCAACTCTACACCACTTTCACATACCATGCTTAAGGTACCATTTTAAACCATTATATATATCATGCCAACACTTAGGAAAATTCTTAGTCACTCAAACTATTCTGTATACTATAACCTCATAACCTTTATTAACCATCAAATGTCCATGTAACACACCTTTACATTCTATGAAGTCCCATCAATAGAGTAGTATTAACCCAACTTTATTCTTAATAACAACGTTTAATTATATCTCACCTTTTACATCATTCTTAAGTATTCTATCCTAATTTGAGCAATCTAATCTCATTGTAAAATACAAAAATTTTCATACCTCATTATTTGTCACCTAAACCAAAACACATTTTTTAAATCGATGATAAACTCCTAGTAAGTTTGTACCGAACTAGTTCACATCTCACAATTATATCTAAACTCATAGGCAAAAATTAAAACAACCATCAACTACACCCCATGGATTTATACGATAGGTCTTATTCTTTCACTCTTATCAAATTCTTTTCATGGTGCGAATTCTAAATATCGCGCTCCTTCAATGTATCAAACTCTTGTTTATCTAGCTTGCTTAACGATCTCATGTTTTACTAATAATCCATGACATTTTACTTCACACTCTAAATCAAAACTCTGAGGGTAAACCCTTCCTTAGATCCTTTAACAATCAAAAGTAACAACTTTATGGTCCAAAGCATGCATAAATTCTTTCACTTTCTCAATAACGATGCAATCAATCGTTTCTTATCTTACTAATTCATACCCTGACAAAATATACCACCAGAAATTCATACTTATAACAAAAAAAAGTAATTTGAATTATAAGTCCAATTGTGTAACACAATGCCCTTAATTATCTACATTTGCTTATACATTGAAGATTTTTATGAATCACCTTATCTTAGCTTATCATTGATTGCCTCTCCACCAACCATACCATATGCTTCACTAAAAATCCAACCCTACTCATTTCTAAATTCAACAGTACAACAGAACCTATCATCTCACTAAAGTTGAAAGTGTGTACACTCCTCTCTTAAGTTCTATTCAATAGCTTTTAACCAAGCTCATTAACCTGTTATGCTATTACCTTAACCAAAACAAAATAGATGAAATCACACAATTTCGAACCCATTCTCGATCCCTTAGAAGATACATTTTTAGTTCTTACAATTAGAGAAAATAATTCTGCTCTCACTTATTTTTCTTAAGGTTACACATCCCACAAGTTTTATCTTATTTTAGTTATGATTCCAACTCCTTTAAATTATATTCGAGTGTCCCCTAAATCTCCTTAAATTTATCATACAATTACATTACTCACTAAATAGTAGAAATATCAACCTTAGATAATCACAAGTATTTTTTACATACAAAATTTATTTAACCAACAAATTCTAATCATATACTTTCATCCCAATTACAAATTCTCACAAATTTTTATTTTCCATCATGCTCAATTAACCCTTTTTTTTACCATGAAGTGAACCTTTTCCCCGATCTAACACCTTAAACTTAGGTATACCAATCATATTCAAGGGAATAACCCAATTTATATGCACTTTCTTGCCAAATCTTCAATTTACTTCACCCAAGTATATCTACTAGGACTTTCTTTCCCTATAAGTTTGTTATTTTAGTATCAATCTACCTTTTGAAGCTTAAGATAAAATCATCAGTACTCATTCAGAACCCTCAAGATACATTTCACAACCTAAATGTATTAATATTGTACCAAAGATCCACAAATAAAATTTTTCTTTAAAATAATGCTCAACCACTAAAATTTTCCTTCAAAATAATGCTCAATCTAAATTCCTTTTGTAATAAACTAGTTGGTTTCTCAAATGTGAATGCAACAGTAAATATTATTATCTTACCATGTCGTACAACTTGTAACTCCTTTAGTAGTTAGTATTCATACTTGACAATCGACGTACCTGTTTCCACATAACCCTAGTACTGCCACACCGTAAAGTCTGTTAGATACCTCACTAGAACACATCATACCTGTCCATATTCTCGTACCCAAATAGCCCACATATTTCTACCCATTTGAATAATTGCAAAACATTATCGAATATGTTCTCTCTCTAGACCAAACAATTTGTTTTACTTCTTAGATCATCTCAATAACAAAAATAACACACTTCCTAACTCTAACCAAGTAAGCATTGATGACTTTCTCTAATATACCCTAACTCGATGAAGTCATAGTAGTGTCTTTATTAACCGACACTCGACATGAGACTACCACCACATTTGGCTATCAAGAAAATATATCTATTTCTAAGGACATTTTTTTCCTTTTGTTGCTATTCAACTTCAAATACTCTAGTAGTACCCATATTTGAAATAAAGTGAAGAAGTTCAGATACCAATTTGAATCACCTAGATAACATTTGGATTCAACTAGTAGAACGAAAGAAAGAAAGCAATGAGCTTTCCTAAAGTCCTATAGCTTCTCGAAGAAAAGTAAAGGCATCCCCTTACCATTCTGCAAGACTCTTCTAGACTTTTCCTTTTGTGATGAGATCAACGAACCTAACGCTCTGATAACAAGTTTGTCACGACCCAAAATGAGTCGTGGATAGCACCCACACTTAGCTCCTTAAGTGGGCGAACCAACACATCGAAACCCCAACATATACCAATAGTTCAACTTTAAATAATATCAATAATGCGGAAGCTTCAAAAGATACTAAGAAACCAATTTAAATATGTTTCTAAAGTTTAGTACTTATCATCCCAAAATCTGATAGTCATCACATCAAGGACATCTAATCTCCAATACCAAGTCTAAGAATATCGAATACACTAAAATAAAGAATAAAATGGTATGTGTCCGAAAGTATAGGACATCATGTCATGACCAAGAGAATCCAACATGAGCTTGAATGGATAGCTCACCCTGCAACTTGATATGCGGGAGGATGGCTAGAGCTGAGGGAAATTAGAAATCATAGGTACAATCGCTGCATTTCATAAAAGGAAAACAAAGAAGAAAACAAGTAGGTCTTAGTACGAGGCAACATGTACTGAGTAAGTATCATCGCTCAACCCAAAATTCAAACTAATATACAATAAATAATAGTATGAACTCAACTATAGCACTTAACAGGTGATAAACAACAAACAACATGAACTAGTATCAACAACATTAAAGTAAACTCGTAATAAGTCAATGATATCACAATTACACATGAGGACTCATGCCTCCAAACCAAACAATTTTGGGAGTGGAGTTTTTTGAGATTGAGTACCTTCCATTAATTCAACATGTTTTTCCTTTAGTATTATCATATCGGAACGTGACACTCCGATCAAAGAATACCGTGTCGGAACGTGACACTCCGATCCAAGAATACCGTGTCAGAACGTGACACTCTGATCCAAGAATACCGTGTCGGAACGTAACACTCTGATCCAAGGTGTCGGAACGTGACACTCCGATCCAAGAATACCGTGTCGGAATGTGACACTCCGATCCAAGAATACTGTGTCGGAACGTGACACTCCGATCCAATTATACTTTTAATTTATCCTTTATTATCACCGCTTTCAATTCATTGTTATATTATTTTCATCAAGCCTTCTTTATTCAAGGCATCACTTTGATAGAGAGGGTTAGATAATATAAATTCTACGGTCTCTGGATTTCAGACCAATGACACACCACACAACCAAATCACACAATCACATAGCCAAGTACATAGGGAACTTCACAATATCATTCAAGCCATATCCATCACTATTAAGAGTTTACTATCAAATAGCCTACACCAAAACCTACCTCCATCGAAGAACCGAATTCAAGAAAGCTCCAATACTTTTCCTTTCCTCAATGGTTTCGAACCTTTCAAATCTATCAATTATATATACATAATTTATAAGTTTAAAAGCCTATAATGACTCATGTTATTCTATGTTTAGCTTATACCCAAAAATTCACCTATTTCTATGATCAATTTTCTAAGTTCAAATCCAAGGATAAGCCTTAATTCCTCCCATTAGCATAATTTTGATGTACTTTATATAATGTACTACACCTTATATTTAATTACGTATTAAAATATGTTAAAACTTGAACCATTACGAACTACAAAATTTTACATGTCCAATATAATCGATGACATTCTCTTTTATACAATTCATTGTAATCTATACAACATATAATTTGTAAAACTAATTAAATCAAACAACCTATCACTATTTGTGTATAAAAAAGACTCATATGCTAATATTCAAACACATGTGATTAGCCCGCAAGATTCAACCCAATTTATTTTATAAAATTAACAAATAACGTCAATCCTACATTCGCCACTCAATGTAAGCTCCAATCCTTTAAAATAATAACATCCTACACTACATATTCTAATCATTAACTTCTAATTCACGGACAAATTTCATGCCATAATTATTTCTACCATTAATTAAAAATAACTAGGAAAATTGGGTTCATGCTCTTTCAATTAAATATCATTCCAATTTGTTTACACATTAATGATTAATGGTTGCCTAACTTTTTCAATAAACAATTTGTACTTAAACCTATCTCGTAGCAATTTAGCATACACCTGAACATTTATTGTTTTACAAGAAATAATATATTCTTTCCACCAATCTCCATGTTACGAATTCATAAAGAAACTTACCGCTGTCACGACCCAAAACAAGCCACGAGTGGCACCCACACTTATCCTACTATGTGAGCGAACCAACAAATCTAAACCCAAACATTCCAACCATAATAAACAGAATATAATGCGGAAGACTTAAAACTGATTAATATAACCAATAAATAACTTCTTAAATGTAATACTTATTATTCCCAAAATCTAGAAGTCATCACCACAAGAACATTCTATCCTCAAATTACTAAATCTAAAGAATCTAGGAAGCTAAAATAAGTAAACTGATGGTCCATGTCCAAATTTCAAGGACATCAAGACATGAATGAGAGAGAATCCAGTCCGAGCTAGAAACAGTAGCTCACCCTGAAATCTGATAAGCTGAAGACTGGCTAGAGTTGAGGTCGAGTTGAAGAAGATGGCACGTTTGCTGCATTCCATAAATAACAAAGAAAGAAACATACAAGTAGGGGTCAGTACAAGACACAAGTACTGAGTAGGTATCATCGTCCAACTCAAAAAAGAAAGTAATATATATCAGATAATAACATAATATCGACTACCACACTCAACAGATGACAACAACAAGTACCATAACCATTGGCCACAACCCAAGCACATCTATGTGGACTCAAGCCTCCACAGCATACTCATTTAGGAATTAGGTTCTTCAAACCTGAGTATATTAGCATAATTCAAGATTCATTCTCTTTACTATCCTGGCGTCGGAATGTGACACTCCGATCCCCTCAATATTCAATCATCTTACTATCCTAGTGTCGGAACATGACACTCCGATCCCCTACTATCCTGGTGTTGGAACGTGACACTCTGATCCCCTATTATCCTCGTGTTGGAACGTGACACTCCAATCCCCTACTATCCTGGTGTCGGAACGTGACACTCCGATCCCTTACTATCCTGGTGTCAAAACGTGACACTCCGATCCCCTACTATCCTGGTGTTGGAACATGACACTCCGATCCCCTAATACTACGTGTCGGTTCGTGACACCCGATCCCCAAATCTCATTATTTTCCAGTTCATCAACCTTCCTTTATATCAAGGCATCATCATTAATAGAGAGGTTTTTAAGGTTTAAGATTCAACAGCCTCATCATGCTAATTAATCACAATTATATAATCACATCATGCAACCACACAATTAAGCATATAAAAAACTTTACAATACTACCCAATACATATCAATCGCTAATTAGAGTTTACTATACGATAGCATAAATCATAACCTACCTCCACGGAAGTATCGTTATCAAGCAATCTACTTTCCCAAAGATGCGTTCTTCTCTTTCTCTTGCTCGTTCTCCCTTCTTTTCTTTTGTTCTTTCTATTTTTCCTTATTCAACCTCTTTTTCTTTTACCCTAACTAACATATAATTAAGTATAAAAGATGGTAAAAGTAACCCACTATTTATTTCAAGGTTATCTCCTTTAACCCCCAAGTAATTGAATTATTAACATTAAACCACTAACTTTATAATAATAAGCAGGAAGAGTCCAAAACACCCCTTAAATACTTTTAACGGAAATCCGACCCATTCAGGGTTACGCAGCCTGTGACGGTCCATCATGACTGTGACAGTCCGTACTGTAGGTCCGTCACAAAGTTAAGAGACTCGATTTCATTTATTTGGTCTGTGACGGACCGTCATGCCTACGACGGTCTGTCCTGCCATTCCGACGTGATGTTTAGAGAGTCGATCTAAGTACCCATATTTCAAGAATCTAAGTGTTTTGGAACTAGACCCCCTCGACGGTCCGTCATGCCCATGACGGTCCGTCGTGGGATCCGTCGACCCAGACAGCTATTACCAGAAATAAACTCTACTGCTCAAAACGGCTAAACAGGTCGTTAAAACTGCTAAACGAATCCACGCTTAATCTTTAATGTAGTTTCACATGTAAGCCGTCTTTCTCACTTTTATTCTTTTTTCCTCTTTTCTTTTTCGTCTACAGATTATTTGTTACCCTTATTATTATACTCATATAATTATAATATTGATAAAAGTGACCCACTATTAATTATAATATTATTTCTTAACCATTAACTAAATGAATTAGTAAAATAACCCCACTAATGTCATAATTATAATTATGAATAGTCCAAAACACCCACTTAAATCTATAAGAATGTATTTTCTAACATAAAAATTTCTAGTGCCCAAACTGACTACACGGGTTGTTACAAACACCATCCTTATAGTCCCAAAACTCTAGTAGCGCCGTAGTCATGTGAGAATTTGTAATGACAAAAATTTTAAATATGAGGCCACCCAACAATTGATGAATCTCCCTTTCCTTATATCTGTTTATATCAATCCACCAAGTCTTAAGTCTCTGACTCACTTCTTTCACCATTTGAGGGTTAGGGGGTCATACTCATTGATGACTCTTCAAATAAAAACAATAAACAACTTCCAAACTCCATTTTAGCAAAATTCGCTTGATTTAATTATATTATGATCACGTTGACACATAAGTGTGCAATTTGTCTAAAGAGTGTTGTGGATCTTTAGACGAGAGCGTAGTTACTAATTATATGGATTGACATCAAGGCTCAAACCATCTAGGGATTATGCAGCATGTATGACCTAACCAAGACTTCTAAGAGTTGACTTGACATGGACTTGAAAGGGTTTCTATGCGACTGGCTTGTGGTATCGCGGTAGTAAAACTATCTGTTACGTCCACACATATGCTGAATGTCTATAATGGGTATTTGAATAGAATCGGAGTAGTTGTTAGAGGTGCAAAGGTACAACATCACGAGAACAAAATATGAAACAAGAAAGAGGGTCCCAATTGGGGGAAGTATGAGCATAATGCCAGTTATCAAAGCAATAAACTCTTAGCATTTAAATTGGAAAATGATAAAATATAGGCAGTATAAAACAATAAGTAAATAAATAAGCATAAATAAATAAAGGGAAGTAAAGATATAAATTTACTAAAAGGCTATGGGATTACACATGTAAGTAAGCAAAAATGGGAAAAGGGAAGAGGTGAAACATGGTAATAAACAATTATGAAAAAGGGAAAAGGGTGGAACATGAAGAGAAGACGGTAAATAAGGCAACAAAATAAACTAAACATGTTAAACAACTAACAAATAATGAAATTACCAAGAATCAAGTAAACCCCACATGAGTAAGCATGAACGTAATGGTAAGAACCTAATATTCCCAGCGGAGTCGCCATTTTGTCGCGACCCATTTTTCGCAAAAATGGGTTTTGTACACGATTTAACAACTCTTTTGGGATATTGAGTTTGGAGTCGCCACCTATCGAATTAAGGCGCGTTAGGGAACCTATCTAACCTAACTAAGTCTATCTAAGATCAACGAGTCAGAGATCAATGTAGGGGTTCAAATTACCTCGACAAGAAGGTGTTAGGCACCCCTCGAGGTCCAGAAATGTTGGTCCCGACCGTATCTCATGCAATCTATGAGGGGGTTACAGGTAGCAATCAAGGTCACTTCATTAATATTTAACAATATGCTTGCTAAGTGATGACCTAAAGTTAAGAAATTAATTTATAATTTTTTTAGTTAATTTAAACATGCAAGGCTAGGTGATAGCAATAAATAATAAAACTAACTAATTTTTATTTATTTTGAAAAACGCGACTATGTTATGAACAAATCAAACAAGTAACTCATGTTATTATTTCAATTAATATTGATATGCGAGACTAAGTGATAAGATATTAAACAATTGAGAAATAAATTTATTATTTTTAATTAATTATTTAAGCATGCAAAACTAAGTGATAACAATAAATGATTAAATAAAGGTTTAAAAATAAGTGAAGGGATAGAAAAGAGACAAATAAATAAGAAAATAATATTTTTATTTTTATTTTATTCTACTCCAAATAAATTACTAAACGATTAAGACTATTTATATCATTTATTTCTTGAGCATACGATCTATGTGATAAAAAATTATTGAGCTAATATTAAGCACTTTAATAAAAACATAAACAAACAGGCATAATATGCAAAAAAAATTAATTTGATTTATTATGCACCACCAAACAAGATGTAACGACCTGTTTAGTCGTTTTGAGCAGCAGATTTTATTTCTGGAAAAACAGGCTGAGGCGACGAACCCAACGATGGACCGTCATGGGCACGACGGGCCGTCGCAGGGTCTCGTTTCAAAACACTTAGGAAATCTGAAATTGGGTACTGAAAATCGACTCTCTGAATTTGTAACGGAATGGCAGGACGAACCGTCACAGGCGTGACGAACCGTCACAGATTATTCAGTGGAAATTGAGTCTCTGACCCTTGCGACGACCTGCAGGACGGACCGTCGCAGGCAAGACGGGCCGTCACAGGTTGCGCAATCCCAGTCTGGGTCGGATTTCTTCATACGTTTTAAGGGACGTTTTTGACTATTCTTGCCTTAATTATAAAGTTAGTGGGTTAATGTTAATAAGTCTAATTACTTGGGGGTTAAAAGAGGTAACCTTAAGTTAATTAGTGGGGTATTATTGCCATCTTTTATTCTTAATTATATACTAATTAGGGTAAAAGAAAGAGGGTTTGAATAAGAAAAATAGAAAGAACAAAGAGAGACAGAAAAAGAAAGAGAACGAGTAGAGAGAGAGAAACGAAGAGGATAGCAAGGATTTTGAGAAGATAGCTTGTTGATCGCAATTCTTCGGTGGAGGTAGGTTATGGTTTTCATGCTATTCGTAGTAAACTCTTAATAGCGAATGATATGTGTTAGTAGTATTGTAAACCTTCTATATGCTTAATTGTATGCTTGCATGAATGATGTGATTATGTAATTGTGAATAAATAAGCATGATGAAGCTATTGAATCCCAAATCTTGAAAAGAAACCCTAATCTACTTTGTTAATGATGATGCCTTGGTATAAAAGAAGGCTTGATGAACGAAAGTGGTGAGATTAGGGGATCGGGTGCCACGTTCCGGTACTAGGATAGAATATGGATCGGGTGTCACGTTCCGACACAAGGATAGAATATGGATCGGGTGCCACATTCCGATACCAGGATAGTATATGAGGATCGGAGTGTCACGTTCCGACGCCAGGATAGAATATGGATCGGGTGCCACGTTCTGGTACCAGGATAGTATATGAGGATCGGAGCGTCACGTTCCGACACCAGGATAGAATATGGATCGGGTGCCACGTTCCGGTACCAGGATAGAATGAGGATCAGAGTGTCACGTTCCGACACCAGGATAGTATATTGAGGAGCGGAGTGTCACGTACCGACACGAGGGAAATAAAGATAATGAATCTTGAAATATGTTAATATATCCAATCTAATGAACTAAATTCCCAAATGAGTATGATGAGGAGGTGTGAGTCCTCATAGATGTGTTTGGTGTTATAACCAAGGGTTATGGTAACTGTAAATGCTGCATGCTAAGGATATTAGTTGATTTTATGATATTGCTTAATACATACTGTTTTCTATTTTGAGTTGGCCGATGATATCTACTCAGTACCCGTGTTTTGTACTGACCCCTACTTTTATTGTTTTCTTCTTGTTTATTTGTGGAGTGCAGCAAACGTGCCGTCATCTTCGACTCAACAGTAACTCCAGCCAGTCTTACTACATCGGAAATTCAGGGTGAGCTAATGCTTCTAGCTTGGACTGGATCTTCATATTCAAGTCTTGATGCCTTGAACTTCCGGCATGGACTAGCTTCTTATGTATTATTAGCTTCTTAGAATACTCTTAGTTTAGTAATTTGATTATAGATGTTCTTGTGATGATGACTTCTAGATTTTAGGAATAATAATAGTTATTGATTTTATTAATGAATTTAAGTCTTCCGCATTACTTTATGTTGATATTACCTTGAAATGTTTAGGTTTAGATTGGTTGGTTCGCTCACATAGGAGGGTAAGTGTGGGTGCCAGTCGCGGCCCGGATTTGGGTCGTGACAAACTTGGTATCAGAGCATTAGATCGTTTGTCTCATCACACAAGAACAGGTCTAGTAGAGTATTAAGGATTGGTAGGGGGTTTCCTTTACTTTTCCTTGAGAGGCTATAAGACTTTAGGAAAATTTCACTCTTTCATTCTTTCTTTCGTGCTACTACTTGAGTCCAATTGGTATCTAGGCGATACGAATTGGTATCTGACGATCTTCACTCTCTTTCGCAGATGGTTAGAACTAGAGCAACGAATACGCCAACACCAACACCGGCCAGACAAGAAACAAGTTAGCCAGCCACTGGGGCTGTGGCTCGAGGAAGAACAGCGGCAAGGGGCCGTGGTAGAGGTCGTGGGAGGACGTCCTCTAGGGGAAGAGGACGAGCGCCTAGCCCATCTGATACTAGGGCAGTGACTCCTCCATCGACTGAGGAAGTAATAAGAGAAGGGGATGATGGGGAAACTGAACAAGTGCAGAATGAGGGATTGCCACCCCAACCTACCCCAGAGAAGATCAATTAGGTTCTAGCTTATCTTAGCGGGTTATCTGATCAGGGCCAGACACCCCCAGTGTTTTCTGCACCAGCACCTCAGGCTCCGGAGGTACAACATGAGGCTACTATGGCTCCCCGCATGGATGTTCTATTGGAAATAGGCACGTTTCCACATCTGACTACCGGGCCTATAATGACAAATGATCAGCATGAACTTTTTAATAAGTTCTTGAAATTGAAACCTCCAGTCTTCAAGGGTGCGGAATCTGAGGATTCTTACGATTTTCTGGTTGACTGTCATGAGCTACTACACAAGATGGGTATAGTAGAATTGTTTGGTGTTTAGTTCGTGAGTTATCAGTTTCAAGGGAACGCCAAAATGTGGTGGCGGTCACATATTGAGTGTCAACCAACAGAGGCACCACCTATGACTTGGGCCTCATTCTCTAGCTTGTTTATGGAGAAGTATATCCCCCAAACATTGAGGGATAGGAAATGAGTTCTTGAGCCTAGAGCAAGGTAGAATGTTGGTCAATGCATATGAGGCTAAGTTTCGTGCATTATCCCGGTATGCCACCCAACTGTGTTTCAGTCCGCAAGAGCGAATTCGCCGGTTTGTGAAGGGGTTGAGGTCAGAATTGCGGATTTCGGCCTTACAGATAGCGGCAACGACAAAATACTTCCAAGAGGTGGTAGACTTTGTGATAGAAGTGGAAGGAGTGAAGCTAGACGACTTCACCCCGACATCGACATCAAAAAGGTTTTGAAAGGGAGGTGAGTTTAATGGTTCTTACTCTAGAGGACAAGGTTCCGGAGGTTACGCAGTTCGACCCATTCAGTCTTCACTATTGACTGTAGTTGGGGGTCCACCTCCGACCGGTCAACACTTCTCTGAGAGACCTATGCATGAACCCAGAGAGTGCTATGGATGTGGGGAGATTGGACATATTAAGAGATATTGTCCAAAACAGAGTTACAGACATCCAAATGTTAGAGGTAGAGGTGGTCATGGAAGAGGCCGTTATTCTGGAGGACGTGGTGGTCGAGGTAATGGTGGTCACCAGAACGGCCGAGGTGATGGGCAACCTGGAGCCACTACATCACAACATGGTAGGGGCAACGGACAAACGAGTGAGAGTGCCCATTGCTACGCTTTCCCTAGGCGGTCTAAAGCGGAGGCATCTGATGCTGTCATCACAGGTAATCTTTTGGTTTGTGATTGCATGGCTTCTGTATTATTTGATCCCGGATCCACATTTTCTTATGTATCTTCCTCATTTGCTAATGGTCTTAATTTAAATTGTGAATTGCTTGACATACCTATTCGTGCTTCTACTCCGGTGGGTGAGTCTGTGATAGTTGAAAGGGTGTATAGGTCTTGTCTTGTAACTTTTGTGGGGAGCAATACTTATAAAGACTTGGTTATCTTAGAAATGGTTGATTTTGATGTAATTCTGGGTATGACTTGGCTTTCTCCGCAATTTGCGATCTTGGATTGTAATGCTAAAACGGTGACGTTAGCCAAGCCTGGGACAGATCCGTTAGTGTGGGAGGGTGACTACACTTCCAATCCGGTGCGTATCATCTCCTTTCTTTGTGCTAAGAAAATGGTTTGTAAAGGGTGTTTAGCTTTCTTGGCACATCTCAAGGATGACACTACCCAAGTACCTTCGATTGAGTCGGTTTCGGTAGTCCGCGAGTTTTTGGATGTGTTCCCTGCAGATCTTCCTGGTATGCCACCCGATAGGGATATTGACTTCTGTATCGATCTTGAACCGGGCACACGCCCCATTTCTATACCCCCTTATAGAATGGGTCCCGTAGAGTTAAGAGAGTTAAAGGCACAACTTCAAGAGTTATTGAACTAAGGCTTCATTAGACCAAGTGCATCCCCTTGGGGTGCTCCGCTTTTGTTTGTGAAGAAGAAGGATGGGAGTTTTCGGATGTGCATAGACTACCGATAGTTGAACAAGGTAACCATAAAGAACAAGTATCCTCTTCCTCGCATTGATGACTTTTCGAATAGTTACAAGGTGCTTGTGTCTTATCTAAGATTGACTTGAGATCCGGTTATCATCAATTGAAAATACGGGCAATGGATGTGCCAAAGACTGCTTTTCGAACGAGGTATGGGCATTACGAATTTGTAGTGATGTCTTTTGGTCTTACGAATGCCCCTGCTGCGTTCATGAGCTTGATGAACGGGATTTTTAAGCCATATTTGGATCTCTTCATGATCGTATTTATTGATGATATATTGGTATACTCAAAGAGCAAGAAGGAACATGAAGAGCATTTGAGAATAGTATTGGAAATGTTGAGGGAGAAAAATCTTTATGCCAAGTTCTCTAAGTGTGAGTTTTGGCTAGATGCAGTGTCCTTCTTGGGGCACTTGGTTTCTAAGGATGGAGTGATGGCGGATCCTTCTAAGATTGAGACAGTGAAGAATTGGGTAAGACCTACTAATGTGTCAGAAATAAGGAGCTTTGTTGGGTTAGCTAGCTACTACCGTCGATTTGTCAAGGGATTCTCTTCTATTGCTTCCCAATTGACGAACTTGACTAAGCAGAATGTTCCATTTGTATGGTCGGATGAATGTGAGGAAAGCTTTCAGAAGCTCAAGACTTTGTTGACTACCGCACCTATCCTTACCTTGCCAGTAGAGGGTAAGAACTTCATTGTTTATTGTGATGCATCCTATTCGGGTTTGGGTGCAGTGCTAATGCAAGAGAAGAATGTGATTGCTTATGCTTCAAGACAATTAAAAGTGCATGAAGTAACTATCCAACTCATCATTTGGAATTTGCTGCGGTAGTGTTTGCATTAAAGCAATGGAGACACAATTTATATGGGGTTAAGTGTGAGGTCTACACGGATCATCGTAGCCTTCAGTATGTCTTTACTCAGAAGGATTTGAACTTGAGGCAGCGGAGATGGATGGATCTACTAAAGGACTACGATATCACTAACTTGTATCATCCAGGAAAAGTGAGTGTTGTAGCGGATGCTTTAAGTAGAAAGTCGGGAAGCATGGGAAGTCTAGCTCACATGCAAGCTTCTACACGCCCATTGGCTAGAGAGGTTCAGACTCTAGCTAATGACTTTATGAGATTAGAAGTAAACAAGAAGGGAGGATTGTTGGCTTCTGTGGAGGCAAGATCTTCCTTTCTTGACAGGATTAAGGGAAGACAGTCTGATGATGAGAAACTGCGCAGAATTCAAGATAAGGTATTGCGAGGAGAGGCTAAGGAAGCACAAATTGATGAGGAAGGTGTTTTGAGGATCAAGGGAAGGGTATACGTACCCCACGTCGATGATTTGATCAACACTATTCTGACAGAGACTCATAGTTCAAGGTATTCTATACATCCGGGTGCAACCAAGATGTATCGTGACCTAAAGCAACACTTTTGGTGGAGTAGAATGAAGCATGATATTGTTGACTTTATTGCCAAGTGTCCAAACTGTCAACAAGTAAAGTATGAACACCAGAGGCCCGGAGGTACACTTCAGAGAATGCCCATTCCTGAATGGAAGTGGGAGAGAATTGCAATGGACTTTGTGGTTGGTCTTCCCAAGACATTGGGAAAGTTTGATTCTATTTGGGTAATTGTTGATAGGTTAACTAAGTCTGCTCACTTCATTCCGGTCAAGGTGACTTACAATGCAGAGAAGTTAGCCAAATTTACATCTCAGAAGTGGTGCGATTGCATGGGGTTCCACTATCCATCATATCAGATAGAGGTACACAGTTTACTTCTATGTTTTGGAAAACATTGCATGCGGAATTGGGTACTAGGTTGGACCTTAGTACTGCGTTCCATCCTCAGACCTATGGTCAGTCTGAGAGAAGGATTCAAGTGTTGGAAGATATGCTTCGTGCATGTGTGATAGAGTTTGGTGGCCATTGGGATAGCTTCCTACCCTTAGCGGAGTTTTCATGCAATAATAGCTATCACTCAAGCATTGATATGGCTCCATTTGAAGCATTGTATGGTAGGAGATGTAGGTCTCCCATTGGTTGGTTCGATGCATTTGAGGTTAGGCCTTAGGGTATTGACCTTTTGAGGGATTCGATAGAGAAAGTGAAGACTATTCAAGAAAAGCTTCTAGCGGCGCAAAGTAGACAAAAAGAATATGCAGATCGAAAGGTTAGAGACTTAGAGTTCATGGAGGGTGAACAAGTCTTGTTGAAAGTTTCACCAATGAAAGGGGTGATGCGGTTTGGTAAAAGGGGTAAACTAAGTCCAAGGTACATTGGACCATTTGAAGTACTTAAGCGAGTAGGAGAGGTGGCTTATGAGTTAGCCTTGCCTCCAGGGCTGTCCGGAGTACATCCGATATTCCATGTGTCGATGTTGAAAAGATACCATGGGGATAGAAACTACATTATCCGTTGGGATTCAGTTTTGCTTGATGAGAACTTGTCTTATGAGGAGGAGCCTGTTGCTATTTTAGATCGAGAAGTTCGCAAGTTGAGGTCAAGAGAGATTGCATCCATCAAGGTGCAATGGAAGAATCGACCCGTTGAAGAAGCCACTTGGGAGAAGGAGGAGGATATGCGAGAAAAATACCCACATCTGTTTACAGATTCATGTACTCCTTTTCGCCCTTGTTTTCCTTCTTGTGATCGTTCGGGGACGAACGATGGGTAAATGGGTATCTATTATAACGACCTATTTAGTCGTTTTGAGCAGCAGATTTTATTTCTGGAAAAACAGGCTGAGGCGACGAACCCAACGACGGACCGTCATGGGCACGACAAGCCGTCGCAGGGTCTCGTTTCAAAACACTTAGGAAATCTGAAATTGGGTTCTGAAAATCGACTCTCTGAACTTCGTAACGGAATGGCAGGACGGACCGTCACAGGCGTGACAAACCGACACAGATTATTCAGTGGAAATTGAGTCTCTGATCCTTGCGACGACCTGCAGGACGGACGGTTGCAGGCACGATGGGCCGTCGCAGGTTGCACAATCCCAGTCTGGGTCGGATTTCTTGAAACGTTTTAAGGGACGTTTTTGACTATTCTTGCCTTAATTATAAAGTTAGTGGGTGAATGTTAATAAGTCTAATTACTTGGGGGTTAAAAGAGGTAACCTTAAGTTAATTAGTGGGGTATTATTGCCATCTTTTATTCTTATTATATACTAATTAGGGTAAAAGAAAGAGGGTTTGAATAAGAAAAATAGAAAGAACAAAGAGAGACAGAAAAAGAAAGAGAACGAGTAGAGAGAGAGAGAAACGAAGAGGATAGCAAGGATTTTGAGAACATAGCTTGTTGATCGCATTTCTTCAGTGGAGGTAGGTTATGGTTTTCATGCTATTCGTAGTAAACTCTTAATAGCAAATGATATATCTTAGTAGTATTGTAAACCTTCTATATGCTTAATTGTATGCTTGCATTAATAATGTGATTATGTAATTGTGAATAAATAAGCATGATGAAGCTATTGAATCCCAAATCTTGAAAAGAAACCCTAATCTACTTTAATAATGATGATGCCTTGGTATAAAAGAAGGCTTGATGAACGAAAGTGGTGAGATTAGGGGATCGGGTGCCACGTTCCGGTACAAGGATAGAATATGGATTGGGTGTCACGTTCCGACACAAGGATAGAATATGGATCGGGTGCCACGTTCCGGTACTAGGATAGTATATGAGGATCAGAGTGTCACGTTCCGACACCAGGATAGAATATCGATCGGGTGCCACGTTCGGTACCAGGATAGTATATGAGGATCGGAGTGTCACGTTCTGACACCAGGATAGAATATGGATCGGGTGCCACATTCCGGTACCAGGATAGAATGAGGATCGGAGTGTCACGTTCCGACACCAGGATAGTATATTGAGGAGAGGAGTGTCACGTACCGACATGAGGGGAATAAAGATAATGAATCTTGAAATATGTTAATATATCCAATCTAATGAACTAAGTTCCCAAATGAGTATGATGAGGAGGTGTGAGTCCTCATTGATGTGTTTGGTGTTGTAACCAAGGGTTATGGTAACTGTAAATGCTGCATGCTAAGGATATTAGTTGATTTTATGATATTGCTTAATACATACTGTTTTCTATTTTGAGTTGGCCGATGATATCTACTCAGTACCCGTGTTTTGTACTGACCCCTACTTTTATTGTTTTCTTCTTGTTTATTTGTGGAGTGCAGCAAACGTGCCGTCATCTTCGACTCAACAGTAACTCAAGCCAGCCTTACTACATCGGAAATTCAGGGTGAGCTAATGCTTCTAGCATGGACTGGATCTTCTTCTTCCAGTCTTGATGCCTTGAACTTCCGGCATGGACTAGCTTCTTATGTATTTTTAGCTTCTTAGAATACTCTTAGTTTAGTAATTTGATTATAGATGTTCTTGTGATGATGACTTCTAGATTTTGGGAATAATAATAGTTATTGATTTTATTAATGAGTTTAAGTCTTCCGCATTACTTTATTTTGATATTACCTTGAAATGTTAAGGTTTAGATTGGTTGGTTCGCTCACACAGGAGGGTAAGTGTGGGTGCTAGTTGCGGCCCGGATATTGGTCGTGACACAAGAATAAGATGTGCAAAAAAAGTATTTTTTTTTGAAAATTTGAGAAAAACTGGATAGAATTATTATTAGAAAAAAATGTATGTTTTTTATAGGGATGATGCCACGATATTTTTAATCGCGCTCCTCCACCATAGAAACAATTATGTTTTGAGGTCGGTCTTAAAATTTTTTTATATTTTTGTAAATGATTTAAAAGATTCAGTTTGCATATAAGCACATGAATATTTACATGTAAATACACGTAATTTCTTTTGAAATTAATGGGTAGGTGGTACCTCTGGGGACGCGTCGGTTTAATTTATGAATTTGGAACTAAACCTCATAATTCCTTTGACTTTCCCACAAACGATATGTTAGAAGATATTTCTTATAATTTTATTTTTTAAAAGTAAACAATGCCATAATCAATCTAAAATTTTAAAGGAGGATTGAACAATGACTAAAAAAAAGGTTGCAAAACATTGTAAAAGAAAAACTAATATAACATTAAATAGTAGATTTATTAAATGAAAATAAATATATTCAAAAGCCAAGTAATTTGATAAATGCATGAAATGATTCTAATTTATCATCGTTATTTTTTTAAGAAAACAACTTATTGCATCATAAGTGCGGAAATCTTTAAAGGGTCAAATTAATAATATTAGCTAATTTAAAAGGGGGCAAAAATATGCACGACAAATTTTATTGGAGTGAGTATGCTAAAAATTTATTTACAATCCTACAAATATGATTTCTAGGTGATCAAAACAGAGTAACACATATTGACATGATTTTGTATATATAAATGATATGAACATTTTAATCCTTAGGCATGGTTTCTACGTGATAAGACAATGGTGAAAGGTTATAACATATTTTTTAACGTCTAAAAGCCTACTAAATTATTAGGATTTGATTTTGACTTTCAAAAATCAATGGAATCTAGTTATTTTAAAACTTATTAACAAACAAAGGGTCAAGCATGTTGAAAATTGATTAAATTACAACACCTACAAACAATACATCTAGGTTGTTAAAGATTTAAAAATAGAATAAACCTATATACATTATTTCTAATTTTATAAGAATACAATGAACAAGTTGCATGTAAATCCCCTTCCCTTAGACTATCCCCCAAATTTATATATGAGATCTTTAGAGTTATACAAATATTACAAAATTCAAATAAATAAATAAATAAGAAAAATATGGATTCAAATATTATGAATTAAACAAATAAATCGTTCATAATGGCTAATCGTCAACTTGAATTTCATGTTTGAAACCTTTCAAAGCAACTAAATAACTACACAAGTAATAAAAATTTATTTAGTAAAGATGAGACACATACGCAATTATTTCATGACGAATACATAACAAAAGGAATAGAAAAATGAGCTTACACAAATGTACGAATACAAAAAAATATATAATGTAAATGCTAATTAAGAATAATAACCGGTTAAGCAGATTAGGAATGTTAGCAATGAAATAAAGTTGATCCAACCTTTACTCGAACAAAAGGGAAGTAGCAAAGTAGCACTTGAAAGTTACCGGAAACTTATTTCGTTCAAGAGAAGCAAGAGAGCAATGAGAGAGTTAAGAGGTCTAGTTCTTGTGTTGAGAGAGAATGTATGAGAGAACTTATTATGAAAGATGTGTGTTAAAAGAATGTCAAGGGGGCCTCTTATATTGTAGAAGAGGGGGGAACAAATAAGATAAACAAATATTTTTTCAAGAATCAATTAATATTCTATTTCCTTATTATAAAAGAGGACCAAATCATAATGTTTTAAAATATTTCATAACTAAATATAAACAATTAGGAATAAAAAAAATAATACTATTTTTCTTTAAATAAAGAAAAATCAAAATATTATTTTTCTTTAAATAAAGAGGAACCAAAAACATCTTTATTCTAAATTATTTTTTTTACCAAAGTAGACAAGTAAGAAATATGTCATGTTTTAATTAAGGAAAACGCGAATTAATTGGTATAACATTTTCCTTATTAAAAGGGAGAAACTAAATCAAAAAAATTATTTATTTATTTTATATCAACCCAAAAATATAATTTTACCAAAAATAAAATAGGTAATAAGAATTCAATCAATTTAAAAAAACGTAATTACAATCAATTAACATTAGTAAATAAAATAGTAGGCACAATTACCTCACCAACCCATAAGATTTGTCCGAATTCATATAAGGTGATAAAATCGTCTTAGCATCGATTAATCAATTTTCAATTAAACAAGCAAGAGAGAGGGAAAACAGTGAGGGAAAATGGTTCACCGATTATTATTATTTTATTATATTAAGTGGGAATAAATATATGCTACACAATATATAAGCAATCTATAAAAATTATTAAGGGAGCAATGTTAGCAAACCAAATAAGTGAAGAATCTAGCTCATATTTGAATATGAAACGAATAAGTTTAATGCAAACAATTGATCTCAAAGTCACAATATTGTCACTATCAAATGGTGACCATATTATTAAAATGGAAAGGTTAAGAACTATATGTGCCGGCAATTAATCTAAAGAACTCTAATTTTACAAACTAACAACCCATAAACGATTAAATTCAAAACATTAAGATCTAATCAGTATGCTTTCATGATATGCATAACAACATTTATATTCTAAAATCAATGATAAATTATAAATGAAAGAAGAAAAAACATTACCAAAAGATGAGATAATAAAATTAAAAGAATGTACCGGGATGGGTCTTTTAAAGATCCATCTTTTTCACAAACTTGATTTTCCAAAAGATTTCGACCGAGTTCGCTGCTTCTCCCTGCAAAAGAAGAAGAAAAGATCAGGACAAGGAGAAAGGGGGGAGGTAGTTGAAAAGGTGTATAGGTCTTGTTTGGTGAACTTTGTGGAGAGCAACACTTATGTAGATTTGGTTATCTTAGAAATGGATGATTTTGATGTAATTCTGGGTATGACTTGGCTTTCTCCGCAATTTGCAATTTTGGATTGTAATGCTAAAACGGTTACGTTAGCCAAGCCTGGGACAGATTCGTTAGTTTGGGAGGGTGACTACACTTCCAATCTGGTGCGTATCATCTCCTTTCTTCGTTCTAAGAAAATGGTTAGTAAAGGGTGTTTAGCATTCTTGGCACATCTCAAGGATGACACTACCCAAGTGCCTTCGGTTGAGTCGGTTTCAGTAGTCCGTGAGTTTCTGGATGTGTTCCCTGCAGATCTTCCTGGTATGCCACCAGATAGGGATATTGACTTCTGTATCGATCTCGAACCGGGCACACGCCCCATTTCTATACCCCCTTATAGAATGGCTCCCGCAGAGTTAAGAGAGTTAAAGGCACAACTTAAAGTGTTATTGAACAAAGGCTTTATTAGGCCAAGTGCATCTCCTTGGGGTGCTCCGGTTTTGTTTGTAAAGAAGAAGGATGGGAGTTTTCAAATGTGTATAGACTACAGACAACTAAACAAGGTAACCATAAAGAACAAGTATCCTCTTCCCCGCATTGATGACTTGTTCGATCAGTTACAAGGTGCTTGTGTCTTCTCTAAGATTGACTTGAGATCCGGTTATCATCAATTGAAAATACGGGCAACGGATGTGCCAAAGACTGTTTTTCGAACGAGGTATGGGCATTACGAATTTGTAGTGATGTCTTTTGGTCTTATGAATGCCCCTGCTGTGTTCATGAGTTTGATGAACGGGATTTTTAAGCCATATTTGGATCTCTTTGTGATCGTATTTATTGATGATATATTGGTATACTCAAAGAGCAAGAAGGAACATGAAGAGCATTTGAGAAGGGTATTGGAAATGTTGAGGGAGAAAAAGCTTTATGCAAAATTCTCCAAGTGTGAATTTTGGCTAGATGCAGTGTCTTTCTTGGGGCATGTTGTTTCTAAGGATGGAGTGATGGTGGATCCTTCTAAGATTGAGACAGTGAAGAATTGGGTAAGACCTACTAATGTGTAAGAAATAAGGAGCTTGGTTGGGTTAGCTAGCTACTACCGCGGATTTGTCAAGGGATTCTCTTCTATTGCTTCCCAACTGACGAACTTGACTAAGCAAAATGTTCCATTTGTATGGTCGGATGAGTGTGAGGAAAGCCTTCAGAAGCTCAAGACTTTGTTGACTACCGCACCTATCCTTACCTTGCCAGTAGAGGGTAAGAACTTCATTGTTTATTGTGATGCATCCTATTCTGGTTCGGGTGCAGTACTAATGCAAGAGAAGAATGTGATTGCTTATGCTTCAAGGCAATTAAAGGTGCATGAACGTAACTATCCAACTCATGATTTGGAATTGGCTGCGATAGTGTTTGCATTAAAGCAATGGAGACACTATTTATATGGGGTTAAGTGTGAGATTTATACGGATCATCGTAGACTACAATATGTCTTTACTTAGAAAGATTTGAACTTGAGACAGCGGAGATGGATGGAACTACTAAAGGACTACGATATCACTATCTTGTATCATCCGGGAAAGGCGAATGTTGTAGCGGATGCTTTAAGTAGAAAGGCGGGAAGCATGAGAAGTCTAGCTCACTTGCAAGCTTCTAGACGCCCATTGGCTAGAGAGGTTCAGACTCTAGCTAATGACTTGATGAGATTAGAAGTAAATGAGAAGGGAGGATTGTTGGCTTCTGTGGAGGCAAGATCTTCCTTTCTTGACAAGATTAAGGGAAGACAGTTTGATGATGAGAAACTACACAGAATCCAAGCTAAGGTATTGCGAGGAGAGGCAAAGGAAGCACAAATCGATGAGGAAGGTGTTTTGAGGTTCAAGGGAAGGGTATGCGTACCCCGCATCGATGATTTGATCAACACTATTCTGACAGAGGCTCATAGTTCAAGGTATTCGATACATCCGGGTGCAACCAAGATGTACCATGACCTAAAGTAACACTTTTTTTGGAGTAGAATGAAGCGTGATATTGTGAACTTTATCGCCAAATGTCCAAACTGTAAACAAGTAAAGTATGAACACCAGAGACCCGGAGGAACACTTCAGAGAATGCCCATTCCTGAATGGAAATGGGAGAGAATTGCAATGGACTTTGTGGTTGGTCTTCCTAGGACAATGGGTAAGTATGACTCCATTTGGGTGATTGTTGATAGGTTAACTAAATCTGCTCATTTTATTTCGGTTAAGGTGACTTACAATGCCGAGAAGTTAGCCAAACTTTACATCTCGGAAGTGGTGCGATTGCATGGGGTTCCACTATCCATCACATCAGATAGAGGTACGCAGTTTACTTCTAAGTTTTGGAAAACATTGGATTCGGAATTGGGTACTAGGTTGGACATTAGTACTGCGTTCCATCCTCAGACCGATGGTCAGTCTGAGCGAACGATTCAAGTGTTGGAGGATATGCTTCGTGCATGTGTGATAGAGTTTGGTGGTCATTGGGATAGCTTCCTACCCTTAGCGGAGTTTTCATACAATAAAAGCTATCACTCAAGCATTGATATGGCTCAATTTGAAGCATTGTATGGTAGGAGATGTAGGTCTCCCATTGGTTGGTTTGATGCATTTGAGGTTAGGCCTTGGGGTACTTACCTTTTGAGGGATTCGATAGAGAAAGTGAAGTCTATTCAAGAAAGGCTTCTAGCGGCGCAAAGTAGAAAAAAAGAATATGCAGATTGAAAGGTTAGAGACTTAGAGTTCATGGAGGGTGAACAAGTCTTGTTGAAAGTTTCAACAATGAAAGGGGTGATGCGGTTTGGTAAAAGGGGTAAACTAAGTCCAAGGTACATTGGACCCTTTGAATTACTTAAGAGAGTAGGGGAGGTGGCTTATGAGTTAGCCTTGCCTCCAGGGCTATCCGGAGTAAATCCGGTATTCCATTTGTCGATGTTGAAAAGATACCATGGGGATGGAAACTACATTATCCGTTGGGATTCAGTTTTGCTTGATGAGAACTTGTCTTATGAGGAGGAGCCTATTGCTATTCTAGATAGAGAAGTTCGCAATTTAAGGTCAAGAGAGATTGCATCCATCAAGGTGCAATGGAAGAATCGACCGGTTAAAGAAGCCACTTGGGAGAAGGAGGCAGATATGCAAGAAAGATACCCACATCTGTTTACAGATTCAGGTACTCCTTTTCTCCCTTGTTTTCCTTCTTGTGATCGTTCGGGGACGAACGATGGGTAAATTGGTATCTATTGTAATGGCCTGTTTATTCGTTTTGAGCAGCAGACTTTATTTCTGGAAAAACTGGCAGAAGCGACGGACCCCACGACGGACCGTCATGGGCACGACGGACCATCGCAGGGTCTCGTTTCAGAATACTTAGAAAATCTAAGATTAGGTACTGAAAATCGACTCTCTGAACTTCGTAACGAAATGGCAGGACGGACCATCACAGGTGTAACGGACAGTCACAGGCCCTTGGTGGAAATATTGGGTCTCTGAACTTTGCGACGACCTGCAGGACATACTGTCGCAGGCGCGACGGCTCGTCACAGTTTGCATAATCCCAGTTGGAGTCGGATTTCTGGTTAAGTTTTAAGGGACGTTTTTGACTATTCTTGCCTTAATTATAAAGTTCGTGGGTTTATATTAATAACTCAAATTCTTGGGGGTTAAAAGAGGTAACCCTAAGTTAATTAGTGGGGTATTATTGCCATATTTTATTCTTAATTATGTACTAATTAGGGTAAAAGAAAGAGGGTTTGAATAAAGAAAATAGAAAGAACAAGAGAAAGAGAGGGAAAGTTTAACGAGAGAGAGGATCGAACGAGACGAAAAACACAAATCTTGGGAAATTGCTTGCTTGATCACGAATCTTCGGTGGAGGTAGGTTATGGTTTTCATGCTATTCGTAGTAAACTGTTAATAACGAATGATATGTGTTAGTAGTATTGTAAACCTTCTATATGTTTCATTGTATGCTTGCATGAATGATGTGATTATGTAATTGTGAATAATAAGCATGATGAAGCTATTGAATTCCAAATCTTGAAAAGAAACCCTAAACTACTTTGTTAATGATGATGCCTTGGTATAAAAGAAGGATTGATGAACGAAAGTGGTGAGATTAGGGGATCGGGTGCCACGTTCCGGTACCAGGATAGTATATGAGGATCGGAGTGTCACGTTCCGACACCAGGATAGTATATGGATCGGGTGCCACGTTCCAGTACCTGGATAGAATATGGATCGGGTGTCACGTTCCGACACCAGGATAGAATATGGATCGGGTGCCACGTTCCGGTACCAGGATAGTATATGAGGATCGGAGTGTCACGTTCCGACACCAGGATAGTATATTGAGGAGTGGAGTGTCACGTACCGACACGAGGGGAATAAAGATAATGAATTTTGAAAGATGTTAATATATTCAATCTTATGAACCTAATTCCCAAATGAGTATGATGAGGAGGCGTGAGTCCTCATTGATGTGCTTGGTTTTGTAACCAAGGGTTATGGTAACTGTAAATGCTGCATGCTAAGGGTATTAGTTGATTTTATGATATTATCTGATATATACTGTTTTCTATTTTTAGTTGGCCGATGATATCTACTCAGTACCCGTGTTTTGTACTGACCCCTACTTTTATGTTTTCTTCTCGTTTATTTGTGGAGTGCAGCAAACGTGCCGTCGCCTTCGATTCAACAGTAATTCAAGCCAGTCTTACTACACCGGAAATTCAGGGTGAGCTAATGCTTCTAGCTTGGACTTGATCTTCTTCTTCAAGTCTTGATGCCTTGATCTTCCGGCATGGACTAGCTTCTTATGTATTTTTAGCTTTTAGAATACTCTTAGTTTACTCATTTGATCGTAGATGTTCTTGTGATGATGACTTCCAGATTTTGGGAATAATAATAGTTATTGATTTTATTAATGATTTTAAGTCTTCCGCATTACTTTATGTTGATATTACCTTGAAATGTTAAGGTTTAGATTGGTTGGTTCACTCACATAGGAGGGTAAGTGTGGGTGCCAGTCGCAACCCGGTTTTGGTCGTGACAATGTGACTCTTAGTTTTTTTGTTACTTTAATATCAAAGTTTCATTGATTTTTACGATTTAGGGTTTCTTAAAATTTAGGTTTTAGAATTAGGACGTTAGGTTTTAGTTTAGGGTTTAGGGTTTAAGGCTTGGGTTTTTTTCTGTTTAGGGTTTAAGGTTATGGGTTTTATCTAGGTTTATATGCTTTAGTGTTTTGGGTTTTTTAGGTTATAGTGTTTAATGGTTATTTTATGGTTTATAACTTTTAGGTTTCTTAAAGTTTAGGGTCTATAGTTTCTTAGGATTTTAGGTTTAGGATTAAGAATTTTAGGTTTTATTTTAGAGTTTAGGGCTTAGTGTTTTTAGTTTTAGAGTTTTAGGTTTGGATTGATTGTTTAGTTCTTAAGGTTTTTGAGTTAAGATTTAATGGATTTTTATATGTATATGGATTAATTGTAAGGGTTTTTATATTAATTTCTAGCTTCTAGGGCTTCGGGTTTTTAAGATAAGGTCTTTATGAATTTATAGCTTTTAAAGCATAGGGTTTAACAGATACTTTTTTTCAGATTTATCGGTTTTAGATATTAGAGTTTATTAGGTTTAGAGATTTTTGGATGTTTTAATGGTTTTTAATGTTTAAGTGTTTTTTAGGGATTTTCATGGTTTAGGGCTTAGAGTTTTTATGAGTTTTATAGGTTTAGAGTTTATGGATTATTTGGATTTATGGTTTAGATCTTTGGGTTTTTAGGGTATTCAATTTTTTTAGGGTTTATACGAAGAGTTTTTATGAATTTTATAGGTTTAGAGTTTATGGATTATTTGGATTTATGGTTTAGATGTTTGGGTTTTTAGGGTATTCAATTGTTTTTAGGGTTTATACAAATGACAATTTCTTAATATTTATAATGTAGGGTTTACTAGGGTTTTAGATATTGGATATTGTGTGTTTTTTAATTTACTGACCCATGAAAGGGTAAGGGGCTTAGCAACACCCCCATGCCTTATCATAAACAAATAAAACGCAAAGTACAAAGAGGTGGGCATAAAACATACTCCGATACTATGGTGGTTAAAGAATCAACTTTCTTACTAAGGATAGTAAACTCATCGCCGTTCTATAAGGTGAAACATATGTTCTAAGCACATATAAAGAGAGGACTCCTCTCGATACAAAAGAACTACGAAACATAAATAAGGCAGACTCTCCCCTTACAAAGGCAAGAAGAAAATACAAGCTAAATCTATTCAAAAAACACTATCTAAGATAAAAAGATACGAAGACAAAGGGAAAACCTTCATGGAGGTTGTTTAATTCTTTTCAATTTATTTCTTCTAAAATTAGAGATGCCCATACTTTGTAGCAAAATAACTTCCTTTCACCTCCAAAGTAATTGCTGGTAGGTGTAGTAAGTCTATATAATGTCTGATTTGTGACTCCTTTTTCAAAGAAAATCCACAGTACTGTTAGATTTTATGTAAGTGTGTCTATACTAAAAAAACTCTAGCTGGTTGATCATGTTGTTAAGAGTATTGATGAACTGTTGCATGCTCCAAGGGGGTTTAATTCTATTACTAAGTCATTTCGTAAATAATTCTGAACCCACCTCAAGAATGATCCTTTTGTAGCTATGTTTGAGAAACCACAGTAAACCAGGAGAGGCACCTTTAGAATCTCTTAATATACCCCCACCTCCAATCTGTCTAGGGTTACAAAGGGTACTTACATCAGTGTCTAATTTGTAGATTTTATTTGGAGGACTTATCCAGTTAACTTCTTTCACTTGGATTTCCTGTCTGCAGCCCTCCACCACATTGACAAGTTCATTCAACAGTGAGGCCATTAGATGTAAAGAAATGTAGAAAGTAGGAGGTTTTTAATGTCCTTGATAATAGTAAACTTAACTCTTGCAATACTAGATTGTTTGCCCCCATGCTTCACAGAACACATATTCTTCCAGAGGTTCCAACAGATGATTATGGGTAGTGACTATAATAATTGTGTGTGGACCTCATTGTTGGTTTCCATCCCACACTAATTCATGATATGATTTTTAAGAGGAAGGTTTATGTATTATGTGCCCACCAATGGTGAGAGAAAACTCCATACGTGAGCAGCAAAATGACCAGCAACAAATACATGGTCTATATTATCCAACTCTTGAATTCTGTAGAATGAAAAAATGACCGGATCACTTCAAAATTTACTGATCTTCCCATTTTTGGGAAATTTGATTCTTAAAGCTCTTGACAGCAAAAAAGATACTTTGAAATGGATATGTTTATTCCAAGTGAGAGTGATAATCCTTCTTAGAGTTCCTTTTTTTTAAATTTCCTAGACAGAAGAACACGTAACAGACAAATGTTAGTTGGCATCCAAATTGCCTCATTTCTTTCATTATCTTAATAGTATATCCCGGTGATTAAAATTTTATGAACCAGCAGAGGAGGAGCATGTAATCTCACCAATCATTCATTCCAAGTTCCTGCATTAATAAAATAAGATGCAGTGGTATTATTCAAGCTGGTTATGGTGTTATAGTGATTAGCAAGGGTACAATCATCCATTAAATTGTCCCACAAAAATTAACAGCTTCCGGAGTGAATCTTCCACTTGATATAAGCTTCAACAGTGGTTTATTTTTCTCATAATATATTTTCAACAAATAGATATTTTCTAGTATCATGTTTCTTCCTAACTGGATGAGCTCTCTGGCAATACTTGAATTTAAGGAATTGGCCCCATAACAAGTTTTAAGTTCTAAATACTCACCATTGCTTAAATTGTAAAGAGGTGCAAATATCTTCAACCTTTCTTACTCCTATGCGCCCTTCCTCGTAAGGATAGGTAAGAGTCTCCCAAGACGCCCAATAATATTTTTTTTTCTCTTTGTCCCAACCCTAGAAGAAATCTACAATAACTCTCATAATGGAATGATTGGTGGTTTTTGGAGGATAAATTGCATCCATCTTATGTATTAGGAATGATTGTAGGACATGTTTTATCAAAGTAGCTCTTCCTCAAAAGCTAAGAATTTTGGATTGCCATTCGCGGATTTTCTTCACCACCTTAGCAACAAGATTTGAATAATATATAATTTTGTGCCGACCTATGTAGACAACCAATGTAGGTAATAGATTTCCCCTTTTGAATAAAACTATTAATCTCAATGCTCAACTGAATCTTGAAATGGCTTTTATCTTTATTAATGAGATGGTCAGAATCAACTTCATAAGCATACAATAATGAGTTGTAAAGAGAATCTGTCACTTGATGCAAAAATAATCACATCGTCGACAAAACTCAAATGGTTAATTTGTGGACGCCTAGGATCCATATGTAAACCTTTTTAGCCTTAATTTGATGAAGACTACTCAGCATCCTGGATAACACCTCCACGCCTAAAATAAATAAGGCCAGAGAGAGAGGTTTGCTTTGCTTACGACTCCTAGTCGAGTGAAAGAAACCATATCTTGTTCTATTCACTATAACAAAGTACTCATTGTAGATATAATCTGCCAAACAATGTCAATGACCATCTCACAAAACCCCATTTTCCTCACAACCAAGCATGTAAAGACCAAGAAACTCTATCATAGTCCTTGGCCATGCAACATTTGATTACTACATTATCACGTTCATTAGGTTTTTTGATTCCTTGAGTGATTTCTTGAGCAAACATATTGTTCATAGAAATGCTCCTACCTTCAACAAACCCCAATTTATTGTCCAATATAAGATGAGGAAGTATACAAGACAATCTGATACACAACAATTTAGAAATAATTTTGTTGGTGAAGTTACTCAAGATAATAGGCAAAAATTCATTGAACTTGTTGGGATGTTTAACCTTTTTAACCAAGAGCAATGATGCATGAGAGATTAACCATACTCTATGCTCCTTGGACCATTGATTACACCAGCTAAAGTATTCACCAATATACCAAGATCCACAGGACCACAACCTTCAATAACACTGATGAACTAGAAGATTTTATTCATGTTGTAAGGATAATACCCATGTTCTTCTTCAGGAGTATTAATAACATCGAAGTCGCCAATGGTGCACTAAGGAATGTTAATATTGGAGAAATGAATAAGCCTATCCCAAAGAAGTCTTATGATATTATCGTTGCATTTTGCATATATAGAGGAAACTAATTTTACCCTGATATTTTAAATGTTTAATAGAACACGTAATATATTGGTTGTCTAGTTGTAAAACTTTCCAGTTCATGTCAGAGTTCCAAAACACCCATATTTTGCCATTGGGATTACACACATATTTCTCCATATTCAAAAGAATTTGGTAGTTGTTGAGATATGCATTTAAGTAAATGGTTCAATAATTACAATCATATCAAGATTATGTATTTTATTTAGATTTTGGAGTCTTTTCAATGATCCTTGTGTGTTGATACGTCTAAAATTCCAACACATGGCTTTAAACATTATAAAACATTATTTCTGGACCTAGTATAGGGTCTACTAGAGGTCGCAGATGCACTGTAAGTAGCTTGTGTGATGTGTTTTTGTGACTGTTTCCTTTCTCTAGAAGATAGCCCTTGTTGATTCTAAATTTCCTGATATCCTCTTGGAATTCACATTGGAAAGTCGATCCAAAAGACTTGAAAAGATTATTATTGGTTTATTTTGCATCATCAAGTTCTTCCTCTAGAGACTGAGTGTCACGATCAAATTCACCCTCGGATTGAACCACATCGTAATCAATGTTTTGGTCCTTGGACTTGCCTCTCTGTTGTTGTTGTTTCTGTAGATATTGGTGCAGATTTTGTTGATTATTTTACCCCCGATGTTCTACCTCTCTTTGTTGTCCTTTTTTTATACTCTCTTTTCTTTTTCCTCATTTTTTCTCTAGATTTATTGTTGGAGTATTTTTGGGGAGTGATTTTATTTTCTTCAATGGGAACCTGTTATCTAGTTCTATGTTGATTGTTGTTTACCTGTACATTCTGCTGGGATACCTTCTTTACCCAAATTCTCCAGGTGAGTTTCACTGTGATTAACAACTTCTTGAATCTTATCCGCAGCACTGTTTCTGGGACTGCCCTGGGGCTGCTGAAACTTTGTCTTGTTGTGACTTGTAAGGTGGTAGCAGGGGATCTAAGGTTTAATCTAAGGTCAGTGTGAACCCCCTCATGTAGAATATGAGGCAAAATTCTCCCTTTGTGTACCTCTTCCTGCAAATTAGTATGTTTCTCCTGACTTCCCCCTTCCAACCCTTCTTCAACTTCCACAACAGAAATAAAAACAGATTATTAGAGGGGTTTTGGGGAGAGGGGAATACTGAGTCAATACATGTGGCTTGAATGCTTGAATGAGCTCCTTGGTTGCCTTACGACTATTGGTATGGTGGTTGTTGATATCACTTTTGTTTTCATTTATTTTTATACCTGATTGATTTTGAGTATCAAACCTTTGTCTTGGTGTTTTTCTATGTATTGATTGTCTTCATTCTCTTGAGAGTTGGTTTGATCTTACAAAGACAGATAAAGATATTTAATATGAGTAGAACTAGACTGCACAGTAAAATTATTTGTATTATGTTGTTGCCCTGCTGCATCTGATATTCCTTAGTGTGTTACATTGTTGTTTTCATTGGTGATAATAACTTTGCTATTCTTTGCTTGTTGCAAGTGCAACTGTTCTTCTTGTTTGATGATTTTATGCTCTTCTTTTTGCTGCTGGATTGTATGTTTGGGGTAATTTCCTTCTTGCCTGTTGTTCTGTGATGATTGCCCCTTCATGTTGTTTTGTTCATTCACAGGTTCGCCTCTGAACATTTTCTTCATTTCAACTTCTTTTCTTTTTTTTTGGTATTCTTCATTCCTTTTTTTAATTTGGTGCCTGCAATACATATAATAATCGGGAATATTTTGATATTGTACTGCTTGCCATCTCTCCATGTTATAGTCATATTCACCAATGCCCATAAAAAAATGGGGAACTCTTTCCTTTGTTAGATCAATTTGTACTTTCACTTTATTCATACTACCTCGAGTTCTTTGAACAAAGATTGTTTCCAAGTAGAGAACTTTTCCAACATCTTCCAATAGAATCGAAATAAATTCCTTGGTATAGAAATGCCAAGGTAATTCCGGGAGAACTACCCAAACATGAACTATAGGTGTCTCCTCCTCTCGCCTAAAACGTAGGAGTCCATTTTCGGATCATGATTAGTTTGCCTTCAACGATAATATTTTGAGTAGTCCACACAGTATTGTAATCAAATTCATTATCCAAATCAATATACACATTTATTAAATTGAAATTAGTAATATTTACACCTCTAGAAAGTTGGGCTTGATTAACTATAATTTTCCAAATAAACTTAATTTTAGGCAAGGTGTTGGTGAACTTCCCCACCAATGTGAACTTGAATTTTTCAGCAAATCTATTCATCAAATCCTCTTTATTGAATATGAAAGACGGTAGGCCTTGTGTTGTAATACGTGCATGAAGAACAATCCCTGTGGGACTCTCATTTTGACTATCATTTTGCCTTAGCTTGGCTACAAAAGATTGAATAATTTCGAAAGCGGGAGGGTGAGGTATTTGTTATTTTTTGGAGTTTGTTTGGTGGTTTTGGTGAGTGTGAATATGGTCATTGGAATTGTTGGGGAGTTGCATTATTTTTTTGTTTTTAGGAGGAGGGAGGTTGTGTTTATCAAAGTCATTCAAGATTTTCAGAACGTTAGAATGATATGCCTGCACGTTACTACCATTACGCAACTAGTTATCACAATTACGTGCTTCATATTTACTGTGAATCCTTTCTTCATTTTTCCCTATGTGATTCTGATGAGCTCCCTGCTTGTCATGCATTGTAAAACTACTACTATGTCCATTTGCATTGGATTCTAAAAGAATGTCATGGTTTGCATTGGGAACTTGCCTAGAGTTTTGCGTAGGAAACTTACCTTATTGTGTTTCCTCTAGAAGAATTTTTGGCATCTATTTTTTCTTTAATCACTGGTTGTTTTTCTTCTTGTGAGTTCCTTTGTTGTTATAGAAATTCCAATTGATCTGTTACTTGTTTGATCTTGTGTTGTTTATCCTCATCTTTTTACTGGTGAAGTGGCGACTGCAAAGATGGTTGCTCATGCATCCCAAACGATAATTTATATGATTGAGCATCATTATATAGATGGTATCCACCCTGTGAATTAAAAGAACGAGAAGCTGATGTTTGATTAAGATCAGGCCGCAGCTCATGAACTAGAAAAATTTTTCCCATGCAGTCGCCATTTTTTGAGGATGTAATTCATATTTTTGTGTTTGTTCTAGACTTCGAGAGGTGTTATTAGAATAATGATTCTCTTTGGCATCTATGGTTTAGACTATAGCACTAATGAGACATGCCGGAACAAGGGCGACTTTATTATAAATTGCATTGTCAAAGATTCCACATTCAAAATTGCCTGAGATCGTAGTGAGGTGTCCGACATACAGAGGAGATAAATACCTATTACTTGAATTAGCTGGAATCTAAAAGAAGTTGGTCGAGTTCGAGCGGCCTTTCAGCCACCTCAAAATTCCCCTAACCTTTAGCTATATTTTCGAATTTGTGTTTCCGACAAGTCCACTGTACCAATCCCTTTGAATAGCTGTGATATGCTCGTGATAGTATAGGGAAGATTCCCCGATATACTACTCATCTTGAATCATCTCAAAAGTTATTCAATTTTCTGAGGGATGTGACTACGCTTTCGTCGCGATTTTCTGAAATCACCTTGTTGAGAGCTTGGGATTGGGTCACTGGAATGCAGTGATTTTTTGAATGCAAGAATCTCCTTTGGTTGTGATTTGATATATTCACCTATTCAACACGATTCCTATCAGTTTGAGTATTGGAATTAATTTCTCAGTTTCGAAGAGTTAGAAGATGAATTGGATGATTATTCTTGTTGTATTATGTTCCTGTTCTCATCCCGCATTTCTTGTCTTTGGTCTAGTTGCCAGACTAGTTCTATCAGTTTCACTTCTACCATGCCAATAGAATGTAACTAGCCGTTATGCTTAGTTCCTAAGCGTTAGGTGCTTTTTGCTATTTCCTTGAGAGTATTGGTTTAGTAAAAGAAATTAGACTGAGAAAAATTTGGAAAATGAGGAAACGATGGATATTGTATTTTGGGTTAGGGTTTAGTGTTTGGGTATTACGTGTTTTTTAGGTTATTGGTTCAAACTACGTTTTAAGGGTTGATGACATTGAGTTTTTTAGGATAATGTTTTTAGTGTATGATTTAGGGTTTATTGGAATTATGTTTTATTAAAGTTTAGGGTTTTTCATTTCCTAGGGTTTAGGATTAGGATTAAGTGTTTTATGTTAGGGTTTAGGGTATAAGGCTTAGGATTTTTTATGTTGGGTTTCAAGTTTTATTGCTTACAAATATTTAAGTTATAAATTTTCGGATTTTTTAGGCAAGGATTTAAGGATTAGCTTTTTTTTAAAAAGATTTTTAGGGATTAGGGCTTTGGATTTTTTAGGATAAGGTCTTTAAGAAATTATAATTATAAGGCTTAGTGTTTAGTGTTTTTTTTAATTATTATTTTAAGGTTGAGCAGATAGGATTTGGGGATTTAGATAGTTTAAAGCTTATAAATTTTTTAGTTGTTGGTTTTTTGTGGTTTTTAGGGTTTCTAAGGGTTAAGTGTTTCTTGGGGTTTAGAATTTTTATGTGTTTTATCGGTTCACTATTTACGTATTATTTGGATTTAGGATATAGAGCTTGAGGTCTCGTATAGGTTTAAAATGGTTTGTGGGGTTTATTGGATTTATGGTTTCACAAGGTTAAGGGATTAGGGTTTCATAGGGTTTTGGGTTTATTATATAGGGTTTGAGGTTAGAGTATAGGGTTTAGGGCTAATGTTTTTTTTTATATTTTGGCTTCAGGGGTTATGTAACATCTAGAACTTTAGGTTACTAGTATTTTATATGTTTTAGGGCTTTGAAAATACGATTTCCAGCTTTATATCATATTAGAATATTATTTTTAGTTTTAGGGATTTTGGGGTTTTTAGGGTTTTTAATGGTAAATAGTTTCTTGGGCCTTTTTAGGTTTTATGGTTTAGGGGCTTGGGTTATTTTTTGTTTTAAAGGTTTAGCATATATGAATATTTAGGATTTTGGATTTCGATCTTAGGTTTTCGTAAAAAGTTTTAGGGTTTACATTATGATTTATAGGATTTAGGCTTTTAAATGCTTATTATTTAGGGTTTCTCATGGTTTTAGGTTTGGGATTTAAGGTTTTATGTTAGGTTTTAAGGTTAAAGTCTTAGGGTTTTTTGTAGGTTAAGGGTTTTAGGTTATGGATTTTTTCTAGGTTTTAACAATTTAGGAGTTTGAATTTTTTAGGTGAATTTTTTTTTCGGTTTTAAGTTTAAGGTTAAGGGTTAAGGGTATTTTTATTTTAAGGGTTTAGAATATATGATTTAGGGATTTGTATCACTTATAGCTTTGAGTTTTGGTTAAGGGGTTTTGGGAATCTTTTTAGTGTTTTTAAGGGTTTGCAATTTTTTAGGGTTTTCTATTGTTTAGGGCTTAGTTATTTTATATGTTTATGTTTTTTAGTTTGAATGTTTATAGATTTTCAGGATTTAGAGTTTTAGGTCAAGGATTTAGATTTAGGGCTTTGGCAACATATTTTAAGGTATTTAGGGCTATAGATGTTAATTGTTCAGGGATTAGGGTTTTTATGGTTAAGCATATAAGATTTATCGTTTGATAGGATTTAGAGCTAAAAAATTAGGTTTATTGGTTTTTTTGGGGGTTTTTTAGGATTCATGAATTTAGTGGTTTAAGGTTTTTCTAGGGTTTATGGTTTTGATCTTATGGTTTTGTAGGGGTTTTTTAATTTGTTGTCGGGTTTTTTAGGATTTATAGGTTTAGGGTTTCACAAGAATTAGAGTTTAGTGTTTCTTAAGATTTTAGGCTTAGAATTTAGAAATTTAGATTAGGATTTAGGTTGTTTTTATGGTTTGGGGTTTTAGTTTGAGGGTTTTATTCACGGTTTTAGTGTTTAGGTCTTCAGGGTTTTTGATTTTATAGGTTATTTTTAGGGCGTAGAGGTTTTTTTTTAAATCTTTTTCATGTTTAAGGTTTACAAAGTTGTAGAATTTAGGGTGTAAAGGATTTCCGTTTTCTTAAGGTTTAGGGTTCAAGGCAAAGGATTTAGTGTTTTAGTTATGGGTTTAGGGTTGTATTAAATTTAGTGTAAGACCCCAAAAATGACTAAGGTAAACCAAATACTAACAAATTTGTAATGTGGGTCTTAGATCCTTAATAGGTCATTTATGTGTTAATGAGGAAGTGTCTAAGAGTTTAGGTTATTTGGATGTGGAACCTCTAGGGACAACTAAGACGTTCGATGACTAAGTTACCTATGTGCCTCCTATGTGTATTTATTTGTTTACATGTGATTCATGTGGGTTATGATGATGTATAAAGGAAGTTTGTGAAGTTTCATGGATTTTGGAGGTCAAACGTCCAAGAACGTCAATCACGTTCAAATCTGTTGCCTTCAAATGAACTTGTTTGTCTAAACACATATATGATCATGTTTGGGTTGGAAATGTCCAGGCAAACATCCCCAAGGACCAATCAAGGGTCCTTGAGGAAGGACTTAAAATAGGTGCTAAGACTGCCAAAGACAACCTAAACCCTGGATGCAGTTGACACCCTGTAGGTCAATCGACACCGCGTTTTTAGGGTCTCATCGATTAGGACTTAGACTTTGGTGAGACAAGACCCTAGTTGAGTCTCTGATTCAACCAACGGAAGGAAACGATGGTTCGTTTGTGGACAAATGATCGGTCGACAGCCCAACCGTTGATGGGTCTGTGTTAGGCACAACTTCATCTTTAAGTTGAGGGATGAAGTTGTAATTTCACCCCACATCAAAATAGAATATTTGTTTGTTATTAAGGGGTATATTGGGTATTTTAAACATGTATATAAGTTTTTAACAGTTAGAAGACTTCATTCATCCAAATAAAAACCCCAAATCCCTTAGAAATTCCCCAAGCCTCCATTAAAGTCCAAAGTCAAAGTGGAGATTCTGCATCAAAGTGAAGAATTTGATTCATCAAGGTATCTTGATCCTTGAAATTGTTTTCATCAACGATCCCAATTATCAAAATGTTCTAAAGTTTTTAAAGTTGAATTGTCCAATTTAATGATGTAATAATTGTATTCAATTGATATCTAGGTTGTATAAGATCGATGAATTTACATTGAATTGACCTAGTTCATTGATTGTAGTAGCTTTTATGTTGAATTGATATTCATAAACATTGGTAAGGGCCTTATTTTATTTAATGAATGATTTAGCATCGAATAGAGGTATTGAGGATGGAGTTTTGGTACGCTGCCCTATGTCCTTTATCTTTTTGTAGTTTATACTTCAATGTTTTCGTGATTCGTATGGTCCACTAACTATTGCGGTTTCATGTGTTTTACTTTCTATTGATGTGGCCTTGTCGGCGTTATTTTATGCAATTTTATAATCATGGCCTTGTCGACACTACTTGAAGTAATGTGATTATTTGTAAAGATGATTATTTGAAGTATGATTATATCTATCTACATATTAATTAATGTGGAAGTATATGTGTTGTAATGATATTATGTAGGTGATCATGTTAGAATATGACTGTGGCTTTGTGTGTGTAGTCTTAGGGTTGATGTATGTCATTCTTACTTTACTAGATGACTCTATATTGGTCATATTGATATTGATATAATAGTATTTAGGATGACTTGAAAATGATAATAGTTACTTCTATATTCTTCTAGAATGACATGTAATGTGTTCTAAGGTGAAGTATATGGTGTCTTGTCTTGGTTAATTTGTGTACCTTTCTTGATGTATGTATGAATGTGAATATGTGATGTCTTGACTTCGATTCTAAACTCTCTTAGTCTTGAATGTATAAATGACATGTGACATTAAATGAAGTTAAGGGGTCTTTTATGTGAAACCTTGAACCTAGTGGTAAGGTTATGAATGTTGATGTCTTAAAACATAATAGTATCCTTCAAAGTAAAGGTATTAATACTTTAGGTTGTTTTGATGGAACGACATCATATTAATTCTTAGGAAATTAATCATGAGCTTCTTTTCGCCATTGTGAGGTAGCCCTAGTGGACCTTTCTTCTGTAGGGTAAATGTGATTGGGTTATGACCATTTTATAGAACCCTTTTATGTTAACCTTATGTATGAATTCCTCTATGAGATAGACCGCTAGCACCGATTGAGTATGGTAAGGGTTGTAGTTCTAGTTAAAGAGTAAGACAAGATTACAAAGCATGCCCTTCATATTCCTTAACCATGTGTCTATATGCGATGTATCTATGTTCTACCACTGGCAATTAGAATAACCTCATCGGAGTAGGATAGAACTCTCGATTCTATGTCTTTCTATCATGGTCTATCTCGGTTATTGCTTGTTCTAATCATTTTGGATACTCACTAGCATGAGAGAAGTTATATAATGTTTAGGTGGTTGTATGAGACACTTTCTGAACATTGCATAATAGGCTTGGACGGTGTTACTTAGAGTCCCTAGGTCATGTCCAATACCATTACTTGAATGTCCTTTATGTGATGTCTGAGTCTCTTAATGAATTAATGAAGATATGATTTAAGTTAAGAAAGTATGTTAAATGAATAAATAATTATCTACAGTAGTTAAGGGTTGTCTAGTTAAGGTGTGAAGGGGGTATGGGAATGGTCAGTTCGTATCTTACGTAGATGAGTCTTAATTATGATTCTAGTTAAGGAAGTATGGTTAAATATGTGGACATGATCTAAGCCTTAGGTAGTCTTATGTTTACTTAGATAATTTTGATGAGGTCAATCATGGACGTTATCTTCTTGATTTACTTAAGAATGTCTTTTGATAGCCTTTAAAAGGATGATATCATATTATTTGGGTATTGATGCTCTGATGTTTTGTGAGTGTGCATGTGAATCATTATAAGTAGTCTATAGGATCATTTTGGCATGCATAGAGAGGGT
The DNA here is from genome assembly GCF_036512215.1 of Solanum lycopersicum. Taxonomy (NCBI): domain Eukaryota; kingdom Viridiplantae; phylum Streptophyta; class Magnoliopsida; order Solanales; family Solanaceae; genus Solanum; species Solanum lycopersicum. The sequence goes on along the minus strand of NC_090806.1, from coordinate 39,900,025 downwards.
GTATCGGCGGTCTCTCGTTGTGTTTCCTAAGTGAGTCTTAGGATAGTTTTAAGTGGGTTGATTATATGCTATAAAGTGTCTAAAACACATGATAAGACACTTCGCTGTACATTGAAAGACTTCACCGTAACAGTGCATACGGTTACTCTAAAGTGTCCTCTAAAATTATGATGTTTTGTTTAAATATTTTCTTATGTGTTTCTAAGATGTTAAATCTTGTTATAATGATAATAATATATTTTTAAATTAAAAGATTCATATTTACAATAAATGTCCATTTTCATGATTTTTATGCATTATGTCATACTTAGTACATGTGGTTGTACTTATTCATGCTTATATCTATCTCTATAGTTTTTTGTAGGTGAGGAGCATTTGGGAAGTGAAGACTTGGACCGTAGAAATTGTTCAAGAGAAGTCAAAGTATGTCCTTATTTTATTCGAGGGCATAGATTGTGTTTTATGTTTTCATTCAAAGTATTGTAATAGACTAAGTATTTCTAAATTTTGAAGTATGGGTCGTGTCCCAAGTATTTTGTGTCTTATGTTTGAGGCGATTGAGTCTTAGAATTTCCTATGAATTTATAGGAAAGAGAATTTTAAAGACTATATTATGTTTTGTGAAAAGTTTTAATTCTACACTATTATTCACTATGTTCATATGATGAATAATATGTAAGGGCTTGTACGAGACCTCCGAAAGGTCAACTACGCCGGTTGCATAATCCGAGATTTCCCCTAATTGCTACAGTGTGGTTTCGTGATGTGACATTTAGGATTTCACTTTAAGGGATTTATATATGTTTTAGGGTTTTATATATTTATTGTTTTGGACTTATGTTCTTTTTGTGTTTTTATAGTTTAGCACATATGGCTTAGGGCTGGATAGTTTTTAAAAAAAATATACTAAGAAGGATAGGGGCTAAGCATCACTCCTAGGCCTTACACTTTCACCCAAAAAAATGTACAGAGAGGGGGAAATAAACTTACATTTATTGTTATGGTTTCTTGGATTAAATTTCTTAAGGAAATCTAACCCTCACCTTACGATAAGATGAATCCGAAGTTTGATATATCCAAAAGTGAGGAATTTTCTCAGTACATAGGGTCTAGGAAACATAAATTAGGGAGACTCTCCCTTTACATCTTAAAAAATTAAACAATCCAACTTAAACTATTCAAAGAAGCTATATTTTGTTATATCTTAGTTGAAAAGTTAGTAGAATTTTAAAGAGGTTCTTTGATCTTCTTTGTTTTCATCCTTTTGAATCTTGGCATCTCCATTAAGTCCAATTGAAAATATACAGGCCTTTGCCTGCTTAGGTAGCTCTTGAATAGTAGAGTTGATTTCCGGACTAGCAATTTCGTGGCAATGTTTTGACAGTGCATCTGCCACCCAGTTAGCTTCCATGTAAAACATGAGTACATTTAAATAATAGATATGAGCTATGAGGCCCTACAATCTTTCTAGTTGATTGCAAATGCTCCAGCGAGGATTAGTTTCTTTGAGTATCCAGTTGACTGCTAACATGGAATCCATTTCCAATATGTTCTTCTTGTATCCTAGTTCCAAAGCCTAAGATATACCAAAGATAGCTGCTTCTATTTCTGCTTTATAGTTGGTACCATTTCCCACGAGTGAGGTAAATGCTAATATGAGATTGCCTTCATGGTCTCTTAGTATACCTCATGTCCCTATCTTGCCTTGATTATCAATTGCACTTCCATTTGTATTAACTTTGATACATTGATTAGGTGGTCTTGTCCAGCCTATTTTATGCTCCTTTTTCACATGGATACATTTTTTAGATGGTTGGATTATTCCACACCAAGAAGGGGGCCAACTAACTTGAGGAAAAACAACTTCTACAAGTTTATAACTATCACTATAAAATGCATAGTTGAACCTATTGCCATTAGGGATTTTGCCTCCATATTTACAAGCACGTTTATATTTCAATAAATTCCAGCAGATTATTATTGGGGAGCCTTGGATGATGAGTTCATGAGCTTCTTTGCTATGTTTCATTGATCACAATTGAGTAACAAGTTTCCTCAGTGAGTTGTGATTAATTTCTACCCCAGCTCCATTTTCAAACAATCTCCAAAAATTCGTAGAAAGTTCTCCATTGTTAAGGATATGGTTGATGGTATCTAATCCTGCCTTGTTTCTACAAAAGAACTTAGAAAGTTCTAAAGAAAATTTAATTAACATCTCATTAGTAGGTAGCGTTTCATTTAAAGCTCTCGAAAGAAGGATGGAGGCTTTAAATGGTGTATACATGTGTCAAATAAGATCCCTAAATTGATCCTTGGGTCTTTTTTCCCTTATTTTATATCAGGCTGAAGCACAAGTCAACATTCCATTGGGATTTATTTCCCAATAAACTTGGTCATAAAATTGATATTGTGGAATCGGTATTGCTAGGATAGTGGCCAGATGTCTAGGGGGTTCCTGTTGAACCGGCTTTTGATAGTTCCATTGGCCTTCTACTAAAAAACAAGCTACTTCTTGGCGTCAAACCTGTAGCTGTTGCTCGAAAATTGAGCATGATGCCCTTCCAAAGTCTAGTTGTTCAACCAAAAGAAATAATTCCCTTGGTTAAACTTTCAATGAATGTGCTGCTCCACCTTACACCTGTTATGAATCATATTTTTCCAATTCAGTGTATCCCTAAATTCCCATTTCTAGCAGATAGGATTTGATCTTTTGCAGTATTTGGATTTGATAATTCCCTTCAAAGTATATGCTTAGCTCTAACGTTCCACCACTGTTTATATTGAAAAGTTAAGCACACATCCTTCAGATTTTTCATTCCCACCCTCCTTCCTCAATAGAATAGCTAAGGTTCCTCCAGGAAGACCAATGATACATTTTTTTCAGTCTTCCAGCGCCAGAAGAAATCTGCCATCAGCATTTGTATTTCCTTAATTACAATGTCAAGGGGGTGATTGCTGATATTAAATGAATAGGTAAGGCTTGAAAAAATATTTAATCAACACAACTCTGCCACCACAGTCTAATTGCTTGGTTTGCAATCCTGTAATCATGCCAATAACTTTAGAACTAAGGTCAAAAAAATATGAAATCCTTGGCCTGCCCACGAAGACTCGACATCCCAAATAATTTGTAATCCTTGGCCTTTGTTTGAATCCAGTGATCCTTTTAATTCTCTCTTTTGTGGTATCAAACAAATTTTGAATCGTAATGTGACTTTTCTCACTGTTAATAAACTAGATAGAAGTGTTCGCAGTATGAGTTTAAGAGACAAACTTAGATGATTCACTTAGGGGTGCCTTCTTTACATGACAAACATATGCTAGTCTTGATGATTATGGAGTCCATTTGAGGACCTTGAAAGCATCTAACCACCTAAAGAGTAGGGCAGGGGAGAGGGTCTCTCCTTGCTTAAGCCGTCTAGAAGATTAGAAAAACAACAAATCTTCTTCCAATTAGTTATGATAAAGTACCAATTATTAGCCATGGTTCTCCACACCATATCAATGAAATTTTCCTCAAACCCTATCTTCCTTAACACCAAGCAAATGTAAGCCCATGAGACTCTGTGATATGCCTTAGCCACATCCAGTTTTACAATTACATTGCTACCTATGTTAGGCTTTTTAATCTGATGGCTGATTTCCCGTGCCAAAATGATATTTTCAGTTATACTTCTACCTTTAACATAACAAGACTAGTTGAGAGAGATCAAGTTTGGCAGAATAAGGCTCAATGTTTTACTCAATAGTTTGGAGATGATTTTGCTAATAAAGTTGCTCATACTAATAGTCCTTAACTCCTTCAATTTGTTAGGATTATTCACTTTGGGTAGAAGAACTATACAAGAATGAGAAAAATACATGGGGATATCATGGCCACAGAAAAAGGTAATACAACTTCCATCAAGTCTTGATTTATAATGTGCCAACATTGTTGAAAAAGATACCCATTTATACCATCAGGACCTGGTGTAGAGCTGGGGTTCATAGAGAAGAGCACTTCTTGTAGTTCTTTCAAAGTAGGCTAAGAGTATGTCTGTCATTATGTTCTTGAGTTACCATTCTAGGGATTCATTTGTCATTGATACTTTTACTCTCCCTTGTAAATAACTCCAGAAAGTATTCACATGCAGCCTTACCTATGTTTTTATCTCCTTGAATGCATTCTTCAATGTCACGGATCTTGTGAATGAAGAGCCTTCTCCTTTTACCCCTTATCCAGAAATGGAAGAATTTGGAATTGGTATCCCCTTCTTTGAACCAATGGAGATTAGATTTCTGTTTCATAATAGCACCCTCAAACTCGAGATATCAAATGTATTTGGCATTAATTTTATTTATATTCTCTCTATTGGTAACACTATTGTTTTGGATAAACGTTTCCTTAGTCTCTTCAAATTTTCCATCAAACACTCTAAGTGTCTTGAAAATGTCCCCAAATTCCTCTTTGGACCACTAACTTAGACTATTAGAGAGACTTTTCATCTTATGGTTAAATCTCCACATACTATTTCCATTCACCTCCCTATCCCAACAAGCTTTCACAATTCTTGAAAAGTTAAGGCTATCCACCTAACAATTAAGGAATTTGAAATTTTTGTTATGGATCACTTCATAGTTAATGATTTCCAACAACAAATGACATTGGTCAGAAACAGTGAAAGGAAGGGGGGTGATAGTAGTTTGAGGCATAGTTTCTACCCAATTATTATTTATCAACCCAATGTTAATCCTTTTCCAAATCCTTTTATTAATGCCGCTATTATTAGACCATGTGTATTTTTTACCACTAAAGACCATGTCCATCAAGCCACAGGCTTCTATATAACAATGAAATCAAGGCTTTTCCTGATATTGTAAGGAATGCCCCCTAATTTTTCTTTAGTGGAGGTTATAACATTATAATAACCCACGAGCATTTTATCATAAAGAGGTCTTCTCAGATACTCTTTACATTTGGCGTACAAAAAAATCATTGTTAAATCCTTTTGGAGCGCAATGTGGATGAAATCACTAGTAATTTTTTAATCATCATGATCCTTCACCACACAGTCTACATCCCCATTCCATAACGGGGAGATTTTGCCATTACAATTGTCTATAGCATTATCCCTGGCTAGATTATTTTTAAAGTTCATGACATTACTGCTATTTGCGAAAAAATCTAGAAAAGCAATAATGGCAAGGTGATACATTTTCCAGAAAATTATGATTCTTTCCATTACTCCTTTAGTGTTTATACCTCTCATATTCCAAATGATTGTACTAATCACTGCGGAACTCTAGAGGAGAAAATCCTTGTTTTTGGTCTGCCAGTAGTGACATTTTAAATGTCATTCTTTTGGAAATGAAACTTCTCATGTTTCAATCTTCTTTGAGGTAAACCTTTCTTTTATGTCACTTTCTAAACCTCCTCCTCAAAAATTTTGTCATGTTGAGGGCTAAATTCTCTTATCAGAGCATCACTAGTATAATAATCATCATCAAGTTCATGATCATATTGATAAATTTTTTTAACCTTATCTTCTAAATTGAAAACCATATAATCATCTATTAGAGATGCAGTATTGACTTGTCATTTTCATTACTCTTTATCAGGTAGTGCTCTAGGGGGGGGGCAGTGTTCATATTTTAGTTTGATCTGAGCTATTGATCTGACCCTAATGTTGTCTTCAACCCCCAACTCCTTACCTTAATTTATACTATTTTCCTGATGGTTTTCCTTGTCTGCGTCTTATTGCTTATTGAGTTTTCTCTTAGTTGCATCCCTTTTCTGCTTGCTAGGCTTTTTTTACTTCAAGGGATATTTTCCATAATATCTTTGCTACTAGTATCCTCCATCTCCTTTTCCTTGTTTTGTTGATTTTGCACATTCACGATTTCTATGTCTTTACCTTGTATTTCTATATGCACTTCCTAGTTCACTGTAAAACTGTTTTCCCTGTGTTGCTCCTTTTATTGTATTTTTTGTACATTGTCCTTCTGTTACTTGTTCCTCCCATTGTGGTCTCTATAGTAAGAAATTTGGTTTGTATAATCCTCTTCATGCCCATCATGAGGTATGTTCCCCCATTTTGGTTGGCTCTTCCTATATGTTAGTAGTGTTCTGCTGACTTCCCCCTTCCTTACCTCCAACAACTACAACCAATTTACTAATAGAGATATCTAATTCTGTATTTGTAGGGTTCTTATTTATGATACCTAGATTATTATATATGTCACTTCCTTTTGTTGATGTTGTTTTTGTTGGCCTGTACTTTTTCTCATGTGCTCCTTGATTTGAATTCCTTGACATCCGCTCCTTTCCTGAATTGTAGCAGTGTTTTCTTTTATTTCCTAGCTTGGTGCATCGCTCATTCATTGATGTTTTTTTCCATATACCCTCCAGGTGCATTATGATCATCCTTAATTTCAACATTCATAAAAGATAAATGAGGAGATAAATATTTGTACCTGATTGGTGATCATCATTTGTAATAAGGTATATGGAAGTAGGTCTTCGTAAAGTCTTTGAGGTTTTCTTCTCTTGTTGTCTTGTTTTTTTCCTTTTTTGACATTTTCATTCCTCCTCCTTTTCCTACTCTGCATGCCTTTTCCTTTTATTATCTATACCTTGCTATTGTTGTTACTCTCTATTTTCCTTTCTTTTATTTTGTCTATCTTCCTGTTCCTTTGCTTTGTTTGAATCTTTGTGTTATAGTTTTCTCCCCTTCTTTTTCTTTCCTTTGTATGTACTCTTCCTCAATTTTGGCTTACATTCATCAATATCATGTCGTTGATGTTTATAATACTAGTAATATTGTTGAACATTTTTATATTTCACTAGTTGACAGAATCCAATGGTATCATCTTCAGGATTATGTCCTTTCAAATCATTGCTAGGTCTAGGCTTAGTAAAGTCTATTTGAATCTTTGACCATTCCTGCCCTAGACCTTTTGATCGAAGAAGTGTCTAGATAAAGATTCTTACAAAAATATTCCAACAAAGGAGTAAGGAAAGGTTTCTTGTATCAGTGCCATAGTAATCAAGGAAGAAAAATTCAGACAGGCACATTAGGGGTCCCTTCCTCAGGTTTAATGAAAGGTGTCAATGCTTGTATTTTCATCAATTATCCTTCAAATAGTCATCCTTTGTTGAGTCCAGACTATGTTGTAGTCCAACTCATTGTCAATAAACACCTGTTTTGCATTGTAGTGTGCTCTGTAGACCCCTTCACTTAATTGAGTTTGTGTCACGACCCAAATCCGGGCCGCAACTGGCACCCACACTTACCCTCTTATGTGGGCGAACAAACCAATCTAAACCTTAACATTTCAATGTAATATCAACATAAAGTAATGCGGAAGACTTAAACTCATTAATAAAAACCAATTCAATAACTATCAATATTCAACATCTATTATTCCCAAAACCTGGAAGTCATCAGCACAAGAACATCTACTTTAAACTACTAATTCTAAGAGTTTCTAAGAAGCTAAAAATACATAAGAATCTAGTCCATGCCTGAAGTTCAAGGCATCAAGACATGAAGGAGAAGATCCAGTCCAAGCTAGAAGCGTTAGCTCACCCTGAAGATCCGGTGTGACGAAGACTGGCTTGAGTTACTGTTGAGTCGAAGATGACGGCACGTTTGCTGCACTCCACAAATAACAAGAAGAAAACATAAAAGTAGGGGTCAGTACAAAACACGGGTACTGAGTAGATATCATCGGCCAACTCAAAATAGAAAACAGCATGTATTAAGCAATATAATAAAATCAACTAATATCCTTAGCATACAGCATTTACAGTAACCATAACCCTTGGTTACAACACCAAGCACATCAATGAGGACTCACACATCCTCATCATACTCATTTGGGAATTTAGTTCATTAGATTAGATATATTAACATATTTCAAAATTCATTATCTTTATTCCCCTCGTGTCGGTACGTGACACTCCGCTCCTCAATATACTATCTTGGTGTCGGAACGTGACACTCCGATCCTCATTATATCCTGGTAGCGGAACGTGGAACCCGATCCATATTCTATCCTGGTGTCGGAACGTGACACTCCGATCCTCATATACTATCCTGGTACCGGAACGTGGCACCCGATCCATATTCTATCCAGGTGTCGGAACGTGACACCCGATCCTCATATACTATCCTGGTACCGGAACGTGGCACCCGATCCATATTCTATCCTAGTGTCAGAACGTGACACCCGATCCATATTCTATCCTGGTACCGGAACGTGGCACCCGATCCCCTAATCTCACTACTTTCATTCATCAAGCCTTCTTTTATACCAAGGCATCATCATTAACAAAGTAGATTAGGGTTTCTTTTCATGATTTGGGATTCAATAGTTTCATCATGCTTATTTATTCATAATTACATAATCACATCATTCATGCAAGCATACAATTAAGCATATAGAAGGGTTTACAATACTACTAACACATATCATCCACTATTAAGAGTTTACTACGAATAGCATGAAAACCATAACCTACCTCCACCGAAGAGTTGAATCAAGCAAGAATTTTCCCAAAGCTTTGTTTCTCCCTTCTTGTTCGATTCTGTCTCTCTCTCTTGTTCTTTCTATTTTCTTTATTCAAACCCTCTTTCTTTTACCCTAATTAGTATATAATTAAGAATAAAAGATGGCAATAATACCCCACTAATTAACTTAGGGTTACCTCTTTTAACCCCTCAAGAATTTTAGTTATTAATATAACCCCACGAAATCTATAATTAAGGAAAGAATAGTCCAAAAACGTCCCTTAAAACTTCACCAGAAATCTGACTCTGCCTGGGATTTGCGCAACCTGTGACGGGCCGTCGTGCCTGCGATGGTCCGTCCTGCAGGTCATGGCAAAGTTCAGAGAATGGATTTTCACTGAAGTCTCCGTGACGGTCCGTCACTCCTGTGACGGTCCGTCCTACCATTCCATCACGAAGTTCAAAGAGTCGATTTTCAGTACCCAATTTCATATTTTCTAAGTGTTTTGAAACGAGACCCTGCGATGGTCAATCGTGCCCTTGACGGTCCGTCGTGGGGTCCGTCGCTTCTGCCAGTTATTCCAGAATTAAAGTCTGTTGCTCAAAATGACTAAACAGGTCATTACAGTTTGTTGTACAAAACTATTCCTGATCAGCTTCAATTTAGATATGGTAGTACTAAATATCCCTACTAAGGTGTAGTTACAATTCACAGTCAAAGTGTGCACGTAATTATACATATCAAAGAAAACAGCAGGCTTTCCTTGCTTTGTAGTTTGTTTGCAGGTGGTTATAAACACCACAGTAGGAGGTTGAGTAGCATGTATGTTCTTCAATCTTGCAGCCAGAGTTTGGATAACAATATAAGGAGCAGGTTTCTTAACCTAATCCTATTTAGTATTTGGATTACTCTTATTATTCTTAGAAGACTTAGTATTGAGGTTAGAGACATTCTGACAAGCATTTTGGATATTAGGAATCCTTTCAAAGTTACTAGAAATCTTAGGAAATTATCTATGGGATAGACTCTGTCTATTGTTATCCTATTGCTCTTCTTGTTGTTCCATGTCTTGTTTCGTTACCTCAATGTTCTTAGTTTGAGCCCATTGATTTTGATAACCCTTAACCATTTTCCCTTTTCCCTTACTATTACTTTCCCCTTCTAAGTTAGTATTTCTATTGCCCTTCTCATCATACACCATTTCCTGCAGACATTCATTTTTAATGTTTACCTCACTCTTTTCCTGACCACTAGTCCTACTAGCAGACTTTCCCATAGCATTTTAATGCTCATGGGTTTTTTTTACAACATCATTAGTATATTTGAACTTAGAGTTGTTATTAGTATAGTTACCTGCATGATTTTCCTCCCCTGCTTGCTTCTTGAAGGTTTTTTGAGGGCCTTGTCTTTGAGCATCTGCCACGTTGGGATTTAATACAAATGAGGAGTTTGCAGAGCTTTCTACTAAAATAATGTCCTAATCGCATGCTAAACCTCTGTATTGAAGACCTTTAGATATTAGGCTTGCTTCCACAGTTCCTTTCTTTGATTATCTTCATTATTGTTTTTCTCCTTGCTCACCTTTTTATGAATTTCACAGAACTTCGCCTGCGATTCTAAGCTACATTTCACTTGATATTGTTGTGAGAGGAACATCTTCCCTTTGCAAGTCCACCTAAATCAGTGTTTCATCGCGATTCCTTGGGAGTATGGTCGATATTGCCTCTCACCTTACTAGAAATTATGCGCGATATTCATAGATCTCTCCCTTCATTTATTTCAGTTGTTTTATTAGTATTTCTAAATAATTTCTTATTGAATAACTTCAACTGATAATAATTATCCACTTAGCGATTGTATTCTTTGTTACACATAATTGACTCTAGAGAAATATAATTGTTTGTCTTCTCTTCCCTCTTCGAGAAAGTTCACTGTTCATCGCACCTTAAGATTGCACTTTCCCAGAGTTATTAGATGCATTATATAGGGATTCAGGTAAGGGTTGATTCTTTTTCTTTGAGCTCTCCTGCTGGGCTCGTTCAGCGGTAGAAGGTTCACCGCCGGCGTCTCACGCACCATATTAGGCCGTCCGGACCAAGCCTTTTTACTAGTCGTTGGAAGCTTAGCTGAATAAATGTTAGAGAGTGTTTGTTTTAGATATATAAGTTAGAGAGAGAACTAATTTTGATTTTTTTTCTTGATAGGGTTCAGATCTTAGAGTTTTTGGGGTTTAGGGTCTGTTGTATCTTTTTTAAGGGTTTTTAAAGGTTTACTATTTCTCAGGGTTTTTAGGGTTTGAAGTTTAAGGTTTAGTTTTTTTTATGTTTTTATGTTTAGGTTAATAAATTTTTAGCATGTAGTATTAAGAGCTTAGGGTTTTCTTCGGATTTTCAATAGTTTTAGATTTTTTAAGGACTCAAGGTTTCTTCATATTTATTATTTGGGTTTAGCATTTAGAGTTTTAGTTAAGGGCTATGGATTTTGTTCTTAGGATATTTTAGTTTTAGGGTTATTCAGTTAAGGGTTTTATTTAAGATTTAAGAATTTAGATCTTTCGGGTTTTTAGGTTATTTAGCGTAAATGGTTGATGGTTTGGGCATTAGGGTTTTTTATGCTTTTTACGGTTTCAAATATAATATTTAAGGATTCATAGCGTAGAAATTTTGGTATTTTTTGGGTTTATGTTTTATATATTAGGGTTTGGTAGGGTTTTAAATTTGTTTTATCATTTATTTTACGATATATAGGTTTAGGGTTTCTTAAGAATTAGGGTTTTAGGTTTATTATTTAGAGTTTTAGGTTAAGGTATAGTGTGTAGGGTTATGGTTTTTTTTGAATTTGGGTTTTAGGTTAAGTTTATTTATGTTTTTAGGGTTTAGGTCTTTAGGTTTTTTGAGTTAAAGGTATTAGGATTTTATTGGTTAGGGATTAGGACATAGAGTTGTTTTAATGATTTTTATGTTTTTATGTTTATGAGTTTTTAGTATTAATGGTATAGAGACTAATATTTGAAGGGCGTTGAAACAATATTTATGGTTTATATTTAGTTTTAAAGGATATACGATTCTTAATTAGGGTTCAAGGTTTAGGTATCAATGTTTTTGTTTCAGTTTGGTCTTTTTTTAGGTTTAGGATTTTAGGTCAAGGCCTTTATATAGGTTTTACGATTTTAAGGATTTATTGTTAAGGATTTAGTTTTTTAGTGTTAATTGTTTCTTAAGGTTTATTAGGATTTATGATTAAGGACATAGGATTTTTTTGTGTAGTTAGGTTTAGGATACAGATTTGTAAGATCTATGGTTCAGAGATTAGGATTTTGTAGGAGTTGAAAATCAGTTTAGGTGTAGTTAGGTTTAGGATACATATTTTTAAGGTCTACGGTTCAGAGCTTAGGATTTTGTAGGAGTTTAAAATCAGTTTAGGGCTAATTTTTGGAAATATAGGATTTATGGTTTCTTAAGGTTTAGGGTTTAGGATCAAGGGTTATGGGTTAGGGTTTAGGGCTTCATGTAACGACCCGTTTATTCGTTTTGAGCAACAGACTTCAATTCTGGAAAAACTGGTAGAAGCGACGGACCCCACGACGGAACGTCATGGGCACGACGGACCGTCGAGGGGGTCTCGTCCCAAAATACTTAGAAAATCTGAAATTGGGTACTGAAAATTAACTCTCTAAACTTTGTGACGGAATGGCATGACGGACCGTCACAGACCCTTGGTGGAAATTTGGGTCTCTGAACTCTGCGACGACCTGCAGGACGGACCGTCGCAGGCACGACGGCCCGTCAGAGGTTGCGCAAATCCCAGGCAGATTCGGATTTCTGGTGAAGTTTTAAGGGACGTTTTTTGACTATTCTTTCCTTAATTATAGACTTCGTGGGTTTATATTAATAACTCAAATTCTTGAGGGTTAAAAGAGGTAACCCTAAGTTAATTAGCGGGGTATTATTGCCACCTTTTATTCTTAAATATATACTAATTAGGGTAAAAGAAAGAGGGTTGAATAAGAAAAATAAGAAAAGAACAGAAAGAGAGGGAGAAACGAACGGGAAAGAGGAGAAACGAGAAGAAGAACAAAGCTTTGGGAACTTGCTTGCTTGATTTCTAATATTTGGTGGAGGTAGGTTATGGTTTTCATGCGTTCATAGTAAACTCTTAATAGAGAATGATATGTATTGGTACTATTGTAAACCCTACTATATGCTTAATTGTATGTTTGCATGAATATGATTATGTGATTGTGATAAGATAAGCATGATCAAAAATATTGAATCCCAAATCTTGAAAAGAAACTTTAATATTCATTATTAATGATGATGCCTTGGTATAGAAGAAGGCTTGATGAATTAAAGTAATGGGATTGAGGATGCCTTGGTATAGAGAAGGCTTGATGATTTACAGAATGATATTAGTGGATCGGAGTGTCACGTTCCGACACATATATTTAGTGGATCGGAGTGTCACGTTCCGACACATAGATTTAGTGGATCGGAGTGTCACGTTCCGACACATGTAGGGGATCGGAGTGTCACGTTCCGACACATGTAGGGGATCGGAGTGTCACATTCCGACACATGTAGGGGATCGGAGTGTCACGTTCCGACACATGTAGCGGATCGGAGTGTCACGTTCAGACACATGTAGGGGATCGGAGTGTCATGTTCCGACACATGTAGGGGATCAGAGTGTCACGTTCCGACACATAGAATTAGGGGATCGGAGTGTCACGAACCGACACAAGAGGAGGAAAGATAATGAATCTTGAAAGATGTTAATATACTCAATCTAACGAACATGATTCCTAAATGAGTATGGTATTGGGGCTTGAGTCCTCATGTGTGAATTTGATGGTACTTATTGATGATTATAGTACTTGTTGTTGTTACATGTTGTGTTTTATAGTGTATTTATGATAATACTTGATATATACTGTTCCTTATTTTGAGTTGGACGATGATATCTACTCAGTACCCGTGTTTGTACTGACCCCTACTTTTATTGTTTTCTTCTTGTTTAATTGTGGAATGCAGCAAACGTGCCGTCATCTTCGACTCAACAGTAATTCAAGCCAGTCTTCGTCACACCAGATCTTCAGGGTGAGCTAACACTTCTAGCTTGGACTGGATCTCCTCCGCCACGTCTTGATGCCTTGAACCTCCGGCATGGACTAGCTTCTTATGTATTTTTAACTTTTAGAATACCCTTAGTTTAGTCATTTGATTGTGGATGTTCTTGTGGTGATGACTTCCAGATTTTGGGGATGATAATAATAGTTTTGAATTGTTTTTATTAATGAGTTTAAGTCTTCCGCATTACTTTCTGTTGATATACGTTGAAATGTTAAGGTTTAGGTTGGTTGGTTCGCTCACATAGGATGGTAAGTGTGGGTGCCAGTCGCAACCCGGTTTGGGTCGTGACAGTTTTGGTATTAGAGCATTAGGTTCGTTGGTCTCATCACACAAGAACAGGTCTAGTAGAGTCTTAAGGAACGGTAGGGGGACACATTTACTTTTCCTTGAGAGGCTATAAGACTTTAGGAAAAATTTCACTCTTTCATTCTTTCTTTCGGGCTACTACTTGAGTCCAATTGGTATCTAGGCGATACGAATTGGTATCTGACCATCTTCACTCTCTTTCGCAGATGGTTAGAACTAGAGCAACGACTACGCCAACACCAACATCGGCCAGACAAGAAACAACTGAGCCAGCCACTGGGGCTGTGGCTCGAGGAAGAACAGTGGCAAGGGGCCGTGGTAGAGGTCGTGGGAGGACGTTCTCTAGAGGAAGAGGATGAGCACCTAGCCCATCTTATACTAGGGCAGTGACTCCTCCACCGACTGAGGAAGTAATGAGAGAAAGGGAGGATGGGGAAACTGAACAAGTGCAAAGTGAGGAATCGCCACCCCAACCTACCCCAGAGATGATCAATCAGGTTCTCGCCTATCTCAGTGGGTTATCTGATCAGGGCCAGACACCCCCAGTGTTCTCTGCACAAGCACCTCAGGCTCCGGAGGTACAACATGCGGCTACTATGGCTCCCCGCATGGATGTTCCATTGGAAATAGGCACGTTTCCACGTCTGACTACAGGGCCTATAATGACAAGTGATCAGCATGAACTTTTAAGTAAGTTCTTGAAATTGAAACCTCCGATCTTACAGGGTGCTGAATCGGAGGATGCTTATGATTTTCTGGTTGACTGTCATGAGCTACTACACATAATGGGTATAGTCGAACAGTTTGGTAATGAGTTCGTGAGTTATCAGTTTCAAGGGAATGCCAAAATGTGGTGGCGGTCACATATTGAGTGTCAACCAAGAGAGGCACCACCTATGACTTGGGCCTCGTTCTCTTGCTTGTTTATGGAGAAGTATATCCCCCGGACTTTGAGGGATAGGAAAAGGGATGAGTTCCTGAGCCTAGAGCAAGGTAGGATGTCGGTTAATGCTTATGAGGCTAAGTTCCGTGCACTATCCAGATATGCCACTCAACTCTGTTTCAATCCCCAAGAGCGGATTCGCCGGTTTGTGAAGGGGTTGAGGTCAGAATTGCGGATTTCGGCCGTACAGGTAGCGGCAACGGCAAAATCCTTCCAAGAAGTGGTAGACTTTGTGATAGAAGTGGAAGGAGTGAAGCCAAACGACTTCAACCCAACATCGACATCAAAAAGGCTTCAAAAGGGAGGTGAGTTTAATGGTTCTTACACTAGAGGACAGGGTTCGGGAAGTTACTCAGTCCGACCAATTCAGTCTTCACTACAGACTGTAGTTGGGGGACCACCTCAGACCGGTCAACACTTCTCCGAGGGGCCTAGGATTGACTCCAGAGAATGTTATGGATGTGGGGAGATTGGACATATTAGGAAAACATGTCCCAGACAAAGTTATAGACCCCCAATAGCTAGAGGTAGAGGTGGTCATGGTAGAGGCCTATATTCTGGAGGACGTGGTGGTCGTGGTAATGGTGGTCACCAAAACGGCCGAGGTGATGGGCAAACTGGAGCCACTACCTCACAACATGGTAGGGGCAACGGACAGATGAACGATAGGGCCCATTATTACGCTTTCCCTGGGCGGTCTGAAGCGGAGACATCTGATGCTGTCATCACAGGTAATCTTCTTGTTTGTGATTACATGGCTTCTGTATTGTTTGATCCTGGATCCACGTTTTCTTATGTATCTTACTCATTTGCTAATGGTCTAAATTTACATTGTGAATTTCTTGATATGACTATTCACGTTTCTACTCCGGTGGGTGAGTTTGTGGTAGTTGAAAAGGTATATAGGTCTTGATTGGTGAACTTTGTGGGGAGCAACACTTATGTAGATTTGGTTATCTTGGAAATGGATGATTTTGATGTAATTCTGGGTATGACTTGGCTTTCTCCAAATTTTGCAATCTTGGATTGTAATGCAAAAACGGTGACGTTAGCCAAGCCTGGGACAGATCCGTTAGTGTGGGAGGGTGACTACACTTCCAATCCGGTCTGCATCGTCTCCTTTCTTTGTGCTAGGAAAATGATTAGTAAAGGGTGTTTAGCTTTCTTGGCACATCTTAGGGATGACACTACCCAGGTACCTACGATTGAGTCGGTTTCAGTAGTTCGTGAGTTTCTGGATGTGTTCCCCGCAGAACATCCTGGTATGCCACCGGATAGGGATATTGACTTTTGTATTGATCTTGAACCCGGTACTCGCCCCATTTCTATACCCCCTTATAGAATGGCTCCCGCGGAGTTAAGAGAGTTAAAAGTACAACTTCAAGAGTTACTGAACAAAGGCTTCATTAGACCAAGTGCATCTCCTTGGGGTGCACCGGTTTTGTTTGTAAAGAAGAAGGATGGGAGTTTTTGAATGTGTATAGACTACAGACAACTAAACAAGGTAACCATAAAGAACAGGTATCCTCTTCTCCGCATTGATGATTTATTCGATCAGTTACAAGTTGCTTGTGTCTTCTCTAAGATTGACTTGAGATCCGGTTATCATCAATTGAAAATACGGGCAACGGATGTGCCAAAGACAGCTTTTCGAACAAGGTATGGGCATTACGAATTTGTAGTGATGTTCTTTTGGTCTTACGAATGCCCCTACTGCGTTCATGAGCTTGATGAACGGGATTTTTAAGCCATATTTGGACCTCTTCGTGATCGTATTAATTGATGATATATTAGTATACTCAAAGAGCAAGAAGGAACATGAAGAGCATTTGAGAATGGTATTGGAAATGTTGAGGGAGAAAAAGCTTTATGCCAAGTTCTCTAAGTGTGAGTTTTGGCTAGATGCGGTGTCCTTCTTGGGGCACGTGGTTTCTAACGATGGAGTGATGGTGGATCCTTCTAAGATTGAGACAGTGAAGAATTGAGTAAGACCCACTAATGTGTCAGAAATAAGGAGCTTTGTTGTGTTAGCTAGTTACTACCGTCGATTTGTCAAGGGATTCTCTTCTATTGCTTCCCAATTAACGAACTTGACTAAGCAGGATGTTCCATTTGTATGGTCGGACGAATGTGAGGAAAGCTTTCAGAAGCTCAAGACTTTGTTGACTACCGCACCTATCCTTACCTTACCAGCAGAGGGTAAGAACTTCATTGTTTACTGTGATGCATCCTATTCGGGTTTGGGTGCAGTACTAATCCAAGAGAAGAGTGTGATTGCTTACGCTTCGAGGCAATTAAAAGTGCATGAACGTAACTACCTAACTCATGATTTGGAATTGGCTGCGGTAGTGTTTGCATTAAAGCAATGGAGACACTATTTATATGGGGTTAAGTGTGAGGTCTACATGGATCATCGTAGCCTTCAGTATGTCTTTACTCAGAAAGATTTGAACTTGAGACAGAGAAGATGGATGGAACTACTGAAGGACTACGACATCACCATTTTGTATCATCCGGGGAAGGCGAATGTTGTGGCGGATGCTTTAAGTAGAAAAGCGGGAAGCATGGGAAGTCTAGCTCACTTGCAAGCCTCTAGACGCCCATTAGCTTGAGAGGTTCAGACTCTAGCTAACGACTTGATGAGATTAGTAGTAAATGAGAAGGGAGGATTGTTGGCTTCTGTGGAGTCAAAATCTTCTTTTCTTGAAAAAATTAAGGGAAAACAGTTTGATGATGAGAAACTAAGAAGAATTCAAGATAAAGTATTGCGAGGGGAGGCTAAGGAAGCACAAATCGATGAGGAAGGTGTTTTGAGAATCAAGGGAAGGGTATGCGTACCCCGCATCGATGATTTGATCAACACTATTCTGACAGAGGCTCATAGTTTAAGGTATTTTATACATCCGGGCGCAACCAAGATGTATCATGACCTAAAGCAACACTTTTGGTGGAGTAGAATGAAGCGTGACATTGTGGATTTTATTGCCAAATGTCCAAACTGTCAACAAGTAAAGTATGAACACCAAAGGCCCAGAGGAACGCTTCAGAGAATGCCCATTCCAGAATGGAAGTGGGAAAGAATTGCAATGGATTTTGTGGTTGGTCTTCCGAAGACAATGGGTAAGTATGACTCCATTTGGGTGATTGTTGATAGGTTAACTAAGTCTGCTCATTTCATTCCGGTCAAGGTGACTTATAATGCAGAAAAATTAGCCAAACTTTACATCTCGGAAGTGGTGCGATTGCATGGGGTTCCACTATCCATCATATCAGATAGAGGTACGCAGTTTACTTCTATGTTTTGGAAAACATTGCATGCGGAATTGGGTACTAGGTTTGACCTTAGTACTGCGTTCCATCCTCAGACCGATGGCCAGTCTGAAAGGACGATTCAAGTGTTGGAGGATATGCTTCGTGCATGTGTGATAGAGTTTGGTGGTCATTGGGATAGCTTCTTACCCTTAGCAGAGTTTTCATACAATAATAGCTATTACTCAAGCATTGATATGGCCACATTTGAAGCATTGTATGGTAGGAGATGTAGGTCTCCCATTGGTTGGTTTGATGCGTTCGAGGTAAGAGCTTGGGGTACTGATCTCTTGAGGGATTCGATGGAAAAAGTGAGGTCTATTCAAGAAAAGCTTCTAGCGGCGCAAAGTAGACAAAAGGAATATGCAGATCGAAAGGTTAGAGACTTAGAGTTCATGGAAGGCGAACAAGTCTTGTTGAAAGTTTCACCCATGAAAGGGGTGATGCGGTTTGGAAAAAGGGGTAAACTAAGTCCAGGGTACATTGGACCATTTAAAATACTTAAGCGAGTGGGGGAGGTGGCTTATGAGTTAGCCTTGCCTCCAGGGCTGTCCGGAGTACATCTGGTATTCCATGTGTCGATGTTGAAAAGATACCATGGGGATGGAAACTACATTATCCGTTGGGATTCAGTTTTGCTTTATGAGAACTTGTCTTATGAGGAGGAGCCTGTTACCATTTTAGAGAGAGAAGTTCGCAAGTTGAGGTCAAGAGAGATTGCGTCCATCAAGGTGCAATGGAAGAATCGACCGGTTGAAGAAGCCACTTAGGAGAAGGAGGCGGATATGCGAGAAAAATACCCACACCTGTTTACAGATTCAGGTACTCCTTTTCGCCCTTGTATTCCTTCTTTTGATCGTTCGGGGACGAACGATGGGTAAATTGGTATCTAATGTAATGACCCGTTTAGTCATTTTGAGCAACAGACTTCAATTTTGGAAAAACTGGCAGAAGCGACGGACCCCACGACGGAACGTCATGGGCACGACGGACCGTCGAGGGGGTCTCGTCCCAAAATACTTAGAAAATCTGAAATTGGGTACTGAAAATCAACTCTCTGAACTTTGTGACGGAATGGCAGGACGGACCGTCACAGACCCTTGGTGGAAATTTGGGTCTCTGAACTCTGCGACGACCTGCAGGACGAACCGTCGCAGGCACGATGGCCCGTCAGATGTTGTGCAAATCCCAGGCAGAGTCGGATTTCTGGTGAAGTTTTAAGGGACGTTTTTGGACTATTCTTTCCTTAATTATAGACTTCGTGGGTTTATATTAATAACTCAAATTCTTGAGGGTTAAAAGAGGTAACCCTAAGTTAATTAGCGGGGTATTATTGCCACCTTTTATTCTTAAATATATACTAATTAGGGTAAAAGAAAGAGGGTTGAATAAGAAAAAGAAGAAAAGAACAGAAAGAGAGGGAGAAACGAACGGGAAAGAGGAGAAACGAGAAGATGAACAAAGCTTTGGGAACTTGCTTGCTTGATTTCTAATCTTCGGTGGAGGTAGGTTATGGTTTTCATGCTTTCATAGTAAACTCTTAATAGAGAATGATATGTATTGGTAGTATTGTAAACCCTAATATATGCTTAATTTTATGTTTGCATGAATATGATTATGTGATTGTAATAAGATAAGCATGATCAAAAATATTGAATCCCAAATCTTGAAAAGAAACTTTAATATGCATTATTAATGATGATGCCTTGGTATAGAAGAAGGCTTGATGAATTAAAGTAATGGGATTGAGGATTCCTTGGTATAGAGAAGGCTTGATGATTTACAGAATTATATTAGTGGATCGGAGTGTCACGTTCCGACACATAGATTTAGTGGATCGGAGTGTCACGTTCCGACACATAGATTTAGTGGATCGGAGTGTCACGTTCCGACACATGTAGGGGATCGGAGTGTCACGTTCCGACACATGTAGGGGATCAAAGTGTCACGTTCCGACACATGTAGGGGATCGGAGTGTCACGTTTCGACACATGTAGGGGATCGGAGTGTCACGTTCCGACACATGTAGGGGATCGGAGTGTCACGTTCCGACACATAGAATTAGGGGATCGGAGTGTCACGAACCGATACAAGAGGAGGAAAGATAATGAATCTTGAAAGATGTTAATATACTCAATCTTACGAACATGATTCCCAAATGAGTATGGTATTAGGGCTTGAGTCCTCATGTGTGAATTTGATGGTACTTATTGATGATTATAGTACTTGTTGTTGTTACATGTTGAGTTTTATAGTTGATTTATGATAATACTTGATATATACTGTTCCCTATTTTGAGTTGGCCGATGATATCTACTCAGTACCCGTGTTTGTACTGACCCCTACTTTTATTGTTTTCTTCTTGTTTAATTGTGGAATGCAGCAAACGTGTCGTCATCTTCGACTCAACAGTAATTCAAGCCAGTCTTCGTCACACCGGATCATCAGGTTGAGCTAACACTTCTAGCTTGGACTGGATCTCCTCCGTCACGTCTTGATTCCTTGAACATCCGGCACGGACTAGCTTCTTATGTATTTTTAGCTTTTAGAATACTCTTAGTTTAGTCATTTGATTGTAGATGTTCTTGTGGTGATGACTTCCAGATTTTGGGGATGATAATAATATTTTTGAATTGTTTTTATTAATGAGTTTAAGTCTTCCGCATTACTTTCTGTTGATATACGTTGAAATGTTAAGGTTTAGATTGGTTGGTTCGCTCACATAGGAGGGTAAGTGTGGGTGCCAGTCGCAACCCGGTTTGGGTCGTGACACATCAGATGTTATAAGAGTTTTTATGAGTTATGCGTTTCTTAGGATTTTCTAACATTTACGAATTAGTGTTTCTTTTATGTTTTAAAGGTATAATGTTTATGAATTTTTAGGATTTAGGGCTTAGAGCTTTTTTTAGTTGTTTGAAATGATTTTTATTGTATAGATTAGGGTTCTTAGGATTTAGGGTTTTTTAAGGTTTTGGCCTTCATAGAATTTTAGGTTTTTTTTTGTTTTTTGTGTTTTTAGGTTAAGGATTTAGTGTTTATTTTAGGAGTTATACGATTTAGGTTATCTTAAAGTTTAGGCTTTACAATTTTTTATGATTTTTATGTTTAGGATTGAGAGTTTTAGGTTCAGGTCTAGGGTTTAGGGTTTAGGGTTTAGGTTTTTTAGGTCTAGGAATTTAGGTTTGGGTTGAGGGAAAAAGGATTACGGCTTTTAGATCAAAATTTTGTCGAATTTATAGGTATTGGGTTAATGCTAAAGATTTTTTTAGACTTTTAGCATTTAGGGTTTTAGGTTTTCAAGATAACATCTTTAGGAATTTATATGTATAGGGTTTAGTGATTAGGGTATTATTTTGTGTTTTTTTATGGATTAGCATATATAATTTATGGATTTATACGATTTAGAGATTACCATTTATTACGTTTAGGGTATTTTTGATATTTTAAGGTTTTTAAGGGCTAAGTCTGTCTTAGGATTTTTCATGGTTTAGTTCCTAATGTTTTTATGAGTTTTAGTGGTTTAGGGTTTATGGATTATTTGGACTTAGGGTTTAGAGCTTCGGGTTTTGTAAGGTTACGAAATCGTTTTTATAGTTTATAGAATTTAGGATTTCTTAAGGTTTAAGGTTTATTGTTTTTAATGTTTTAGGTTTAGGATATTAGGTTTTATGTTAGGGTTTAGGCTTCAGGGTTTAGTATTGTTTTAGATTTAGGGTTTTAGTATATGGGTTCTATCTAGGTTCTTAGGGTTTGGGATTTGGGTTTTTTAGGGTAAGGTTTTTAGAGTTTAATTTAGGATTTCATAGTTTAGGGTTTATAGTTTCTTAGAGGTTTAGTTTTTTTTAATTTGAATTAAACTACCCTTAGGTTTGTAAGGGGGTAAGCAACACCCCTAGACCGTAACATTAATAATAAAAGATAAGTAAAAGGAGGGCGACATAATCCTAAACTCAGACACTATGGTGGTTTAGAGTCAACTTTCCAAAAAAGGAAGTCAACTCTTCCCCTTTCAAGAAAAGTGAAACCAAAATACTAAGAATCTAGAACAGAGGACTCCTCTAAATACATAGTATCTAGTAAACATAAACAAGGGATACCCTCCCTTTACATTTTCAAAAAAAGTAAAAACATCCTATTCTAATGTATTCAAAAAAGCTATAGTTCTCAATTATAGGTAAGTTTTAAATATGTACAACACTGTCTAAGGAGGTTCATTGATCTTCTTGGTTTTCTTTTTCCTGAAACTTGCCATCCCTTGCTCATCTAGTTGGTAATACGCCCTGGCTTCCGATTGTAATAGCTTACTGTTGAAAATTTTTGGTAAATATTTATTTTGTGGCTAAATTTTTGATAGTGAATCTTCCACTAAATTGGCTTCCCTGTAGATATGTTGACACTTGAATTCTTGAGCTTGGTTGATGAGTTGTTATAGCTTTTCCTCCTTTGTTGTTATGGGCCACCGCATTTTTTTCTTATGTGCCAGCCACTCCACTAGGAGCTGTGAGTCTACCTCTAGTAGAATTTTCCTGTATCACATCTCTAGTCCCCAAGTAAACCCAAAAATAGCAGCTCCTAGCTCGGCTTGATTGTTCGTACCAACACCAACTGGGGCAGGAAATGCCATTACAATTTTTCCATCATGATCCATTATGATTTCACCTACTCCAATCCTTCCAAGGTTGTCAATTTCACTTCCATCCATGTTGATTTTAATCCATTCATTTGGGGGTTTCTTCCATGTTACCATTTTAAGTTTAGTTTCATTAGTGCAAGCTTTCCCTAGTTGAAATAGACTTTTCCACATTGAAGTCCATTTTATTTGAGGAAATATTACATTAACCATTCTGTATGTATCCATATAAAATGCATATCTGACTCTACTCATGTTAGGTACTTTTCCTCCATATATGCTTGCACACCTATTATTCCACAAGTTCCAACAAATTATGACATGTGTGGCCTGTAAGAGTAGCTTTTGTGCTTCATTTTTTGTATTTTGTGTTCCACCATTGTATGAGAAGATGTTGAAAAGAGCTTTCATGTAATTCTAGCTATTGCTGCCAAGCTTTTCCAAACATAAGTTGCAAGCTCCCCCTTGATAAATATGTGCTCTATCTATTGTGTCTAATCCTTATCCGTTAGAACAACAAAAGCAATTAGACAATTCTATACGAAAAGTATTAAGTTTTTATTTGTTTGGGAGTTTTCCTTTCAAATATCTCGAGATAAGGAAAGCTGCTTTGTAAGGAATCTCCTTATGCCAATGAAAAGAATTGAGTAGAGTTTTTGGTTTTTTCTCCCTGATTTCATTCCATGCTGATGAGCATGTGAATTTTCCATCAATTTTGAGTGTCCATGTTGCTTGGTATGGAAAGTGCATTTTAGTAGGCAGCTCTACAGAAAGTATGCTTGCTACTTTGCAGCTAGGATCTTGTTGTATTAATATGTTCCAATTGCACCTGCCATTACACAAAAAACCCGCAACTGTACTATTGTTGAAACTGTTACTATTGGTGGAGAATTAGGCTAGATGTCTAGTACCTTGACAATAATACCACTATAAAGAGCAGGATCCTGAGTTGAATTTCCACTGTATGTGTTGCTCCATTCTGTCCCTTATTTGCTGCATCTGTTTCCAAGTACTTGAGTCTAGTTTGTCCCTTTTTTTGCAATTCGGATTAGATTTTTGGCAATATCTTGATCCAATGAATTCCCCCCACAAAGTGTGTTTTTTCCTACTGTTCCACCGTTGCTTGATTCAAAAGCATATACACATCTTGAATATTTATTATACCAACCCCTCCTTCATCATATGGAAAGCTCAGTTATTTGCATGAGGCCCAATGGTACTAGTTATTGTCATTCCTCCTTCCCCAGAAGAAGTTGGTATTGTGCATTTGGATCTATTTACGAAATGTAGAAGGTGGTGTCGTTGCTTAGAGAATGTGAATGGGGAGAGATTGCTGACATGTTTAATTAAAGTTGTTGTGCCTCCATAACTTAGCTGATTAGTCTTCCACCTTGTGATCCTGCAAATAACTTAATTACCTGTTCATAGAAATAGATAATTCCAGCTCTTCCCACAAAGAGTGGGCATCTAAAATAAGTTATAGGTCCCTACTTCTACCTGAAAGCTGTTATTCTTTTAATTCTATCCCTTGTGGTGTCAAAGGCATTAGGATTTATCATGAAATGGCTTTTTTCTCCACCAACCATTTGACCAGAAATTTCTTCAAAATTTTTTAGGGTTTGCATGATGAGATACAGAGTTTTGGCCCTTCTTAATGAAAACAAAAACTGTACCGTAGAAGTTACGGTATAATCTTGGATTATAATCGTCGTCGTTAAACTCTCAGAGCCTCCTTCATATCATTCATTTCATATACATTGTGAAAGATACTGCAGAATTAAAACTTTTCACAAAACATAATATAGTATTCAAAATATCTTTCATATAAAAGTAATAGGAAATACTAAGTCTCAATGTCATCATCTTATGACATAAGAATACTTAGGACACGTCCCATACCTTAAAATACGAATATAGAACTACTTAGTCTATTACAATACATTGAATGAAAATAGAAAGACATATATGTCCTCGAGGCAAGTGAGGACATACTCTCTGGAACGATCTTCTATGTCAAAGTCTTCACTTCTCAAAGCTCCTTTGCTACCAAGAACTATATACATCGATAAAAACATAGAGTTAGTACAATCACTTGTACTATGTATGACTTAATGCATAAAAATCATGAAAAACAGAGTTTATAAGAAGTATGAATCTATTCATTTACAAATGATATTTTAATCATAATAACATCATAAATCAATTTAGAAACACAAAAGATACTTATAACATGTAATTTCGTCACTTAAAGTCATCCTAAGATTCAATTAAGTCACATAAAGAGAGACCGCCCATACACCCTCTCTAATTGTGCATCAATGACCATTAAGATTTTCTATAATGGTTTACATACATACTCACAAAGCAATCATAAACATCAATATAAGATTCTTCTACCAAAGGTGTACTCTAAGTCTCACTCAAGTTAGTTGTGAAGGGACTACCCATACAATCTCTCACACACACACTTAAGAGAACCTATAGACTCTCTAAGATAGAATCGTTCTCACTAAGTTACAAACACATAGATGATATTACATTCTCTCCCCAAAGGCTATCAAAAGACCTACTTAAGTAAATCAAGAAGATAACAGACATAGTGACCTCTTAAAGATTAACTAAATAATCCTTAATACTATCTAAGTCTTATATCATGTCCACAAAATCAACATCCTATCTAATTAGAATTATTTTTAAGACTCGTCTATGTTAGATACGAAGTGACCATTCGTATTCCCCATTCACAGCTTAACTAGACAACCCTTAACTACTCTAGATAGGTACTTATTCCTTTTACATACTCCATAACATAAGTCATTAGTTCATTAGTTCATTAAGACTCATATATCACATAAAGGAAATTCAAATAATGGTCTTGGACAAGTCCCAGGAACTACATATAACACATTCAAAGTCTATTGTGCAATGTCTAGATAGAGTCCCATACCACCACCTAAACTACATAAACTCCTCAAATGCTAATAGGTATTCCATATGATTAAAATAGGCAATACCAAAAATAGACCATGATATCTAGACATTGAATCCGGAGTTCTACCCTACTCAGATGAGGTTGTTCTACTTGCCAGTTGTAGAACATAGACATATCCCATGTAGGCAAATGGTTTAGGAATATGAAAGGCATACTTTGTAATTTAGTATCATACATATCTAGAACTACTTTCTCTTACCACACCCACTCGGTGCTAGCCTTCTTTTTCTTAGAGTAATTCATAAATTAGGTTCACATAAAAGGTTTTTATAACATGTTTATAACCCAATCACATTTAGCCTAACAAGGAAGGTCCACTAGTCTACCTCACAATGGAGACAAGAAGCTCATGATGACTTTCCTAAGGATTAATATGATGTCGTTCAAGCAAATCAACCTTATGTCCATCATTTCTTTACTTTGAAGGATACCATTACGGCTTACACTTCAATCAATCTTAACCTTACTATTAATCACGGTTTTCACATAACAGACTCTCATATCAACATTTAAAGTCACATGTGATTCATACATTCAAGACTAAGAGTGATAACACCCTAAATCAAGACATCACATATTCTTAATCATATATACTTCAAGCAAGTGACACAAGTCTACCAAGACAAGATACCACATACTTCACCTTTAACTCATATTACAAATCATTCTATAAACACCTAGAAACAATATAATATCTTCAAGTCAACCTATATATCATCAAAACATATTAATGTAATCCACATAGACTCATAAATTCAATAAATAATAACCAAGACTTAACCTAACACTATATTCATTATGTTAAGAACAAAGTGTAACATGATTACTTAAGGCAACATAACTAAATTAATATAGATATAACTATATAACTCCACATGTAGACGGATAATGTAATGTTTCACATAATAAAACCACAAAAATAGCCACATAAGTTCAAGTAGTTTCCAGCAAGGCCATGCTATTAATATTGTACAAAGTAATGCCGACAAGGACACGTCAATTTCTAGTAAAACACATCATAACGCCACCATAAGTTGACCATACCAATCGCAATAGAATCAAATAATATTTAATATCAAACTAAAGAAATCGGGGAAGCATTCCTTTATTTCGGTATTCAGACTTCAATTCAATGGCGAATCATCCAATTCAAGATGTTTACATAATAATTAAGATGTTTTTACTTAATAGAATGGCTGAAATATGTGAATGCTAGTTAATGTAATTGCAAATGTAAAATTTTTCATTAATTGTTGTTGTGCAACCTTCCCCTTCTCTTTTCTTCTCTTTATTGCATATTTTTTCTTTTTACTGAGATGTGTTTGAGACTTATTTTTAATAGGATTAGTAGTTTCTCCATCCATGTTCGTGGTAGGAGTGTTATTATTTGTAGGTTTACTTGCTAGTTGTACACTAGGATCATTGGGTTGAGTGTGCTAAAGATTATTGATATCATGATTCCTTGGTTGGTTACTCTTATTTTGATCCATATAATGAATGATCAAATACGAGTAACAACCTAACAAAATTATATTTCTTCCATTCTATATTGGGTATCACAAAAGGAAGAGGCTTTGCTATCAAGTTATCTTTTTCCCTTTTCTCCTGATACCTAAATGGAAGGTGCAGACATCTTGCCTGCCAAGATTATTATTTTGTGTAATGTGATATAATTTATGACACTAGATTTCATTTGGCAATATAAAGCTCTCAAGCCGTTAAATGAAATTAAACATCGCATTCTATATCCATGACTACAACTGAAACCTCTTCTTCCAATTTGTGTTCTATTTTGTCTTAGGTAGACTAAAGTAAGTTGATGAATAATAGAAGTATCATGATCTACAGGCCTAAAATAGTACAAGCGTTAATCATATATGAACTGCAGACCTTAAAACATTGTACATACTTGGAAATCTGGAAATTTGGAATTTGGAGATCAAGAAATCAGAAATTTGGAATCTGGAAATCTGAAATTTGGAAATTTGGAAATATGGAGTTTGGAAATCAATCTGGATGTTTTGAAATGAAGATAAATATTCAGGATGTCTGTTTGTTGTTTTATTAAGGCTCCATAATTATCTTCAACATCTAGGATTCATATTATAGCTAAGCATCTTCTTTTGGTGTCTTTTAAAATCAACTCTATTAGTAGTTTAGTCATCTTTAACATCTACTTTTGTTGCAATCTATTTTGTCGAATATTATAAATGTGTAGGGAAATGGTGGTGATAAAATAAGAAGGCTCGCTACAAGTAAATTTAATCTCATTGAAGTGGATTATGAAACATTTATGAGCTATTGTAATATTATTTTATTAACAATTGTGTACACAAATATTAAATATTGATGTATAAGTATGTGTAAGTACACAAGAATTACAATGTTTTGAGGTTTATTGGATATCTAAGTATTTTAATTACTTATGAGCCAATTTAATGCTTGACTTAAATTATTGTAAAATATTATTGGTAGTTTTTAATTAGAAATTGTGGCATATATTTATGGCCAAAATGATATGACCACACTTCAAAGTGTAGCCTTAGGAATGTATATTGTGGTAATCACATGGGCAAGGACTGCACTTCATAGTGTTGTCATATATGAGATAGAAAAGGCAACACTTCAAAAGTGTTGTCATACACTAGACAGAACAGGCCACACTTGCGAATTGTGTCCAATAAGAAAACTAAGGCAACACTTAAAAGTGTAGTTGTATGAGATATAAATGTTTATATTGAGGTACATAAAAATGTGGCCATTTGACCTTATAGAGGCAACACCTGAAAAGTGTTGGCTTAAATCTAAGGTAACGCTTCATTTGGGCACCCTTAGGAAAGTGTTGCCTATAGTCCAAAAGTGTAGCCTTTTATCTAAGCCCAAACTTTTTGCTAGTTTAGGCTACTTATTACTTTGGTGGTCGTAGACCTAAAATGGTGTAGTCTTTAGGCGTTTTAGGATTTTTTTAGGGTTTTCTATTGTTTAGGGCTTAGGTTTTTTTGTTTTCTTAGTTTTATTATTTATAGATTCTTATGATTTAAGATTTTTCAAGGTATTAGGCATAGGATTTAAAGATTCTGGTTATGGTTTAGGTCTTAGGGTTGTATTGAGGTTTAGGGTTTTAAGTTAAAGCTTTTTGACTAGGTTTTAAAGTTTAAGGCTTTGGGGTTTTTAGGTTATTGTATTTATGTTTTTTTAATAGTTTTGGATATATGAATTAGGGATTTATAGGGTTTAGATCTTAGATATATTTGGGTTGAGGGATTTTTTTATTTTTTGGGTTTTAAAAGGTAAAGTGTTTCGTAGGGTCTGGGATTTAAGGAATAGATTTTGTTTTGTGTTTTACATGTTTAGGATTTATGGATTTTTAATATTCACGATTTACTGTTTAGGGTTTTGTAATGTTTTTAAAATAATTTTTAGTTTATTTTATTACTTAATTTTTTAGGTTTAGAAATTATGGTTTTAGGTCTGTGTTTAGGGCTTATGGTTTTGAAACTTAGGTTAAGGTATTTAGTGTTATATATGTTTATGGTTTAGGGCTTATGGTTTATAGGGTTTAGCATATAAGACTTACTGTTTGATAGGCCTTAGAGCTTAAAATTTTAGATTAAGGGTTTTTGTGGGGGTTTTCTAGGTTTTAACAATTAAGTGGTTTTAGGATTTTTCAGGGTTTAACAATTAAGTGGTTTTAGGTTTTAATATTTACAAGTTTATAACTTAAGGCTTATGTTTAGAAGGTTTTACATTATTATAGAATGAACTGCTAAGTGTTCCTTAGGTCTTTTTTTAGGGTTTATACTTTAGATCATAGAGTTTTATTAGAGTTTTAAATGGTTATAGGATTTATTTTAGGGATTATTTGTTTTAGGATTTCTTATGGCTTAGGGTTTAAGGACTTGTAGGATCTAGAGTTAACAGATAAGGATATTGTAGGAGTTTTAAAATTTTTTTGTGTTTATTTTAGGACTTAGGGTTTCGTAAGGTTTAGGGTTTCTAAGTGTTCTATGCATAGAATTTAGGTTTTAGGTTTTAGTAATTTTTAGGTATATGGTTTAACTTGAAAGGTTTTATCTATTTTTTTGGTTTTAGGGCTTAAGATCTTTTTGAGTTTTTTAGGGTTTATCATATATCAATCTAGGGTTAAGAGCTTTAAATTTTTTTAGGTGTAGGTGTTTTTGGTTTTTTTTGGATATGTCATTATTAGCATATATTTTATGTTTCAATGAATTTTTACAAATTCTTAGGATTTAAGGCTTAATGATTGGGGTTTTGTAAGGGTTTTAAATGTTTTTTTAGGGATTATATCGGGTTTTATAGGATTTAGGATTTTATAATACTTAGGGTTTGAAGGTTTCTTAGGGTTATAGAATTAGGATATTGGGTTTAAGGTCTTTGAGTATGTTTAGGTTTAGGTTTTTTTGTTATGGGCTTTGTGTAGGTATTTAAGATTTAGCATTTTTGGTGTTTTATGTTAATTTTTAGTGTTGATTTTATTGTTTACAGGATTTAGGATTTCTTCAAGTTTACGATTTACAATTTCTTAAGATTAGGTTTAGGATTAAAAGTTTTCGGTTAGGTTTACTATTTACGGCTTAGGGTTATAGGTTTCGGTTGATGTTTGAGGTTTTAGGTTTTTTATGTTTAAAATTTATGGATTTTATAGGTATTGAGCTTAAGGATAAGTTTTTATTTATAGATTTGTAGTGTTTACGGAAACAAGTTTTTTGGATAAGGTCTTTCAGAATTGATAGGTATAGGATTAAGTGTTTAAGGTTTATTTTTGTGTTTTTGGGGTCTAGCATATACAATATAGGGATCTATTGCTTTTAGGGTTTAGAGTTTATTAGGTGTACGGTTTTTGTGTATTTTTAAGGTTTAAAGGGTTAAATGTTTCTTATGGTTTTTCATGGATTAGGGCTTGGGGTTCTTACGTGTTTTATAGATTTAGGGTTTATGGATTATTTGGATTAGGGGTAAACGGCAATAGGTTTATAGGGTGTTAAATGGTTTTTAAGGCTTACAAGCTTAAGGATTTCATAAGGTTTAAGATTTAGGGGTTCTTAGGTTTAAAGGTTTAGGATATTGGATTTTAGGTTAGGGTTTAGGATATAGGTCTTAGGGATATTTAAGGTTTTAGGTTATGGGTTCTATATAGGTTCTTAGGGTTTAGGGCTTTGGTTTTTTTAGGTTAATGTTTCAATTCTATAATTTACGGTTTCTTAAAGTTTGCGGTTTATAATATGTTATAATTTATGTTTAGGTTAAAGTGTTTTAAGTTAGGGTTTATGGTATAAGGCTTGATTTTTAAGGTTTGCGTTCAAAGTTTAGGACTTACAGATATTAAGGTTATGACTTTTCGGATTTTTAATGAAAGGATTTTTGGATAAGGTTTTTAATTTTAAAAAAAAAAATTTAGGGTTTTGGGTATGTAATTTTTTAGGTTAAGGTATTTAGCAATTTATAATTATAAGGTTTAGTGCTTAGTGTTTTTTTTTGTTTTCTAGGGTTTAGCATATAGGAGTTTGGGCTTTATAATCTCAAAAGCTTAGATTTTTTTAGGTTTATGGGTTTATTTGTTTTTTAGGGTTTATAAGGGTTATGTGTTTCTTATGGTTTTAATGGTTTAGGGTGTATAATTTTTTTGTGTTTTCTAGGTTCACGGTTTAACTATTATTTGGATTGAGGATTTCTTATTCCGATTTTGTAGAGGTTTTAAATGGTTTTTTTGTTTTATTGGATTTAGGGTTTCATAAGGTTTAGGGATTAGGGTTTCTTAGGCTTATAGATTTAATATTTTTTTTGTTTAATTGCCCTTGGAGGGGGTAGGGGCTGAGCAACACCCTCAGGCCATAACATTAATAAAAAAACAAAATACAAGGAGGGGGACATAAACCTAACCTCCGAAACTATGGTGGTTCAAAGTCAACTTTCCAAAGCAGGAAGTCCACTCCTCCCCTTACAAAAACAAGGTTAAAAAAAAATACTAAGAACCTAGAAGAGAGGAATCCTCTCAATTCATAGTATCTAGGAAACATAAACAAGGGAGACTCTCCCTTTAAATTTTCAAAAAAATAAAACTATCCTATTCTAACCTATTCAAAGAAGCTATAATAGCTAAGTTTAATAGGTAACCACTATGATCAAGGAGGTTCGATAATTTCTTTATTTTTCTTTCTTCTAATGTTGGGCATTTCCAATAAGTCTACCTGATAATATGTTAGCTTTTTTTGGCAAATATTGGATGTTGAATAAGATTTTTGGAGTAGATATCTTGTGTATTCAAAAATAGAATGCATTCCATATGATTAGAGTAAAAATTAACCGACATACACCATACTATCTAGGCATGGAATCCGGAGTCTACCCTACACCGGTAGAGGGAGATTTACATATCAAGTGTACAACTAGGAAACATTACATGTAGGCACATGGTTAACAAATATCATGGGCTTCTTTGCAATATAGTATCCTTTTTAAGTAGACCCACTACACCAAGTATATTCACATAGTTCTACAAATGTTCTCATAGAGTAAGTTTAATCAAATAAGGGCATATGAGAAAGGACCATTTCGTAGTCTCCACCTAACAATAGTTCACCTACAAAAGATGGTTCCTGTAGGGATGCTATTCAATGATAAGTAAGGATAGCTCAATACATTTTTAGACATTGTTTTTTGTCCAGCCTATCCCTATGTCCACCATTCACACAAAAAGGATACCATTAAAACATTAAACTTCAAGGATATCATAACATTCCTTATATATTGAAGGATCTAAGTCATTGACCTTATTTAAATGTTCAAGGTTCTATATTAGTCATCCTTAAAAGGTCCCCATCTTTAATCTATCGATCATATACTTTCATTTAATATTTATTCATACACATATATGACAATGGTGCTTAAGCCTTCTAAGGGAAGATGCTCATATTCACGTTCTTCACGTATCCAGTAGAGACATAGTGTACAAATCAAGACACACATGATCATCATATAACATATATAATAACATTCAAGTATCATGTAGGAACAACCAAGTCTACCTAGCAAGATACACTAGCAATAGAACTACAGATACAACAAGATATATCATCCTACTCTATCACGATCACCTACAACCAATTTGAAGAACATAAACTTTCACTTCATACATATATATGTACATAATCATACCTCAAATTGATCCTTTATACCCACAACATGATAATATCACAATTCGTAATGTAATGCTGACAACACCACATTTTTCATAATTATAACACATAGGAAATGCTACCATATGTGGACCATAAAAATCATCACAATTGAATAACAATTCGACATTATTTCAAAATATTAGGTGATCTTATACACACTAACTCCTCCAACCCTTAGCAATTCAACCAATTAAATTCACAAAGACATTTACAAATAGCCATAGATGACAATCCGAAAAATTAATAAAACCATTCAATGATCCATGATACAATTTAAAAATAAAAAAATTAAGGTAGAGTATATACAATTATGACATGATCCTAACATAACTCAAAAGCCCAAAATAATCTACACAAGAATTTACTATAATAAGAACATGATCAAATAACACACATTATAGCTAAAATTAAGATTTAATGAATTGCATGTGTCCATAGAAATCATGATCTAAAATCAAGTTTTAAATGAGTTCTAGAGGATTCTCTTTGGGGTCTTGGGTTTTCTTTTTGAATAACAAACTCATGTTTAGGTTCTAGGATATTAAAGTCTCTTAAAATAACCAAAGACATCTTAATTAAATGCCTATTCTTTTATTAAGAAGATAGGTGAATTTCCTATATGGCCACTCACTTGGTCGAGAATCAGCAAAAGTTATAGGCTCCAAACGATGACTGTTTGTTAAGGACCATCCATATAACGATGGCACCATCCTGCATGTACGTCTTTTATTATAGAGACCCTAAATCTTTGGGCCTTATATACCATGTCTATGTGTGGAGCGATGTCCCCAATTGATTGAGTATCAACTGGACTACTGTCTTTCGTTTAGCCATCGTTGGTTGGGACAAGCATTGGCAGTTTCAAGATACAAATTAGTTCCTCCTCAAGGACCCATAAGGTGGTGCCTGTACATTTTAAACCTATGTACTCTTGTCTAGATTTTAAGAACTTTCCCTGTCAATCAGAGTCAAACAAAAACATGGAAAGGCACACTAGAAAACACAAGCATGTCTCAATGCTAACTTTTAAATATCTTCGATATTTATCCTCCAAAAATCACATACTACATCTTAACACTATAATTAACCATGTTAAGAATTTTTCACCTCATGCCACACATGTTAGGCTCTAGTTCACCTAGTTCATTTTTAGGGTCTTACATTTATACTCCCTAACTAATTTAATTAACAACCACTTGACCCCTAATTAATTAAGTAAATAATTATGTAATTATCCTAAACTTTGCAAGAACATGTATAGTGCACTAGGTCCCAATAGACAACTCTCCGTTGACGGGGTGTCGATCAAACCATGGATCGTCCTGATCATCCTTAGTTTAGATCAGAGACCATTTTTTGAGTCTTTTCGTGAATTGATTAAGTTTCAACCAATGAGAACAATCCATGGAGTGCTTTTCAAATGAGGCTCATACTTTGATCTCATGGTTGCACACTGCCAAGAGATAGTTTAGAGGGTCAAATGTTGGGTCCTCCTCAAGAACCCTTAGGGTGGTCTTTGGGGAGTGTACCTAAACAGTTCGACCCTAATAAAACTATAATACATATTTAAAACCTTACACAAAATTTGACTTAATTCCCACTCTTAAAACCCCTTCAAACTCACCAAGGAACTCTAGTCATCTTTAACGAATCTCCGGATGTCATGGTCGTTTCTTCACAGTTTGACTCTTAAAAAGCCTAATTAAGTTTATCACCTTTCTTAAATCTTAACAATACATTTTAACGCTTAGTTCATCATGTGAGGCTCCAGACTATGTCATGAAATTTGGTAGTGTTACATTTGGTTATGGGTTTTGTATAGCTTTTTAAGGTTATTGGCTACTGTTTATAGTAGGCTTTATAGAAGTTAGCATTTATTAATGTTTAGGGATTACATTTTCTTAGGGTTTTATGTTTAGGATTAAGTGTTTTGGATGAGAATGTTGAGATTAGGGTTTTTTAGGTTAAGGGTGTGGGTTCTGAGTTTAGGGCTTAGAGTTTTTTTTTAGTAAGATTTTTTTTATTGTATAAGTATAGGGCCTAGGGTTTAGATTTTTCTTATTTTTTTAGGATTTTGGGTTTTTAGGATAAGTTCTTTTGGAATTTATATGTATAGTGTTAAGTGCTTAGATATTTTTTTTGGGGGGGGGGGTTGTTAAGTTTTATATTTTTCTAATGGCTTAGTGTTTATATTTATTTTATATGTTTATGGTTTACGGATTATTTGGATTTATGATATTATTAAGGGAATTAAATGTTTTTTAGTGTTTATTAGATTTAGGGTTTCATAACGTGAAGTAGGGTTTCTTAAAGGTTTAGGTTGAGGATTCAGGGTTTTAGGTTAGGATTTAGGGTTTAGGGGTAAGAGGATCTTATGGTTTAACTTTTTATGTTATGGGTTTTATTTAGGGTTTTTGGTTTTGGATTTGGAGGTTAATGTTTTGGAGGGTTTATTTGTTTAGGATTTGGGGATTAGGGTTTTTTGTGTGATTATATGTAACGACCTGTTTAGTCGTTTTGAGCAACAAACTTCAATTCTGGAAAAACAGGCTGAGGCGACGGACCAAACGACGATCCGTCATGGGCACGACGGACCGTCGCAGGGTCTCGTTTCAAAACACTTAGAAAATCTGAAATTGGGGACTGAAAATCAACTCTCTGAACTTCGTGACGGAATGGCAGGACGGACCGTCACACGTGTGACGGACCGTCATAGATTGTTCAGTGGAAATTGACTCTCTGACTCTTGCGACGACCTGCAGGACGGAGTGTCGCAGGCACGACGGCCCGTCACAGGTTGCGCAAATCCCAGGCAGAATCGGATTTCCTTACACGTTTTAAGAGACGTTTTTGGACTATTCCTTCCTTAATTATAGATTTTGTGGGTTTATATTAATAACTCAAATTCTTGGGGGTTAAAAGAGGTAACCCTAAGTTAATTAGTGGGGTATTATTGCCATCTTTTACACTTAATTATATGTTAACAAGGGTAAAAGAAAGAGGGTTTGAATAAAGAAAATAGAGAGAACAAGGAGAGAGAGAAATTGATCGATCAAGAGGCAGAGGGAATATCAAAGCTTGGGAAATTGCTT
This sequence comes from Solanum lycopersicum, assembly GCF_036512215.1. Taxonomy (NCBI): domain Eukaryota; kingdom Viridiplantae; phylum Streptophyta; class Magnoliopsida; order Solanales; family Solanaceae; genus Solanum; species Solanum lycopersicum. Next base: position 39,863,932 of record NC_090806.1, on the reverse strand, counting down.
GTTGATTCCAATTCTTCGGTGAAGGTAGGTTATGGTTTTCATGCTTCATAAGTAAACTCTTAATAGTGAATGATATGTATTGGTAGTATTGTAAACCCTACTATATGCTTAATGGTATGTTTGTATGAATATGATTATGTGATTGTGATAAGATAAGCATGATGAAAATATTGAATCCCAAATCTTGAAAAGAAACTTTAATATACATTATTAATGATGATGCCTTGGTATAGAAGAAGGGTTGATGAATTAAAGTAATGGGATTGATGATGCCTTGGCATAGAGAAGGCTTGATGATTTACAGATTGATATTAGTGGATCGGAGTGTCACGTTCCGATACATAGTATTAGTGGATCGGAGTGTCACGTTCCAACACCTAGAATTAGGGGATCGGAGTGTCACGTTCCGACACATGTAGGGGATCGGAGTGTCACGTTTCGACACATGTAGGGGATCGGAGTGTCACGTTCCGACACATAGTATTAGTGGATCGGAGTGTCACGTTCCAACACATAAAATTAGGGGATCGGAGTGTCACTTACTGACACTAGAGGAGGAAAGATAACGAATCTTGAAAGATGATAATATACTCAACTTAATATACTTAATTCCCAAATGAGTATGGTGTTGAGGCTTAAGCCCTCATGGATGAACTTGATGGTATTTATTGATGATTATAATACTTGTTGTTGCTACATGTTGAGTTTTATAGTTGATTTACGATAATATTGATATATACTGTTCCCTATTTTGAGTTGGCCGATGATATCTATTCAGTACCCGTGTTTTGTACTGACCCCTACTTTTATGTTTTTCTTCTTGTTATTTGTGGAGTGCAGCAAATGTGCCGTCATCTTCGACTCAACAGTAACTCAAGCCAGTCTTCGTCACACCGGATCTTCAAGGTGAGCTAACGCTTCTAGCTTGGACTGGATCTTCTCCTTCATGTCTTGATGCCTTGAACTTCCGGCATGGATTAGCTTCTTATGTATTTTTAGCTTCTTAGAAACTCTTAGAATTAGTAGTTTAAAGTAGATGTTCTTGTGATGATGACTTCCAGTTTCTGGGGATAATGATAAGTTTTTGAGTTATAGAAGTTGATTATTTATTTTTACTTATGAGTTTAAGTCTTCCGCATTACTTTCTGTTTATATTATATTGAAATGTTAAGGTTTAGATTGGTTGGTTCGCTCACATAGGAGGGTAAGTGTGGGTGCCAGTCGCGGCCCGGATTTTTGTCGTGACAAAACTTGGTATCAGAGCATTAGGCTCGTTGGTCTCATCACACAAGAACAGGTCTAGTAGAGTCTTAAGGAACGGTAGGGGGACGCCTTTACTTTTCTTTGAGAGGCTATAAGACTTTAGGAAAATTTCACTCTTTCATTCTTTGTTTCGTGCTACTACTTGAGTCCAATTGGTATCTAGGCGATACGAATTGGTATCTGACCATCTTCACTCTCTTTCACAGATGATTAGAACTAGAGCAACGACTACGTCAACACCAACACCGGCCAGACAAGAAACAACTAAGCCAGCCACTGGGGCTGTGGCTCGAGGAAGAACAGCGGCAAGGGGCCGTGGTAGAGGTCGTGGGAGGACGTCCTCTAGGGGAAGAGGACGAGCACCTACCCCATCTGATACTAGGGCAGTGACTCCTCCACCGACTGAGGAAGTAATAAGAGAAGGGGAGGATGGGGAAACTGAACAAGTGCAGAATGAGGGATTGCCACCCCAACCTACCCGCACTGTTTTCTGCACCAGCACCTCAGGCTCAAGAGGTACAACATGCGGCTACTATGGCTCCCCGCATGGATTTTCCATTGGAAATAGGCACATTTCCTCGTCTGACTACAGGGCCTGTAATGACAAGTGATCAGCATGAACTTTTCAGTAAGTTCTTGAAATTGAAACCTCCGGTCTTCAAGGGTGGTGAATCGGAGGATGCTTATGATTTTCTGGTTGACTGTCACGAGCTACTACACAAGATGGGTATAGTAGAACGGTTTGGTGTGGAGTTTGTGACTTATCAGTTTCAAGGGAACACCAAAATGTGGTGGCGGTCACATATTGAGTGTCAACCAATAGAGGCACCACCTATGACTTGGACCTCATTCTCTAGCTTGTTTATGGAGAAGTTTATCCCCCGGACTTTGAGGGATAGGAAAAGGGATGAGTTCCTAAGCCTAGAGCAAGGTAGGATGTCGGTTAATGCTTATGAGGCTAAGTTCTGTGCACTATCCAGATATGCCACTCAACTCTGTTTCAGTCCTCAAGAGCGGATTCGCCAGTTTGTGAAGGGGTTGAGGTCAGAATTGCGGATTTCGGCCTTACAGGTAGCGGCAACGGCAAAATCCTTCCAAGAAGTGGTAGACTTTGTGATAGAAGTGGAAGGAGTGAAGCCAGACGACTTCACCACAACATCGACATCAAAAAGGCTTCGAAAGGGAGGTGAGTTTAATGGTTCTTACACTAGAGCACAGGGTTCGGGAAGTTACTCAGTCTGACCAATTCAGTCTTCACTACATACTGTAGTTGGGGGACCACCTCAAACCGGTCAACACTTCTCTGAGGGGCCTATGATTGACTCCAGAGAATGTTATGGATGTGGAAAGATTGGACATATTAGGAAAAATTGTCCCAAACAAAGTTATAGACCCCCAATAGCTAGAGGTAGAGGTGGTCATGGTAGAGGCCGTTATTCTGGAGGACGTGGTGGTCGAGGTAATGGTGGTCACCAAAACAGCAGAGGTAATGGGCAAACTGGGGCCACTACATCACAACATGGTAAGGGCAATGGACAGACGAACGATAGGGCCCATTGTTACGCTTTCCCTGGGCAGTCTGAAGCAGAGGCATCTGATGCTGTCATCATAGGTAATCTTCAGGTTTTTGATTGCATGGCTTCTGTATTGTTTGATCCTGGATCCATGTTTTCTTATGTATCTTCCTCATTTGCTAATGGTCTAAATTTACATTGTGAATTACTTGATATGCCTATTCGTGTTTCTACTCCGGTGGGTGAGTCTGTGGTAGTTGAAAAGGTATATAGATTTTGTTTGGTGAACTTTTTTGGGAGCAACACTTATGTAGATTTGGTTATCTTAGAAATGGATGATTTTGATGTAATTCTGGGTATGACTTGGCTTTCTGTGCAATTTGCGATCTTGGATTGTAATGCTAAAACGGTGACGTTAGCCAAGCCTGGGACAGATCTGTTAGTTTGGGAGGGTGACTACACTTCCAATCCGGTGCGTATCATCTCCTTTCTTCATGCTAAGAAAATGTTTAGTAAAGGGTGTTTAGCTTTCTTGGCACATCTCAAGGATGACACTACCCAAGTACCTTTGATTGAGTCGGTTTCAGTAGTTCGTGAGTTTCTGGATGTGTTCCCTGCAGATCTTCCTGGTGTGCCACCGGATAGGGATATTGACTTCTGTATTGATCTTGAACCCGGTACTCGCCCCATTTCTATACCCCCTTATAGAATGCCTCCCGCGGAGTTAAGAGAGTTAAAGGCACAACTTAAAGAGTTATTGAACAAAGGCTTCATTAGACCAAGTGCATCCCCTTGGGGTGCTCCAGTTTTGTTTGTAAAGAAGAAGGATGGGAGTTTTCGAATGTGTATAGACTACAGACAATTAAACATAATAACCATAAAGAACAAGTATCCTCTTCCCCGCATTGATGACTTGTTCGATCAGTTACAAGGTGCTTGTGTCTTCTCTAAGATTGACTTGAGATCTGGTTATCATCAATTGAAAATACGGGCAACGGATGTGCCAAAGACTGCTTTTCGAACGAGGTATGGGCATTACGAATTTGTAGTGATGTCCTTTGGTCTTACGAATGCCCCTGCTGCGTTCATGAGCTTGATGAATGGGATTTTTAAGCCATATTTGGACCTCTTTGTGATCGTATTTATTGATTATATATTGGTATACTCAAAGAGCAAGAAGGAACATGAAGAGCATTTGAGAATGGTATTGGAAATGTTGAGGGAGAAAAAGCTTTATGCCAAGTTCTGTAAGTGTGAGTTTTGGCTAGATGCAGTGTCCTTCTTGGGGCACGTGGTTTCTAAGGATGGAGTGATGGCGGATCCTTCTAAGATTGAGACAGTGAAGAATTGGGTAAGACCTACTAATGTGTCAGAAATAAGGAGATTTGTTGGGTTAGCTAGCTACTACCGCCGATTTGTCAAGGGATTCTCTTCTATTGCTTCCCAATTGTCGAACTTGACTAAGCAGAATGTTCCATTTGTATGGTCGGATGAATGTGAGGAAAGCTTTCAGAAGCTCAAGACTTTGTTGACTACCGCACCTATCCTTACCTTGCCAGTAGAGGGTAAGAACTTCATTGTTTATTGTGATGCATCCTATTCTGGGTTGGGTGCAGTACTAATGCAAGAGAAGAGTGTGATTTTTTATGCTTCAAGACAATTAAAAGTGCATGAACGTAACTATCCAACTCATGATTTGGAATAGGCTGCGGTAGTGTTTGCATTAAAGCAATGGAGACACTATTTATATGGGGTTAAGTGTGAGGTCTACACGGATCATCGTAGCCTTCAGTATGTCTTTACTCAGAAACATTTGAACTTAAGACAGAGGAGATGGATGGAACTACTGAAGGACTACGACATCACTATTTTGTATCATTCGGGGAAGGCGAATGTTGTAGCGGATGCTTTAAGTAGAAAGGCGGGAAGCATGGGAAGCCTAGCTCACTTGCAAGCTTCTAGACGCCCACTGGCTAGAGAGGTTCAAACTCTAGCTAATGACTTGATGAGATTAGAAGTAAATGAGAGGGGAGGATTGTTGGCTTCTGTGGAGGCAAGATCTTTCTTTCTTGACAAGATTAAGGGAAGACAGTCTGATGATGAGAAACTGCGTAGAGTTCAAGATAAAGTATTGCCAGGAGAGGCTAAGGAAGCACAAATCAATGAGGAAGGTGTTTTGAGAATCAAGGGAAGGGTATGTGTACCCCGCGTCGATGATTTGATCAACACTATTATGACAGAGGCTCATAGTTCAAGGTATTCTATACATCCGGGTGCAACCAAGATGTATCGTGACCTAAAGCAACACTTTTGGTGGAGTAGAATGAAGCATGATATTGTTGACTTTATTGCCAAGTGTCCAAACTGTCAACAAGTAAAGTGTGAACACCAAAGGCCCGGAACAACACTTCACAGAATGCCCATTCCGGAATGGAAGTGGGAAAGAATTGCAATGGATTTTGTGGTTGGTCTTCCGAAGACAATGGGTAAGTATGACTCCATTTGGGTGATTGTTGATAGGTTAACTAAATTTGTTCATTTCATTCCGGTCAAGGTGACTTACAACGCAGAAAAGTTAGCCAAACTTTACATCTCGGAAGTGGTGCGATTGCATGGGGTTCAACTATCCATCATATCAGATAGAGGTACGCAGTTTACTTCTATGTTTTGGAAAACATTGCATGCAGAATTGGGTACTAGGTTGGACCTTAGTACTGCGTTCCATCCCAGACGAATGGTCAGTGTGATCGAACGATTCAAGTGTTGGAGGATATGCTTCGTGCGTGTGTGATAGAATTTGGTGGCCATTGGGATAGCTTCTTACCGTTACCGGAGTTTTCATACAATAATAGCTATCACTCAAGCAATGATATGGCTCCATTTGAAGCATTGTATGGTAGGAGATGTAGGTCCCCCATTAGTTGGTTTGATGCATTTGAGGTTAGGCCTTGGGGTACTGACCTTATGAGGGATTCGATAAAGAAAGTGAAGTCTATTATAGAAAAGCTTCTAGCGGCGCAAAGTAGACAAAAAGAATATGCAGATCGAAAGGTTAGAGACTTAGAGTTCATGGAGGTTGAACAAGTCTTGTTTAAAGTGTCACCCATGAAAGGGGTGATGCAGTTTGGTAAAAGGGGTAAACTAAGTCCAAGGAACATTGGACCATTTGAAGTACTTAAGCGAGTAGGGAAGGTGGCTTATGAGTTAGCCTTGCCTCCAGGGCTGTTTGGAGTACACCCGGTATTCCATGTGTCGATGTTGAAAAGATACCATGGGGATGGGAACTACATTATCCGTTGGGATTCAGTTTTGCTTGATGAGAACTTGTCTTATGAGGAGGAGCCTGTTGCTATTTTAGATAGAGAAGTTCACAAGTTGAGGTCAAGAGAGATTGCATTCATCAAGGTGCAATGGAAGAATCGACCCGTTGAAGAAGCCACTTGTTTTCGCCCTTGTTTTCCTTCTTTTGATCATTCGGGGACGAACGATGGGTAAATTTGTATCTATTGTAACGGCCTATTTAGTCGTTTTGAGCAACAAACTTCAATTCTAGAAAAACAGGCTGAGGCGACGGACCAAACGACGATCCGTCATGGGCACGACGGACCGTCGCAGGGTCTTGTTTCAAAACACTTAGAAAATCTAAAATTTGGTACTGAAAATCGACTCTCTGAACTTCGTGACAGAATGGCAGGACGGACCGTCATAGGCGTGACGGATCGTCATAGATTGTTCAGTAGAAATTGACTCTCTGACTCTTGCGACGACCTGCAGGACGGACGGTCGCCAGCACGACGGCCCGTCAAAGGGTTGCACAAATCCCAGGCAGAATCGGATTTCCTTACACGTTTTAAGGGACGTTTTTGGACTATTCCTTCCTTAATTATAGATTTTGTGGGTTTATATTAATAACTCAAATTCTTGGGGGTTAAAAGAGGTAACCCTAAGTTAATTAGTGGGGTATTATTGCCATCTTTTACACTTAATTATATGTTAACTAGGGTAAAAGAAAGAGGGTTTGAATAAAGAAAATAGAGAGAACAAGGAGAGAGAGAAATTGATCGATCAAGAGGCAGAGGGAATATCAAAGCTTGGGAAATTGCTTGTCGATTCCAATTCTTCGGTGAAGGCAGGTTATGGTTTTCATGCTTCATAAGTAAACTCTTAATAGTGAATGATATGTATTGGTAGTATTGTAAACCCTACTATATGCTTAATGGTATGTTTGTATGAATATGATTATGTGATTGTGATAAGATAAGCATGATGAAAATATTGAATCCCAAATCTTGAAAAGAAACTTTAATATACATTATTATTGATGATGCCTTGGTATAGAAGACGGCTTGATGAATTAAAGTAATGGGATTGATGATGCCTTGGAATAGAGAAGGCTTGATGATTTACAGAATGATATTAGTGGATCGGAGTGTCACGTTCCGACACATAGTATTAGTAGATCGGAGTGTCACGTTCCGACACATAGAATTAGGGGATCGGAGTGTCACGTTCCGACACATGTAGGGGATCAAAGTGTCACGTTCCGACACATGTAGCGGATCGAAGTGTCACGTACCGACACATGTAGGGGATCGGAGTGTCACGTTCCGACTCATAGTATTAGTGGATCAGAGTGTCACGTTCCGACACATAGAATTAGGGGATCGGAGTGTCACGTACCGACACATGTAGGGGATCGGAGTGTCATGTTCCGACACATGTAGGGGATCAGAGTGTCACATTCCGACACATAGTATTAGTGGATTGGAGTGTCACGTTCCGACACATAGAATTAGGGGATCGGAGTGTCACGTACCGACACAAGAGGAGTAAAGATAATGAATCTTGAAAGATGATAATATACTCAACTTAATATACTTAATTCCCAAATGAGTATGGTGTTGAGGCTTGAGCCCTCATGGATGAGCTTGATGGTACTTATTGATGATTATAATACTTGTTGTTGCTACATGTTGAGTTTTATAGTTGATTTACGATAACATTGATATATACTGTTCCCTATTTTGAGTTGGCCGATGATATCTACTCAGTACCCGTGTTTTGTACTGACCCCTACTTTTATGTTTTTCTTCTTGTTATTTGTGGAGTGAAGCAAACGTGCCGTCATCTTCGACTCAACAGTAACTCAAGCCAGTCTTCGTCACACCTGATCTTCAGGGTGAGCTAACGCTTCTAGCTTGGACTGGATCTTCTCCTTCATGTCTTGATGCCTTGAACTTCCGGCATGGACTAGCTTCTTATGTATTTTTAGCTTCTTAGAAACTCTTAGAATTAGTAGTTTAAAGTAGATGTTCTTGTGATGATGACTTCCAGTTTCTGGGGATAATGATATGTTTTTGAGTTATAGAAGTTGATTATTTATTTTTACTTATGAGTTTATGTCTTCCGCATTACTTTCTGTTTATATTATATTGAAATGTTAAGGTTTAGATTGGTTGGTTCGCTCACATAGGAGGGTAAGTGTGGGTGCCAGTCGCGGCCCGGATTTGGGTCGTGACATTATAGGGTTATGTATATATGTTTTAAGGATTTATATGAAAAAGAGCGTGGAGTGTTAAAGTTTAGTGGTTTTTTATTTTTAGGAGTTTTTAGGGTTACATGTTTCTTAGGGGTTTTTATGGTTTATGGTTTAAGGGCTTGAGTTTTTTTTTGTGTATTTGTAAGGTTTAGGCATTATGAGTGTTTAGGATTAAGGGCATTAGTAGGGTATTGAAGTAGTTTTTTAGGGTTATTTTGAGATATATAGGATTTAGTGTTTCATGTGGTTTAGAATTAATTTCCTCTTTGTAAGGGTTTAGGAGGATTAAAGGCTTAGGTTTTTTTGTAGGTTAAGGTTTTTATGGTAGGGTTTTTTTTTGTAGGTTTTTAGGGTTTGGGGATTTTGTTGTTTTTTGTTGTGGCTTTTAGGGATTTTAATGTTTAGGGTATAAATCCTAGGGTTTTTATTTTTTAATTTTTTTAGGGAATAGCACGAAGGATGTAGGACTATATAAGGCTAAGAGCTTAATGTTTTTATTTGTTTAGGTGTGTTTAACGGTTAAGTATTTCTTAGTGTTTTATAGAGTTTAGGGCTTAATTTATTTTGTGTCTTTTAGTTTGGATATTTATATATTATTTGAATTTAGAGTTCATATTATAGGTTTTAGGGTTTAATGGTTTTTAAAATTTATATTAGTATTTATAGGATTTACTGTTTCTCAAGGTTAAGGGATTTAGGTTTAGGATATTGGGTTTAGAGCTTAATTTTTCCACGTACAGATTTTATGATAAGGATTTTATGTAGGTTTTAGGGTTTAGAGATCTAGGGTTTTAGGTTACAACTTTTTGTGTTTTTAGGGTTAGGGATAAAAGATTTACTGCTTGTAGATTTTACATCTTAGAGATTTTTGGATTTTGGGGTTTTTGTTTTTTTTAGGGTTTTCAAGGATTAATTGTGTGTTAAGGTTTGCGGTTTAGGTTCTGGAATATTTTGTGTTGTTTAGTTTTAGAATTTGAAATTTTTAAGATTTAGGGTTTAGAGTTTTGGGCTTTGTATGGGTCTCAAATGATATTTTGGGTTTATTTTTATATTTAGGGTTCTTTAAGCTTTAGGATTTTCGGTTAGAGTTTAGGCTTTATAGCTTTAGGCTCTTAGGTTAAAATCTTTATATGCTTATGGATGGGGGATTAGGGATTTTTAAGTGCTTAGCATATAAGATTTAGAGTTTGATACGATTTATAGCTTAAAATCTTAAAATCTTTTAAGGTTTATGGTTTACATCTGAAGGTGTTGTAGAGCATTTTAATACATATTAGGGTTCATAGGATTTAGGGTTTCTTAAGGTTAAGTGTTTAGTGCTTCTTAGTATTTTAGGTTTAAGATTTAGAGTTTAGATTTGTGTTTATTTTCAACAACTTATGGTTTTCTTATGTTTGAGGTTTTAATTTAAGGGTTTCAACTTGGTTTTTAGGATTAAGGTCTTTGGGTTTTTTATGTCAAGTTTTTTTAGGATTTTATAGGTTAGGGTTTACTAATTAGATTTTTTGTTAGTGTTTAACATACACGATTCAGGGTTTCATAAGGTTTAGCTTAATATTTTTTATACTTCTATGTATTGGGGGTTTTTCCTTGTTGTAAGGGTTATGTTTTTAGGGGTTTATAGGCTTTAGTTTTAAGGATTTAGGATTTTATGTATTTTTAGGTTTAGGGTTTACAATTTTTTAGGATTTTAGGTTTTGGTATTAGGGTTTTAAATTGTTTTTAGGGGTTAATTGAGGGTTTATAGGATTTTATGTTTCGTCGGGTTTTAGGTTTATGATTTAGGGTCCAAAGTTACGATTAAAGGGTATGAGCTTAGCGTATTTTTGGGCTTTTAGTCTTAGGTTAAGGTTATTTCAAGGTTTTTATGGTTAAGGGCATTGGTTTTTTTAAGGTTTCGTTTATTATAGGTTTAGGGTTTTGGGGGATTTGGTGTTTTTAAGGGTTAAGTGTTTCTTATGTTTTAGGATTTTTTATGTTTAGGGTTTATGACTTTTTTGGATTTAGGCTTCTGATATTATGGTTTTATAGACATTATATATAATTATTAGGGTTTATTTTATAATTTATAAGATTTATGATTTCTTAATGTATAGGGTTTAGGTTTTTAGGTAGATCATTTTGGATTTTAGGTTAGGGTTTAGGGTTCATTGATTTGGGTTTCTTAGGTTAAGGGTTTATGATTATCTAGATTTAGAGTTTATGGCATAGGAGTTTTACTGTATGTTTTAGGGTTTATTATATACGATTTAGGAGCTTATAAAGTTTATATCTTAGAGTTTTTTTGTTTTTCTTTAACAAGACTTTTAGGTTAGGAAATTTTTAGAATCAAGGATTTTAAGGTTCAGGGTTTTTTTTAAGGGGGGTGGGATGAGGTTAGGGTTTTTAAGGGTTATGTGTTTATTAAGGGCTTAAGGCTTTTGGATTTTATTTGGGTTTTCAGGTTTAGGTTGTATAGGTTTTTAGGATTAGGGCATATTGCTTAGTTTATTAGGGGTTTGAATTACTTTTTAGGGTTTACATGTTTTAGGATTTTTCAGGATTTTAGGTTTTAGACATTTGGTTTGAGGTTAGGGTTTGGAGTTTATATTTTTTTTGGGTTTAGGGTCATAGATTAGGGTTTTGCTGGGTTATTCGGGGACTAGGGATTTGTGGTTTTTAGGTTAAGGGTTTCGATCATAGAGTATTTTAGCTTTAGGGTTTTTATGTTTTTTTTGTGTTAAGTATTCTTTCTTAGGGTTTAGGGGTTTAGTGTTTTTTTGGTTTGGGGTTTCTTGAAGTCTTAAATGTTTCTAAGGGGTTTAGTATATATGATTTTAGGGGTTTATAGGGTGTATATCTGTCACGACCCAAAACGAGCCGCGAGTGGCACCCACACTTATCTTCCTAGGTGAGCGAACCAACAAATATAAATCCCAACATTGACCCGTATATCAATTTTGAATAGTAAAAATAATGCGGAAGATCCAAAACTCATTAGCGAAATAAATTAAATAAACTTCTAAAGTTTAACACTTATTATTCCCAAAATGTGGAAGTCATCACATCAAGAACATCTATCCTCAAATTTCTACAATCTAAGAATATTCAAGAAGCTAAAATAAGAAAAAATATGGTCCATGTCTGAACTTCAATGACATCAAGACGTGAATGAGAGAATCAAGTCCGAGCTAGGAATAATAGCTCACCCTGAAATCTGATATGCTTGAGACTGGCTAGAGTTGAGGGCGAGTCGAAGTCGATGGTGCACTTGCTGCACTCCATAAAACAACAAGAAGAAAAATACAAGTAGGGGTCAGTAGAAGGAGCACGTACTGAGTAGGTATCATCGGCCAACTCAAAATAGAAAACAATATATACTGAATAATAATATAAATCTACCACAATACTTAACAAGTGACAATCAACAAGTATGAGAACCATTGGAAACAACACAAAGCACACCTATGAGGACTCAAGACTCCACACCATACTCTTTTAGGAAATAGGTTCTTCGAATTTTGATATATTAACATAATTCAAGATTTCCTCTCTTTATTATTATTGTGTCGCAATGTGACACTCCTATCCCATATACCGTGTCGGAACATGACACTCCGATCCAATATTATCATTTCAGAACGGGACACTCGGATCCAATATTACCGTGTTGGAAAGTGACACTCTAATCCATTTATCTCATTATTTTTATTCCGTCAAGCCTTTTTTATGTTAAGGCGTCATGTTAATAGAGATAATTTAAGATTGCAGATTCAACAGTCTCATCATTCTAATCCACCACAATTACACAATCAGAACATACAAACACAGAATCAAGCATATAGAAGACTTTACAATACCACCAAATACATATGGATCGCTATTTAGAGTTTATTTATCACATAGAAATAAACCATAACCTACCTCCACCAAAGAATCGTGATCAAGCAAGCTACTTCCCCAATGCCTTTGTTGTCTTCTTCGTTCTCTTTCTCTCGCTCGTTCTCCCTTATGTTCTTTTTATTTTTTTCTTCTCCAGATTCTTTTTCTGTTACCCTAATTATCATATAATCCATTATGATAAAAGTAACCCACTATTTATTTTCCTATTATCTTCTTTAACTCCTAAGTAAATAAATTATTAAACTTATCCCACTAATTTCATAATTATTATCATGAATAGTCCGAAACACTGCTTTAAAACTTTTAGTGGAAATAATACGCTCAAACTTACTTCTCAAATATGAAGTAAAACGGTCGTGTCAAGTAAAGAACCCATCTAGTGAGGTTGGGATCGTTTCCACGAGGAAAATAGTCTATACATAACATCAACCTATTATTACTATCGTTTGGTCAATAATTCCTTGGAAAGTAAAAATATAAAAAGGGGGTTTCTATCACTAAATAAGTGAAAATAAACAATGAACTTAAAAGAGACACTTGACAACTTTTAATGTTGGGTTTTACTCAATGAATCAAAGTAACTAGGGTTTACGTGTTCCCCACATCTTAATAACTTGATAAGTCTAACTATAACAATTCTTTCCTAGTATCTTTCATGCAAAGTGATAAGTTATGTATTTCTAAATCCTTGGTCCGGCATTTACAAAATGTCAGTCTGCACCTTGGTCCAGCTACGTGTGTTTCTATCCTAACCCTTATCTTTACATCATATTAAGCATCGTATTCGATATTTGACTATGTTATTACCTAGTAATCAATACTAGCCTATTAGATGGTATATACTAAATCTATAATGATTATTCTTTTCCTATTATATACCTCCTTGGTCAGGCAAGTAGCATTAACGCGAGTTCTAGCGTTGGTCATCCGTTAAAAAGACTTCTATGCGAAAGAACTATCAATACATGCAAGACACTATTCTAGAATTGTTCTTTTAATTAGGGTTTATCTCATTATTTGCCTATGATTCCCACAACCCTAGTTATGGAGTTTAGTTACTCATAGACACAAACACAATATTCAAATATATTAAATAAGAATTCATGTACTTACTTCAATGAGAAAGAATAAAGTCCAAAAGTTTGGTTGATTAATCACGAAAAATCACTTGTAATAATCTCAAAATCTAACACTAATAAGCAATCAAAGGTCCCAATAATCCAACAATCCAAAAGTCTAATAATATGGAGCCTAACAATACGGAGTCTAACAATACGGAATCTAACCTAAAAAAACGAGGTTTTTCGAAGTATTTATAAAAAATAAAAACCTAATAAACAAGGATTCTAATTGCTGGAAATCTGTCAAAACGCGGCTGGGTCGACGGACCTCGCTACAGACTGTTGTGGTCACAACAGACCGTCATGGACTCCGTCGTCCCATACTTAGCAATTTCTTCTGCTTCTCTATTCATTCCCCTCGACGGCAAGTATGACGGACCGTCATAGTCCCAATGGTCCGTCGAGGGTCTTCGTTTTGAAACACTTCTACTCTTGGATTCTGGGTAGTGGGATCACTTATCTGAACTTCACAAAGACCTCCAGGACGGACCGTCATAGCCACGACGGACCGTCACAAGCTACGTAACCCCACACAAGGTCAGACTTCCCCATCTTCGTTCAGCAACTTCTCTACGCTGCCACCTACGGACCGTCACAAGCACGACAGACCGTCATCAGCTCCGTAGGTGGTCTCTTCTGCATTTCTTCGCTCAAAATCTCCACATTCAACTTTGGAAAGATTTCCTGGAAAACAAAGAGAAACTCATATAAAAACTAGAACAAAAAGACTTTCAGACACACTAAACTTAAGGAAAAAGTATTATATTATACCGTGAAACCACGGTATATCAACACCCTCAACTTAAATTCGTTGTTTGTCATTAAGCCACACACTATGACTCACTACACAATCTTTGTACAATAGTATCCATGTTTTATCCTTTGCAATCATTTGGCTATCAATCCCGATTAATCTTATCAAATCTATGCATGCTATAACTATTAGGCTTGAATTTTGTTGGATTAGAACATGACACACACTCATCATGCACTAACACCTATCCTCTTCAATTTCTCACCGAGTTGCTAACAATTCCGGTGTTGCAACTAGTGTCCTCACATCAAAAGAAAATCCTCATTTTTCACACAATGATTTAAGTTTGAGTATAAGGATTACTTTTTAACACTCGCTCTCAGAACAAAGTCACACTCATTAATACCTATTGCCATAAGCTTGCCTTATTTTCACTGCCTTAAGTTCGCTATTCAACCCTTAGGATCACGATAGGACTTTCTTTGCTTGTAACATAGGCTCAGAGTCAGGCAGGGTATATTTAGGTATACTTTAGTGACTTTTTTCCCTCCTTGACATATCGGCTTAACCTTCCACTTTCTATCACTTTATCTCGCCCAGTTTCTCCTATTCTTTAACCTTTCTATTTTCCTTTCTTTCTTCATTTGTGTAAGTGACTCTTTTCCTTTTTTTCTCTTTTTTTTACTTTTCTTTCAACGACTTCTTGAGTCGCTTTACTTTTGTTCTTTCTCTCTCTTTGTTTTTTCAACCCCACTTTCCAAAGCATTTCTCAAAACAGCCACCTCAACTCATGGCTTTTCCATGAGTAAAGGTACACAATACCCAAAGTTGGGTCAGGTCCATAACGAAGGTTGTTTATGCAATAGCCACCCTCAACTTATGCTTTTGGCATAAGCTGAGGTACACATGTCCAAGGAGGGACCAGGGCCAACATATTGTTACCAAAAAAGATCAGTTGGGGTGAAGAAGAAAGGTCTAATTTTGTTTCTTTTATTGATTCTAGAAATGGGCTATGTTGAATAAGGGCCTATGATCCTTTCCTAAATGTCTGTTACAACTTACTTTTAGCAGGACAAACCAGGAAAATTCTAGCTCAGTACCAATAGTGGACTACTAAAATTTCCTCACACTCACTTAACATCTCATCACTATATCAGATTATTAGACACCTAGTTAGAAATTAAGATTTAGGGTAATTCAATAGTGTAATTCTATTCATGCTTCGAGCCACACAATTATCAGTTACTATGCCTAGTCATGCAATATTTTTAAGTTTTATTAGGATATCATTTTAGCCATCATGCTTTAGAGTTAAACTATGTACAAAATATATAAACATTCTAGTTTAACAGAAAAAGTAATCAGTCTTTTGGGGAAAAAGAACACAGGCAAGAAAACCCCAAAAGAGGATAGTGAGTTTGGCTACTCAGACTTCACCGAAACACTCACTTTCCATTTACCCCACCCCCAACAAAAAAGCATGCAATTGTCCCCAATGTATAAAAAAATCTAAATATTAGAGTGGTAGGTGAAGCAAACCTGTGGAGCAAAGCACCGTCGATCAGCAAGATGGTAGGTCCGGTTCACCAGAACGCACGGTCTCTGCAATCTGTAAACCCTCAGTGGTGTCCTCAACAACAACCGCACCATCGGTAGTGCCTCCTGCTGTCTCTACAGTGCGAGAGCTAGATGCCCCAGCCGCTAACTGTGATGCTCTAATCTGATGCGCCTCCTCCTCAGTAAGTGAGGCTCTCCTTGCAGCCTCCATCTCTCGACGCTCCTTTTTCCTTGCTCGCGCCTCATCCTCTGCTCGACCCTTACGCCTCTTGGCACTCTCTTGAGAGGGAGGTGGTGGAATTTCTGAAGTAGTAAACACGGCCGCCAGCACGGTGTCCTCAGGAGGCTCGACATAAGGGGCCTCAAACTCCGGCACCCTCGCCTCTAGGATCGGGTCAAGGTCTGCACGAAGACTGTCGACTGCAGCCTGAAGAGTCGACAAATCCACCAGAGGGGCTGGTCGGGCTAACACTCTCAACTTAAAGGCGTCAAGGCACTGGTTAACCTTAGCAATCTTCCGCTCTGTAAACTGATGCATTTTCCTCTCTAGACAATCTTCAAACTCAGTGATCGACTTCTGCATCCATGGCTAGATATGATGCAGAAGAGTGGGCATTTGTGCCTCTAGTTTTTGGACCCTAGCAAGCGGGACCAGTGCCGGTAGAGGGGTTGTGCAAGAGGAGCTTGGGGCTGTGCTAATACTCGGGATAGACTTGACCGGGGTAGTGTCAGTGGATGCCTTTGTAGCTGTGCGGGCCTGGGCTACCTTGTCTGCAAGATCATCAGCAAGTAGAGGTAGCTCTGGACGGGGCCCTTTGCATGAAGCAAACTCATTGGCCTCGTCTCAGATGAGGCCGACGTCTACACTGCCCTGCGGGGTCTTAAGCTAATCTACGTGCCATATGGGCACACCTGCGGACCTGCAAAAGGCAAAGATCATAAACGGGAAGGGGTAGGTAGTAGTGACCTTGAATGCCCTCTCGTGTATGACTGCCTGGAGTAGCCATGTGAATTCCACCTTGAATCCAGCTATCATCGCCGCCATCAACACTGCTCGATCCCAGGTAACGATGTTTTCAGCAGCTGTGGGGGAAAGGCAGTGACGGACGAGCAGCCACAAGAACTTTGCTATGAACATGAGGTTGGCCTTCTTGATGGCCCCCTTCGGCTCAGTGACCCAGTCGGAACCCTCCCCATCTACTGACAGGTGCAGGGCTATCCACCTCTTGGTGGTCTCTCTTTGTGCTGGCTCGCGCAAGAACTGTCCATCCTTTACTATCTGCCAGCGGTAGTCAAACTCGGTAGTGATGGGTATCCGAGTAGCATCTGTACACTCGCTGTATAGAAACCGGCGGATGGCTGGCAGGGAAATGTCAACCTGCACGCCCCAGACTTGAACCTGCTCCAGATGGGCATGTTTAGTGGGAGAGCCCGCCTAATGATCTATGATCAAAGAGTCGCTATGAAGGATGCGTAGAACTCTCGGACCATTTCCTCGCTGTATCGTTTCAACGGACGTGCTGTCCACACTAAGCGATGCCCGGTGAAGAGGTTCTGGATTTCTGACATCGTTGGGAGACTCGCTGTAAGTACCCGCCGCTCCAAGGTGAGTGTTCGAGTCATTACTCCATTATCAATCAGGAACTTGGTGTCGGAGTAAACTTGAAACTGGCCGTCGACACACCACTGGTTTGGCTGGTCAAAGGCCGGGCTGGGGACCTGAGCTGGTGCGACGGATGTAGCGTTTTAACTGTCAGCCTCCTTTGATGAGGCCGACGCTGCAGCATTGTCGTGTAGGGGAACCTCAGCAGAGCCAGAAGCTTCCTCGGACCATGATACTCCTAAGGAGCCAGACGCTCCTTCCTCATTTGTGGCTGACCTAGAGGGTGTGCCGGTCAGTGTGCGCTCCTCATCAGACTGCGAGGCAGTGACTACGCAGGATCCCACCATCTTTGGTGTGTCTCTGGGAGCACGTGCAGCACAGGAAGGTGTGAAAGTACCGGGTGCACATACTCAAGGTCCCGCTCATTATCAGAGCCGATGACCAAGCGCGCAGACAGGGCATTAGACTTTGATCACCCGCGTGCGTAGGTTTGGTCTTGTTTGGGTGCCATAGTAGATAGTACCTGCAAAAGATCCTATTAGTACGAGTAGTGGCAAAAAAGACAAGCGAAATCATACGAAATAAAATAGTGAAAAAAATATGTAAATGCTGTAGAAACAGTGACACACGACGGTCCTGGTGATGGCTCGTTGTGACTATGACGGACCGTTGTGAGGTCCGTCGTGTTGTACTTGGACTCTATATAAATAGAGAACCCTGAAGGAGAGTCTCTGACTAACATGACGGTGTGTGCAGGATGGACCGTCATAGTTATGACTGCCCGTTTTAGATGTCCGTCGTAGGGCACTTGGAAAGAAATATGGATACCCTTAGGAGGGGGGTCTCTGACTGTTATGATGGTCATGTAGGACGGACCGTCGTGGGTACGACGGTCTGTCACATGTGTTCGTTGGGGAACACTTGGGAAAAAATAGAGACCCTTAGAAACAGGGTCTCTGTCTAGCATGACGATTGTGTAAGATGGCCCGTCGCAAGGACGACAATCCGTCACATGTGTCCGATAGGACAGGGGTGCTAGGGCTTGTGCAACAGACCCTACGACGGTTCGTCTTGGCTGTGACAGTCCGTCTTGGCTGTGACAGTCCGTCGTGGCTGTGACGGTCTGTCATTGGGGTCTCCTTCTAAATGACAGTGACAGAACTAATGGTTTCCTAAGCAACCCCGATGAACCCACATTAACCTTCTAGTGTTTTGGACCTACATGTGGCTAACCCAACTACCTAGGAAACTAGCAATGCAAAAGCACCTATATCTAGGGTGGTAAACATTGTGTTTCTGAACATTTGTAACCTAGGTCAGGCAGAATCGTATAAAGTAAACAAAATACTATGGGGAACTAAGCTTCATACTAACTAGTAACAAAAATGCAGATAAATGAGTATAAATTAGAGACACATACCATACAAATGGTTAAAATTTAGATGCAAAAGTACTCGGTGGCAAGGTAGACACTCACAACAAAAGTTTTCACTATTAGATAACACTTTAGGGCTATGGAGAATTCTGAGAGGGGCAACGATCGGAGGGAGGGAATGTGGAAGTTGAAAAAAGATAGTAATGGGAGAAATAATGAAATTTATGGGGTGAAATATGTTCGGTAGGAGTTTAAACGGTCTGATAGGGTCCAGCCGGGTCAGGTCGGGTAAACCTCATTAATCACGCGACGGTTCCCCGACGATGGTCCGTCACATTTGTGATGACCCGTTGTTGGTTCCGTCATGTGTGCCCTAATTTTATAATGACAGAAAAATGTACCTGGTACGACGGATACATACGACGGTCCGTCGTAGTCGCAACGATCCGTCGATGTGTCCGTCAATGACTGCTGCAGAGTATTTTCTGCAGAATTTCCTGGTAATGTTCATGCAAATTTAAAACCCATTAATAGAAAAATGCTACCATTACTAAAGAGAGGATAAGTTTTGGGTTGCCTCCCAACAAGCGCCTGATTTAATTTCGCGGCACAACTGGGGACCCTTGATTACTCAAACTTTATCAAGATGGTATACCTCTATCACTTCATTCCCCGATGCTTTATGCTTAAAATAGAGTTTTATTCTATCTATATTCCTCTAAAACCGCACTCCCTGCTTGGCTTTTAACTCAACTTCTCCATGAGGGAATACTTGGGAAATCAGGTAAGGGCCAGTCCATATGGACTTGAGCTTGCCTAGAAGACAGGGCACCCCAGAACATTCTACAAGCACCAAATCCCCAACCATAAACTCTTGTTTTGCATTTTTCTGTTCAGTCTCCTTCTTCCTCTTTTCTTTGTGGGATATGGCAGATACCGATTGGAGCTCACCACTCTGCCTCATGGTCCTACAAATGTTGAAGGTCGCTTCTTTATTATTCAACCGATATGTCATCTATCCCTTCTCCATATCAACTAATGCTCTACCTATAGCAAGGAATGACCTCCCAAGAATAACGAGCACCTCATAATCGACTTCGCAATCAAGAATAACAAAATCAGCTGGAAAGATGAATGACTCCACTTGTACTAGCACATCATGGAGTATCCCTATGGGTCTTTTCATTGTCCGGTCAGTCATCAGTAGCCGCATCGTAGTGGGTTTTGGATTCCCCAAACCCAACTTCTTGTAAATTGAAAGGGGCATTAGATTTATGCTTGCCTCCAGATCACATAATGCTTTCGCAAAATGTAATCACCCAACTGTACAAGGAATAGTGAACGCACCCGGATCTTCTTTCTTTTGTACTAGGGATCTTGTAGCAATAGCACTACAATGCTGCAATCTATCATCATACTCAAAAGTGACCGATCTATTCTTCGTGACCAGATCTTTCATAAATTTGGCATAACCGGGCATTTGTTCTAGAGCTTCTACCAAAGGGACATTGATAGAGAGCTTCTTCAACATTGTTATGAAGCGCCGGTTTTTAACATCCTCGGTCTTGTTCACTAATCTCTGAGGGAAGGGTGGTGGTGGCCTAGGCATGGGAATTACCTTGATAGATACTTCTGCATCTTTTCCATTACTTTGCTCTGCTTCACCACTACCCTTTACCACATTATCATTATCCTTTCTCATATTTTCCTGAGTAGATGGCATAGGTGGGTCAATGGTTTGCCTACAACCTCGAGTAGTGATAGCCATACAGTGCGCATCATTCTTTTGATTTTGGATAGTGTTGCTAGGAAGAGTGCCCGGTTGCCGTGTGTTCACTGTCACAGATAATTGGTCCACTTGCAATTCGATCTGTTTAATCAAAATTGCATGTGTATCAACAATTTGCCTAATACTAGTCAAATCACACCTCAACTCTTTAATGTGTTCATCACTAGCATCGAACCTCCTCATCATTTTATGCAACATATCCTCAACTCGCGACATACTACCTCCACCATCCCTAGGATTAACTTTACGATTTTGAGGAGGAACATAGGGTTCATTCTTGTCGTTTCTATTACCATAGTTACCCTTGTTTAAGTTAATTTCGCGATTGTAGTTTCCATCTCGGACATAATGACCCTCACGATTGTAGTTACCATAGTTCCGACCTTGGTTCCCTTGACCTTGGCGCCAATTCTATTTATTAGAGCCTTGGGAACTTGGTCAGAAACCCCCCATCTGTTCATTTACTAAATAGGAATCCTCCTAATAATAACACTCATCGTTTGGAAGTGGTGGTTTTGCCAAATAGTTGACTGCATTTATCTTTTCTACCCCCCCAAGTGAAAATGTTAAGTACCAACCCAAGCTCAGTTCTCATCTGAGCCATTTCTTCACGAATCTCATCTGTGGCTGGGTTGTGAGTGGACTGCACTGCGAAGGTGTTTCTCCCTGTATCGGACTTCCTACTACTCCAAGCTTTGCTATTTCGGGAGATTTTCTCATGTTTTTCTGCAATCTCCGCATAAGGGAATTCTCCATAAGATCCACCTGCTATAGTGTCCATCACCGCTTTATTGTTATCATCCTATCCCCTATAGAAGTATTCCTTCAGTGACTAATCATTTATATGGTGTTTTGGAACACTTCTTAAGAATGAGGTGAATCTATCCCAAGAACTACTAACTAACTCTCCTGGTAGTGCCACAAAGTTGTTCACCTAGTCTTTGTGGTTTCATTTCTTGAGACCGGATAGTAGCGTGCTAAGAAGACATCCCTTAGTTGGTTCCAAGGGAAGATCGAGTTTTATGGGAGCTCAGTGAACCACATAGCAGCCTCTCCCGTCAGTGAGAGAGGAAACACTCTGAGACCTATTACATCTAAATCCAAATCAGGCTTCCCCAAACAACTTTTAGACACTGCCTGTACCTTAGCTATATGGGCATGTGGATCCTTAGAAGGTAGCCCTGAAAACAAACCTCTGGCAGTGAGCATTTGCATCAGGCTACTAGTTACCACAAAAGTGTGGTTGTGGGTAGTGGGGGCAAGACAGGTGGCCCATGCGAGTCTGCTATGTTATCATACCCTCTGTAGTATGCTTGGGGCAGTGGAACGGGATTTTGTCCCCTCTGTTAATATTCACCCGGAGCATCGGGTAACATCTGACCATCAACATCAACCGGAGCTGGGATGTTCTGGTTCAGATCCACATCATTTATTCCCAAGTTTCGATTCATATTGCACAGTGTACGCTCTAACTCACGATCGTATGGAAATAATTGTTCTCTTCCTTTCCGTGTATTTGGCATAAAAGGAGGATAGTTCTGAAAAGAAATAAAAAACAATAAAATAAACTAAAATTAAGAAAATATCAACTAAACTATAGTAATAAGTTCAAGTTAATCTAAAAGCTAAAATTTCCAGGCAACGACGCAAAAATTTGATACGCTCAAACTTACTTCTCAAATAAGAAGTAAAACGGTCGTGTCAAGTAAATAACCCAACTAGTCAGGTTGGATCGTTCCCACAAGGAAAATAGTCTAGACTTAACTTCAACCTATTATTACTATCGTTTGGTCAATAACTTCCTTTGAAAGTAAAAATTTAAAAAGGGGGTTTCTATCTCTAAATAAGTGAAAATAAACAACGAACTTGAAAGAGACACTTGACAGCATTTAATGTTGGGTTTTAATCAATTAGTCAAAGTAACTAGGGTTTACGTGTTCCCCATAGGTTCATAACTTGATAAGTCTAACTATAACAATATTTTCCTAGTATCTTGCATGCTAGGTGATAAGTTATGTATTTCTAAATCCTTGGTCCGGCATCTAGAAAATCTCACTCCGCACCTTGGTCCAGCTACCTGTGTTGCTATCCTAACCCTTATCCTTACCTCATATTAAGCATCGTATTCGATATTTGACTAAGTTATTACCTCGTACCATCAATACTAACCTATTAGATAGTATACACTAAATCTATGTTAATAATTCTTTTCCTTTTATCTACCTCCTTGGTCCGGCAAGTGGCATTAAGTCGAGTTCTAACGTTGGCCATCCGTTAAAAAGACTGCTAAACAAAAGAATTATTCATACATGCAAGACACTATTCTAGAATTGTTCTTTTAATTAGGGTTTATCTCATTATTTGCCTATGGTTCCCACAACCCTAGTTATGGAGTATAGTTACGCATAGCCATAAGCACAATATTAAAATATATTAAATAAAAATTCATGTACTTACTTCAATGAGAAAGAATAATGTCCGATAGTTTGCTTGATTAATCAATAAAAATCACTTGTAAGAATCTCAATATCTCACACTAATCAACAATCAAAAGTTCCAATAATCCAACAATCCAAAAGTCTAATAATATGCAGCCTAACAATATAGAGCCTAACACTACGGAATCTAACCTCAAAAACGAGGTTTTTCAAACTATTTTAATAAATAAAAACCTAATTAAACTAGGATTCTAATTGCTTGAAATCTACCACGGACCGTCATTGACTTCGTCGTCCCATACTTAGCAATTTCTTCTTCTGCTCTCTTCATTCCCCTAGATGGCAAGTATGACGGACCGTCATAGGCACAACGGTCCGTCGAGGGTGTTCGTTTCAAAACACTTCAACTCTTGGAATTTGGGTACTGGTATCACTTCTCTGAACATCACGACGAACCTGCAGGATGGACCGTCATAGCCACGACGGGCCGTCACAAGCTACGTAACCCCACACTTGGTCAGACTTCCCATCTTCCTTCAGTAGCTTCTCTACGCTGCCACCTACGGACTGTCACAAGCACGACGGACCGTCATCGGCTCCGTAGGTGGTCTCTTCTGCATTTCTTCGCTCAAAATCTCCACAGTCAACTTTGGAAAGATATCCTGCAAAATAAGGAGAAACTCATATAAAAACTAGCACAAAATGACTTTCGGACACAGTAATCTTAAGGAAAAAGTATTAATTATACCGCGAAACCACGATATATCAGGAAGTCTAACCAAGTCAGGGTTACGCAGCTTATGACGGTCCGTCGTATCTGCGATGGTCCGTCCTGCATATCCATCATAATGTTCATGTTTGGAACGTAATGCTCGACGGACCGTTGTGCCTATGACGGTTCATCCTACCTGTCGTCGAGCGTTATGAGAAGAGCAGCAGAAGAAATTACACAAGTGTGGGACGACGGAGTCTATCACAGTCTGTCGTGACCATGATTGTCCGTCGCGTGATCCATCGACCCGGTCAGTTTTTATCAAAAATTATTCTCTTGCTCGAACCGACTAAAAGGGTTGTTACGATAGATACCAATTTACCCATCGTTCGTCCTCAAACACTCAGAGGAAGAAAAGCAAGGGCGAGAAAGAGTACCTGAATCTGTTAAAAGATGTGGATATCTTTCTTGCATATCAGCCTCATTCTTCCAAGTGGACTCTTCAACTGGCCGATTTTTCCACTGAACCTTGACAGATGCAATCTCATTTGATCTTAACTTGCGGACCTCTCCATCTAAAATAGCAACAGGCTCCTCCTCATAAGACAAATTCTCATCAAGATGAATTGAATCCCAACGAATAATGTAGTTTCCATACCCATGGTATTTTTTCATCATAGACACATGAAATATCGGGTGCACTCCTGAGAGTCCTGGAGGCAACGCCAATTCATAAAAAACCTCCCCCACGTGTTTCAGAACTTCAAATGGACCAATATACCTCAAACTAAGCTTACCTTGCCTACCAAACTGCATCACCCATTTCATGGGTGAAACCTTCAGCAAGACTTGCTCACCCTCCATAGAATCCAAGTCCCTAACCTTTCGATCTGCATATTCTTTCTGCCTGTTCTGAGCTGCTAGAAGCTTCTCCTTAAAGATTTTTACTTTATCTAACAATTCCCCCAAAAGATCGGTACCCCATGTTGTCACCTCAAATGCATCAAACCAACCAATGGGAGACCTACATCTCCTCCCATATAGTGCCTCAAATGGGGCCATATTAATACTTGACTGATCGCTATTATTGTATGAAAACTCTTCTAAGGGTAAGAAGTTATCCTAATGAGCACCAAATTCTATCACACATGCACGAAGCATATCCTCCAACACCTGAATCGTTCGCTTAGAATGACCATCGGTTTGAGGGTGAAATGTAGTACTAAGATCCAACCTAGTACCTAATTCAACATGCAATATTCTCCAAAACATATAAGTAAATTGCGTACCTCTATCTGATATGATGGAAACTGGAACTCCATGCAATCGAATAATTTCTGAGATATAGAGTTTGGCAAATTTCTCTGCATTGTAAGTCACCTTGACCGGAATGAAGTGAGCAGCCTTAGTTAATCTGTCGACAATTACCCAAATAGAATCAAACTTACCCAATGTCTTTGGAAGACCAACCACAAAATCCATTGTAATTCTTTCCCATTTCCATTCAGGAATGGGCATTTTCTAAAGTGTTTTTCCGGGCCTCTGGTGTTCATCCTTTAACTGCTGACAATTCGGGCATTGGGCAACAAAATAAACAATGTCACGCTTCATCCTACTCTACAAAAATGTTGCTTTAGGTCACGATACATCATGGTTGCACCAGGATGTATAGAATACCTTGAACTATGAGCCTCTGTAAGAGTAGTGTGAATCAATTTATCCACACCGGGCACACATACCCTTCCCTTAATTCTCAAAATGCCTTCTTAATCAATTATTGCCTCTTTAGCCTCTCCTTGTAATACCATATCCCGAATTCAGATAAGTTTCACATAAGTAAACTGTTTTCCCATAATCTTTTCAAGAACAGAAGATCATACCTCCACACAGGCCAAAAATCCTCCCTTCTCTAGTACTTCCAGCCTTATAAAGTCAATATCCAGAGTCTGAACCTCTGTAGACAATGGGCATCTAGTAACCTGTATATGGGATAGACTTCCCATGCTGCCTGCTTTTCTACTTAATGCATCTGCCACAACATTAGCTTTTCCTGGGTGATACAAAATAGTAATATCATAGTTCTTCAGTAGTTCCATCCACCTCCTCTTCCTCAAATTCAAATCTTTCGGAGTAAAGACATACTGTAAACTACGATGATCCGTATAGACTTCACACTTAACCCCATATAGATAATGTCTCTATTGCTTTAATGCAAACACAACTGCTGCCAACTCCAAATCATGGGTCGGATAGTTACGTTCATGCACTTTTAATTATCTCGAAGCATAAGCAATTACATTCCTCTTCTGCATTAGCAATGCAGCCAAACCAGAATAAGATGCATCACAATAAACAATGAAATTCTTACCTTCCACTTGCAAGGCAACAATTGGTGCAGTAGTCAACAAGGTCTTGAGGTTCTGGAAGTTGTCTTCACATTAGTCCGACCATACAAATGGAACATTCTGCTTAGTCAAATTTGTCAGTTGGGAAGCAACAGATGAAAATCCCTTGACAAATCAACGGTAGTAGCTAGCTAAACCAACTATGCTCCTTACCTCTGTAACATTAGTAGGTCTTACCCAACTCTTCACTGCTTCAAGCTTAGAAGGATCCACCATCACCTCATCCTTAGAAACCACGTGCCCCAAGAAGGACACTGAATCTAACCAAAACTCACACTTGGAGAATTTGGCATAAAGCCTTTTCCCCCTCAACACTTCCAATACAATTCTCAAATGCTCCTCATATTCTTTCCTGCTCTTTGAGTATATCAATATATCATCAATAAATACAATGACAAAAAGATCCAGATATGGCTCAAAAATCCCGTTCATCAGGCTCATGAAAGTAGCAGGGGAATTCATTAAACCAAAGGACATTACTAAGAATTCATAATGCTCATACCTGGTTCGAAAAGCAGTCTTTGACACATCTGTTGCCCGTATTTTCAATTGATGATAACCAAATCTCAAATTAATTTTTCAGAAGGTACAAGCACCTAGTAACTGATCGAACAAATCATCAATGCGAGAAATAAGATACTTGTTCTTAATAGTTACCTTATGCAGTTGCCTGTAGTCTATGCACATCCGAAAACTTCCATCCTTCTTCTTCACAAATAAATCAGGAGAACCCCAAGGGGATGCACTTGGTCTAATAAAGCCTTTACCTAACAACTCCTGATGTTGGGCCTTTAACTCCCTTAAATCAGCGGGAACCATTCCATAAGGGGGTATGGAAATGGGGCGACTACCCGGCTCCTGATCAATACAAAAATCAATATCCATATCCGGTGACATACAAGGAAGGTCTGCAGGTAATACATCCAGAAACTCACGGACTATCGAGACAGACTCAATCGAAGTTACTTGGGAAATATCATCCCTGAGATGTGCCAAGAAAGCTAAACAACCCTTACTAACCAATCTCTTAGCACGATGGAAAGAGATAATATGAATTGGAGTTGAAATATAGTCACCCTCCCACACTAGCGGATCTTTCCCAGGCTTGGCCAATGTCACAATTTTAGCATTACAATCTAAGATTGCAATATTTAGGGAAAGCCAAGTCATACCCAGAATTACATCGAAATCAACCATCTCTAGAATAATCAAATCTACATGAGTATTGCTCCCCACAAAAGTCACAAGACAAGACCTATACACTTTCTCAACTATCACAGACTCACCCACAAGAGTAGAGACACAAATAGGCATGTCAAGCAAATCACAATATAAATCAAGACTAGTATCAAATGAGTAATATACATATGAAAATATGGATCCAGGATTAAATAATACAGAAGCCATGCAATCACAGACCAAAAGATTACCTATGATAACAACATCAGATGGCTCTACTTCAGGCTTCCCAGGGAAAGAATAACAATGGGCCCTATTATCTGTCTGCCCATTGCCCCCACCATGTTGCGCTGCAGTAGCTCCAGCTTGCTCTCCACCCCGGCTAATTTGGTGACCACCATTACCTTGGCCACACATCCTCAAAAATGGCGGCCTCTCCCATGACCACCTCTACCTCTAACTATTGGGGGTCTGTAACTCTATTATGGACAATATTTCCTAATATGTCCAATCTTTCCACATCCATAACAATTTATGGAGTCAATCATAGGTCTCTGGTGAGAATGATGAAGTCTGAAGATATCCTCCAAACTCAGAGAAATGTTGACTGGTCTGCGATGGACCCCCAGGTAGAGCCTGTAGTGAAGACTGAATAGGTCGGGCTAGGTAACCTCCTGAACTCTGCCCTCTAGAGTAAGAACCACTAAACTCACCTCCCTTACAGAACTTCATACATGTCGACGCCATGGTGAAGTCGTCTGGCTTCACCCCGTCTACCTCTATCACGAAATCAACCACTTCCTGAAAGGATTTTGCTGCAACAGCTACCTGTAAGGCTGGGATCTGCAAATTTGACCTCAATTATTTCACAAAACGGCGAATCCGCTCTTGTGGACTGAAGCAAAGCTGGGTGGCATACCTGGATAGTGCACAAAATTTAGCCTCATTAGCAGTAACAGACATCCTACCTTGCTCTAGGCTTAGGAACTCATCTCTCCTCTTGTCCCTCAAAGTCAGGGGTATATACTTCTCCATAAATAAGCTTGAAAATGTTGCCCAATTCATAGGTGGTGCCTGTGCTGGTTGACACTCAACATACGACCGCCACCACATTTTTGCATTCCCCTGAAACTGATAGGTCACAAACTCAACACTAAATCATTCTACTATGTCCATCTTATGTAGCAGCTCATGACAATCAACCAGATAACCATAGGCATCCTCAGATTCAGCACCCTTGAAGACTAGAGGTTCCAACTTTAATAATTTAGTGAAAAGTTCATGCTGATCAATCGTCGTTATCGATAATGTAGTCAATCGAGGAAATATGCCTACTTCAAATGAGGCATCCATGCGGGGAACCACAACAGCTGCATGTTGTACTCCCGGAACTTTAGGTGGTGGTGCAGAAAACACTTGAGGTGTTTTGTCCTAATCAGATAACCCGCTAAGATAAGTAAGAACCTGGTTAATCATCTCTGGGTAGGCTGGGGTGGTTATTCCTCATCTTGAACCTGCTCGTTTTCTCACTACCTCATCAGTCGGTGGAGGAGGCACTGCCCTATTACTAGCCGGGCCAGGTGTTTGTCCTCTACATCTAGAGAGCATCCTCCTGCGACCTCTACCACGGCCTCTTGCCACTGCTCCTTCTCGAGATACAGCCCCAATGGTTGGCTAAGACGCACCCTGTCTTGCCGGTGTTGGTGTTGACACTGTTGTTTCTCTAGTTCTAACCATCTGCGAAATAGAGTGAGTATGTAAGATACCAATTTGTATCACCTAGATACCAATTGGATCCAAGTAATAGCACGAAATAAAGAAACAATGGAGTTTTCCTACAGTTCTATAGCCTCTCAAGTAAAAGTAAAGGCGTCCCCCTACCGTTCCTCAAGACTCTACTAGACTCGTTGTGGTGTGATGAGCCCAACGAACCTAAGTCTCTGATACCAAGTTTGTCACGACCCAAAACGAGCCGCCAGTGGCTCCCACATTTATCTTCCTAGGTGAGCGAACCAACAAATATAAACCCCAACATTTACCCGTATATCA
The DNA here is from genome assembly GCF_036512215.1 of Solanum lycopersicum. Classification (NCBI taxonomy): domain Eukaryota; kingdom Viridiplantae; phylum Streptophyta; class Magnoliopsida; order Solanales; family Solanaceae; genus Solanum; species Solanum lycopersicum. Next base: position 39,834,752 of record NC_090806.1, on the reverse strand, counting down.
ATTTTGAATAGTAAAAATAATGCGGAAGATCCAAAACTCAATAACAAAATCAATTAAATAAACTTCTAAAGTTTAACAATTATTATTCCCAACATCTGGAATTCATAACATCAAGAACATCTATCCTCAAATTTCTAAATCTAAGAATATTTAAGAAGCTAAAATAAGTAAAAAGATGGTCCATGTCCGAACTTCAAGGACATCAAGACGTTAATGAGAGAATCCAGTCCGAGATAGGAATAATAGCTCACCCTGAAATCTGATATTCTTAAGATTGGCAAGAGTTGAGGGAGAGTCGAAGTCGATGGTGCACTTGCTGCAATCCATAAAATAACAAGAAGAAAAATACAATTAGGGGTCAGTACAAGGAGCACGTACTGAGTAGGTATTATCGGCCAACTCAAAATAGTAAACAATATTTACTGAATAATAATATAAAATAAACCACAATACTTAACAGGTGAGGATCAACAAGTACAAGAACAATTGGCAACAACACCAAGCACACTCTATTAGGACTCAAGCCACCACACAATACTCATTTGGGAAATAGGTTCTTCGAATTTGAGTATATTAACATAATTCAAGATTATCTCTCTTTATTATTATCATATCGGAACGTGACACTTCGATCCCATATACCATGTCGGAACGTGACACTCCGATCCAATATTACCATGTCGGAACGTGACACTACAATCCAATATTACCGTATCGAAACGTGACACTCTGATCCATTTATCTCATTATTTTTATTCCATCAAGCCTTCTTTATGTCAAGGCGTCATCTTAATAGAGAGGATTTAAGATCGAAGATTCAACAGTCTCATCATTCTAATCCACCACAATTACACAATCACAACATACAAACACACAATCAAGCATATGGAAGACTTTACAATACCACCAAATACATATCGATCGCTATTTAGAGTTTATCTTTCACATAGAAATAAACCATACCTACCTCCACCGAAGAATCGTGATCAAGCAAGCTACTTCCCCAATGCCTTTGCTGTCCTATTCGTTCTCTCTCTCTCGCTCGTTCTCCCTTTTGTTCTTTTTATTTTTTCTTCTCCAGATTCTTTTTCTTTTACCCTAATTATCATATAATCCATTATGATAAAAGTAACCCACTATTTATTTCCCTATTATCTTCTTTAACTCCCAAGTAAATAAATTATTAAGCTTACCCCACTAATTTCATAATTATTATCATGAATAGTCCAAAACACCCCTTTAAAACTTTTAGCGGAAGTCTGACCAAGTCGGGGTTACGCAGCTTGTGACGGCCCGTCGTATCTGTGACGGTCCGTCCTGCAAGTCCGTCACAAAGTTCAGAGAGTTAATTTCAATAGTGAGGTTATGAAACTCGTGACGGTCTGTCGTATCAATGATGGTCCGTCCTGGAGTTCCGTCGTGAAGTTCAGAGAGTCGATCCCAGTACCCAGATTTCAGAGTTGAAGTGTTTTGGAACGAAACGCTCGATGGACCGTTGTGCCTATGACGGTTTGTCCTACCTGTTGTCAAGGGTAATGAGGAGAGAAGCAGAAGAAATTACATAAGTATGGGATGATAGAGTCCATCACGGTCCGTCGTGACCATGACTGTCCGTCGCGTGATCCGTCGACCCAGTCAGTTTTATCATAAATAATTCTATTGCTCGAACCGACTAAACATGTTGTTACAATATCTTAGAGTTATTTAGGTTTAATGTTTTTTGTAATTTTTTAAATATTTATGTTCTAAGTGTTTCTTAAGGATTTTTAGGATTTAGGGTTTAGGGCTTAGTTTTTTTTATTGTTTTTTTTAGATTCAATATTTCTATATTTTTAGGATTTACATTTTAGAGCTTAGGATGTTTTATGAGTATAAAATTATTTTTAGTGTTCATTTTATCATTTATAGTGTCCGACCCGCAAGAACAACCTAGAAGATAGGGAAACCCTTTGTCGCAACACGGCGTACTTGACCTCTCGGAGGTCTTGGACAATCAATTTTATTTCATTACAAAATATCTTGCATAAATGGAGGGAATTGTGAAACTACTTTTAGACGTAAATCAAAGGTCTTTCATGAAGGCAGAAGCATCTACAATAAAATTGTCTAAAAATTTATCTAACTTTTACATGAACGAAAATCTTGGGTCTAAACATAAATAAAATATAAAGGAACAGAAAGGTTCGTTCACAAAGATATGAAGACTCACCACTTCTCTTCTTGGAAACCTTGAAACTTTAACCATCATGCAACTCTATCTTCTCAAGACCCTAAATGGACAACATGTAGGCAATAAGTATTTGTATGATGTGTACTAAGTATGGAAACTACAGACACATATAAGATATCTCAAAGGGTTACTCAACAATGGGCATAATCATAAGAGATAAATCCAAAAGTATATCATGAATATCATAAGCATATTAAAGCATCTTAAAACATGTAAGAGTTCATAGTTCACCCTTTTTATCCTTCTTACTCAAATTAACAATATCACAAACCACCTCCAAGTATACTTGTGCACGGCTAAGGTACCATCCGTACTACTACAAACGTTAAGCCATAGTCCACTTTCATAATTAAGACCTATGTTCGTCATAATATATGAGTGTTATGCCCCTAGGCCAGCTGAAAGCACACTTGTAAAATGCATGTGAAACATTCCATACTACTTCACACACTAAGCATACCTTGAAGTCCCTCTATCTTGTTTCATGTCATCTAGGAGTCTCTAGTAGACCTACTTCTTCTTTTCAGGAAACCATCATCTTACGTAAACCATGTACTGGAATGCAGGTATAGTCACTACCAAAGATAATCATACATAATGTAGGGGTCATGTCTTAAGTAGCTTCAAGTCATACTTTTCACATCTGAGTTTACCCCCTAGACGTAACAGACGTGGTGGTCCTCATTAAGGACTAAGACTATCCTCTTTGTCTCATGTCATTACATTCATAGGTTGAATTTGGATTTTTTTAAACTTTTCATTTAATCTACATGGTGGTTTACATAGATCTCTACAAACACATAATATAGACATATTGAGTATACATAGACCCTTTGTGTAGGAAGGTTACATCGCCTTCTATTTTTAATGCACATTATTATATAGAAAGTATCATAGTCATAAAATTCATCTCATCTCATAACCATCTATTTAGAGTATATCAAATTTTGGCATAGCCCTTATATCAATCCAACAAGACCAGATATAGGTCATACAAAAGTAAAGAACTCAATTTAAAAGGAAAGAAAAGAATGAGTCTTAAACTCATAACAAGTGCATAAGCTAGATAGTGGCATTGCCATCGGAAATTAAGGACCTACCCTACTTGGATGAATAAGGAATCCAAGCCTTCTTCAATGTCGCCTTCCAAAACATTTCAACGACTAGAACCTAAAAATGATAGGCAAAATGGAAAATAATGGGGTTTTACTCCACATATTCTATGTTTAAGACCATATGCACATATAAGTACAAATCATGCTAAAAACTCTCATTTAGTCAACACATGAACCTTTACAAGTTTAAAAGCTTCATGAATATTCAAGTAAGTCATAGTATTTAACCAATCATGATAACTAACTCAATTAATTTATAGCTACACTATCATAATTGGATCCTTGATCTACTACAACCTTATTATGAAGGAATAACATCAGAAGCATGACAAAGAAAAAACATATATTAATAAGCAAGACAATTACCCATGAATCCTTACCATGTCAACAAGTTCAATGACCAAGCAAATCCCCATAAGCCTACTCAATCAAGTGAACTCAACAAAAAACCATAACCAATGTCGAACTTGACATAGTATAACATTTAGATATACATTTCATGTTATCTTAACAATATAAACCAATGCATACTCACAAGAGAACTAACCAACATATAGTACCAACAATGTGAAAGTCCATTATGTACATATCATATATTATCATAACATAAAAATATATAAGAATATCCTCCTAAGACTCCCTTGAAGCCTAACTAGTGCAATGCTTAGGTAGAGTCTCATACGCCTACCTAGACTAAGCTAGACCCCTTACATTATCCTAGTTAGAGTTCAATCCTTTAATTCATTTTACCATTTTTGAAAATTTTGCATTAACCGACATAGACCACATGAGCTAGTGTGGAATTTGGACTCATCAAACCCTACACCAAAATAATGTGGATTACTTTCCGAGGTAGTACTAAAACACGAAACATAGAAACTACGTGGATCCATTAACTAGTATTTCTATTGGAGCATAATAGTTCAAGAACTAGGAGATATAGTGGGGGACCTTTTTGGTGCACCATGCATTATAGTTTCCAATATCAAGAGTAATTTAGTGTTCCTATATCCCCTATGTGGGAAGGGATATTCGTCAATCTAGTTCACTCGGTGCTAAGCTAGAGTCCCTTTTTGAAATGTCTTTAAGCCTTGAATTATCAATAATAGCTTCGTTTAGGTCATAGGGTCTACCCCTTGTATAATTATCAAGATCCATTTCTCAATAAGGATTGTATGAGTGTAAGTCATTTCATCACAATTCATGTAGATGACGTTAACACATTACATAGCATTTCATAATAAGGCATATTGGTATACATCACCACCCTTATTACCTTTATATCTTAAAAATCTCACAACCATAATCAACACATTTCTATTCAATATCATACCACCCTAACAATCATATAAAAGGAATACTCCAATATAATATCATGACAAAACAACAATAATTAAAATTGGAAGTAAGGATAGAGATTCTAAGACTTACCGAGTGTTCCTCAAAGTTTATAATTAATGCCTTACCATAAACCCTCAATTCTTCAAACATATATGTTCAATCTCATAATTCAATATTCAACATGATAACAAGACTAGAATAACCACCATGGCACAATTCAATACTAGATCATATCTTACAATAGATGCCTAGGTCAACTCACCCTCTAAGCTAGATCATCTTCAAACGACTAGAAAATAAGACTACAATTTACTCCAATTTGTTAATGGTTATTGTATATACATCATTTAGTAGTTATATAACCCATAAGCAAGACAATCGAGTCAATCACAACCTAATTTACATCAATATCAGACTTCGAGTTAAGATTAAAGATCAAATCCTTAAATTTGAATAAACCATGACAATTAAGCATATTCAAGTACAATTACATGTTATTCTATCTATTATACAATAAATAAACCATAAATCACAAAGTTCATAACATCTATTTCATAATTGGCTGAAACCTAAAAGAAAACTTATCTTTTTAAATACATTTTGAAGGAACGCTTTGTGGAAAGAGTCAAAGGTGAATTAGATTTCATACCTTAAAATTTGATGAAGAATTGATGTTGAATTCGTCCGTTTCCATCCCCCAGACCATTTTTTTGCTAGTCTTCAAGGTGAGTTCATGTAGAGAGAGAAAAGAAGAGAGATAGTAAGGTGTTTATATTTGAGAGTTGTAATTAGGTTAATTGTTGTTGGGGCCTTTATATGGGAGTTAAATTAATTAATTAGTCTCCTATTAATACCTAAATATCCCCTAAACCCCTAAATTAATTAAATGAATTAACATTAAAATGTGCAGCAACTAAAGACCCCTCATAGACGGAACTTCGCCAGCAGGCCGTCTGTGAGTCGACGGTTGCCTCCCCCTACGTCCTGCAATCCATCGGTGAGATCAAAGAATGTGCAGGTTAGGGAATTCCTGAACTTGTATAAGTGTGGGAAAGTACTGTCATCAACTCTCCGTCAGTCCACACACAGGCCGTTGACTGCCTCGTCGATGCACCCTTCTCAGGCAGTGTTGCCTCAAACTGCATCGGTCCTTCTCTATGGCCCTTTGTTTGTCCTTGGGGATTCCTAATCGTATGTTTTGACCATGAAACAACTCAAATAACTACTAGCGACATTTTTTTAAATTTTCATATGTTTCCGACTCCTAAAATCTAGTCAAATATGTTAAGGCACACAACTACCCCTTTTAACATACTTCCGAACGTCATGGACGTTGTTGGATGTTTTGGTTCTTTAAAATCCTAAATGACATATATTAATTAGAATGGATTTAAAAACAGTACATCGACCTCATGACACGTATGTTAGGATTTACGACACGTTTTTAAATTTTAAACTGTTACATTATCCCATCCTTAGTAACATTCGTCCATGAATGACACTAAAATTCTTTTGAAGGAAGGAATAGACTCAAGATTAGAAGACACCCCAAAAACAATACATAACAACATAATCATAAATCATATATTTTCAACAAGGAAATTTTAAAACTGTACTTACCACAGATAATGCTCAAAACACCTCATCATTAGGTACTCCTTTTTCACAACACACACGAGCTCAGCATACATTGCATGAGTCAATTAGCACAAAATTCAACTTATCAACATGCTAACTATAACTTTATTAAGACTCACCATATTGAAATGTACAACATAACTCAAAACAATCCAAAAGGTAAAGTTTCAAGTTTAAGGCACCAATTTCACAGTAACCTCACTATAATAAAAACTTCAAAATTTACATATTTACAAGAGCTCACCAAAAATCATGAAACTTCAATTACTAGTCATACTTATATTTTTCAAAACAATGACTAACCTAAATTATAGAAGGATGAGGGTAATGGGACTTGATATCAGCCACGACCTCCCATGTTGCACCCTCAAATAGGTGATTTTTCCATAACACTTTTACGGAAACAACCTCTTTGTTACTTCTCTTCTTTACTTGCCAATCAAGAATTTGAACCGGAATTTCTTCATAAGAGAGGTTATCCTTGACACCAAGACCATCAAAGTAAGAACGAACTCGCGATCACCGACAGACTTCTTGAACATAGAAACATGGAAAACCGGATGAACCGAAGCCAATTCACTAGGGAGTTACAATTAATAGGCCACCCTACCACCCCTTTGCGAAAATTCGTAGGGACCCCCATAACGAGGACTCAACTTCACTTTCATACGAAATCTAACCACCCCTTTCAGTGGTGAAATTTTTAAATACACCTTATCACCGTTTTCAAACTACGAATCCCATCTACTACAATCAACTATAGACTTTTGCCGACTATAGGCCGTTTGAAACCGGTTCCTTATGATTTGAACCTTCTCAAAGGTCTTGTGAATCAAATTGGGAACAACAAGCGAAGCCTCACCTACATAAACAAACCTATAGGAGACCTAGATTTTCTACCTTACAAGGCTTCATAGGGATCCGTGGAGACAGATGAATGAAAGCTATTATTATACGCAAACTCCACCATAGGCAAACTCTTATCCCAATTCCCTTTAAAATGAATAATGAGGGCTCTAAGCATATCCTCAAGGATTTTAATAGTGTGTTCCCCTAACCTATTCACAACTACCCATATAGAATAATATGACCTTTATGTCAGAGTTAAACCCACTACAAAGTCCATATTGATTTCTTATATTACACCATTGGTACTGAGATAGATCTTTCCTGGTTTGTCCTACTAAATTTAAGTTGTAATAGACAATTAAGAAAGGAGCATAGTCTCTTGTTCGAAGTAGTCAATCTTTTGCCTAAAATAACAGAAAAACAAAGTGAAGTAATCCCTTATTGATCCAAATAGTTTCAGCTTAAAACTTATTTTTCTTCTTCACCATATCTGATCTTTTATGAGATCAATGTGTTGGCCCTTGTCCCTCTTTTGACATATGCACCTCAGGTTATGCCAAAAGCATAAGTTGAGAGTCGCTTATTTAGAAAACAAACATGTCCTGGACCTGACCCAATCTTGAGTATTGGGAACCTTGACGTATGGTAGAGCCATGATTTTAGGGTGGTTGTTATTAGGGATACTCTTGAATGTGGGGTAGAAAGAACAAAAAAGAAGAAAGAACATAACAACAATAACTCAAGAGTTAAAACAAAATAAATCCAAGAAAATAGAAGAGTCACTTACATATAATAAGAAGAAAGGGAGAACAACAAGGTGAAAGAAAATTGAGAAATATGGCGAAATAAAATGATAAAAAAGTAGGACGCATAGCAAATATGTCAAGAAGGGAAATAAGTCACTTTTATATACCTAAATATACCCTACTTGACTTTGAGCCTATTTTATAATCTGTGAAAGTCCTATCGTGATCCTTAGAGTTGTTATGTCGAACTTAAGGCAATGAAAATTAGGGCAAGCCTATGGCAATATGTGTAAATGAGTTGTGAAGTTTTTGTGAGAGCAAGTGTTGAAAAGGAAGCGTTATACTCAAACAGTAATAATTATGTGAGAAACGAAGAATCATGTGTCCTTATTCATGTCTCTTTTTTTAGTGTTTTAGTTGATAATTAGATATATAAAACCTCCCTTACGATATTTGACTCTAGTTTCACCCCTTAATATGTGATGTTTTCATTCATTAATATCTTTAGCGATGGATAACATGAACTGATTTGCATTTATTTGTTAAATCCAGAAAACCATTCCCTTGGGACTCAACTGCGCCTCACTTAGTTCGGTTATATTACTGACTTATGACTGTCGACACTTTGGGTTGGATGAAGTGTGATGTAATGTCACGTCACCCTCATAGAGTCCTATTCATCATCTCACATTTAAGGTGTATTTTGTATCGTGACAAACTTGGTATTAAAGAATCAGGTGATAAAGGTTCTATAAGTATGACATGCCACGTGAAGTAGAGTCTTGTTCATGAGTGTGAAGTGTGCCACATTTATGAATAGAAGGACATGAGGCATTTAAGAAACTTAACTTCTTTTACTACTCTACAATCGTGTGATAAGGTTGAACTCTATAGATTTCTTTCTCCTAACTCTTGTATTGTGCTTTTCAAAATATATCACCACTAAGAGCTCCCATGAGATGAAATAATGGTGACAATGTGGAATCCAAAGTTTCTCAAGCTCCGATCGATCTTTTATCTGAGCAATTGTTTCATTCAAAATTTAGGATCACTTTCCAAGTGTTGGATCATTCTATGACTACTTAATCTAATAGGGAAGTTGTAACTCTCGTGAATCCAATTATAGGTATAATGAAAATGAGGATAAGACACTTCACAAGGATGAATCCTTTAGAATTTCATGGGTCCAAAGTGGATAAGAATCCTCAAGATTGTGAAATTATGAGTGTGACTCCATTGGAAAAAGAGTATTGGCCCCTTACCAACTCTAGGGTGTTGCTTAAGTTTGGTTTGACCAATGGAAAGAGAAAAAAACATTAGATGCAGGTCCTTTAGGTTCGTATAAATTCAAAGGGGGGGGGGGTTTATGATAGTTTCTTTCCCGTTGAGATAAGGGAAAATAAATTGCAAGATCTTATCAATATAAGGCAAGGGAACATGAGTGTTTAAAGAATACTTATTGAAGTTCATTCAATTTTTGAAGTATGCTCTTACTATGGTTGTCAACTCTAGGTGAAGAATAAATAAGTTCGTATCGGATGTATCAGAGAGGATGGTTAAAGAATGTCGAACAAGCATGTTAATTAAATAGGTATATATCTCAAGGTTAATTCTTCATGTCCAACAAATAGAAGAGGAAAAGCTAAAGGATAAGTCTAGGGAGTCAAAGGGGGAAAGAGTGGGTGATGATGATTTATGTCAATGTAGTATAGTGTACATGGACATTCTCAGTTTTACTAGAATTTCTCCAATGAAAATAAGTCAAATTGTTCAATTTAAAAGTTCAACAAGGATAGGGTGGTAAAACCTAAGACTCAAGGAGGTAGTTTTACTAGATCTTCTATTCATTCTTTTCAAAAGTATCTGTAGAGTCATTCTAGAATATTCCTAGCAAGTATGATGTTTTCTATCTTTGTGGGAAGAGTGCTAACAAGGTAAGAGATTTCTCTTTTCAATTTAGAAAGTGTAAGCAGGCCCGACAAATTCAGCTTAGTGATTCTGTTTTAGGTGGTCCTCCTCATCAGAACAACTTCTGTGCTTTATAGGCTCAACATGATTATGAGGGTTCTCCAAATGTGATTACCGATATGGTGAGGTGTTTCGCCTTGATGTGTATGCATTGATTGATCCAGGTGATATATTTTGTTTTGTGACTCTTTATATGGATGTGAGATTTTATGTCTTTCCAATATATTTTTAGAACTTTTTTCAGTCTTTACACCTATTGGTGCATTATTGCTAGACGATTCTATAGAAATTTCCTTGTTTTAATTTCTCATAGAGTCCATTCTATTGACATTGTAAATCTAGGAACATTAGATTTTGATGTTATTCTAGGGATGGACTGATGTAGCTCTTGTTATGCTTTCAAAGATTGTCGTACCCATTGGTGACATTCTACTTTTTGAATGAACCTATCTTAGAATGGAATGGTGGAAATTCAGCACCTACGGTTTATCTTATCAATTTCTTAAAGTCTAGGAAAATTATCTCTAAAGTTTGTGTCTATCATCTTGTTCGGATTAGAAATACAGATTTCAAAGCACTTACTCTATATTTAGTTTCTATTATAAATGAGTTTCTGAAAGTGTTTCCCGATGATAATCCTTGTATTACTCCTCAAAGAGAAATAGACTTTGGATTTGACCTTCTTCCAATACATAACCTATCTTTATTTCGCCTTTCTTTATGGATCTAATAACTTAAGGATTTAAAAGAGAAATTGAAATATTTGTATTTATTGATGATATTGTGATTTACCAATTGAGTGAGGTTGATCATGTTGATCATCTAAGGATTGGGTTACAAATCCTCACGGCTCTTCAATTGTTTGATAATTTTTTCAAGTGTAAATTTTGATTGAGGTCTGCTGCTTTGTTTTTGCATATTTTTTTTCGGTGATGGTATTTGTGTTGATCCTAAGAATACCGAGGGGGTTAAGAACTTACATAGACTTCTTTCCCCTTCAAATATTCAGAGTTTCTTAGGTTCGAACTGTTATTATAGGAGTTTTGTAGAAAGATTTTCCTCTATTGTTTTGCCTTCGACTATTTTGACTCAAAAAAGGTAAAATTTAACTTATTGAAATATTGGGTAAAGAGTTTCGAAGTGCAATATTATGCGAGCCCTAGAGGTGTACATAGAAGTTGATCCTCATAACGTAGAAATCCTTTCAATTCACATGCACTTCCACTGTCTGTGAAGTGTCATACCGTTTGTGTAGTACTTCGTAGAAAGTCTCCATTAGTTTTAAAGTATGTTAGTTTGGTCATTTACACTCTTTTAATTCCTATAACTTGTCATTTGGGGGGGGGGGATATTATGAGCCCAAAACTACTCATTCACTCATAACCTCCACAAATTATATCTCTTCTCTCTCAAGCATTCTCCTAAAGTAAGAACTAGGGTTCCAACCTTTTAAGTCTCCATTAAAAAAATTAAGTCATGAAGGTATGTGGGATTTCATAAATTTTTATCCCTTCACCCATAGAGTTCTAAAAACTTAAGATTTCAAGTTTATGATTCAACTAGGTAGAACTTTCTATGATCCTCATAGGTTTTCATTGTAAATTAATTTTTCTTCACGATTCATGTCTTGTTACATGTTTTGCTCATGAATTCCATGATTTCAATATAATTTCATGTTTCAATGATAATTTCATAAACCATAGCATACAAGTATTTTCATGACTCAAAATCATGCTAATTTAGATGCATGTTCCATATTATCAGATATTCAAGATTTAGATGATTTCATATACTTTTTCTTCCAAATACTTTTTAGTTATCATCATATAATATGCGTACATGAAGTATTTCAAAGTATGATTTTTGTTATCATGATTTATGAGTTGTTCATTAATATCAGGTATTAGTATGATTCATAATTATAATAGTATAATCATTTCCATAATATATATCTTTTCCATAGGAGTAATAGTTAGCACTGAAGGTTTTTGGTAACAATCTAAGACAAAGAACTACGTGTCACCATAGGATTTGTCTTAGATAGACATTAAGTCATTGTATCCATAGTAGTCCAATCATTAGGTCCCTTACAATGGGAAGTATTGGAGACCCAATTTTTGGTGTAGGGGTTATACATTGAATTCCATGTAGTAGCTCAAATGGTTTACATTAATTTTAGTGGCTTTCACAATCAAAATTTTCTGTTATTACCTGACGTTGTACTTCTAAATTGTACATCACTATATCTCAACTTTATGTTAATAACTTGGTCATTGCATTAGCATGTTCTCACATATCTAGTATGTTCAGATATCATGTTTACTATGTATATTCCTCCTACAAAGTACATTCAAAGTACTGACAATATACTTTTTGCCTATATTTTTTGATGATATAGATTCTAATGCTCACTATCTAGACTTTAGCTAGTACAGATATAGTCAATGTTGTTGGAGCTTTCGAAGAGTCTTCTTTAACCGATGACGACCCCTTTATCTTTGGCTTTCAATGTTTAACTTTTATTTTCAAATAGTTGGAGTTATCTAGGGGTTTTACTCATCTTAGTTGAGTCTATTAAACAATAATATATAGATATAACATATGTCATTACTTTATGATATTAGTCCATCTCATTATTATATGTTTTATTATGATATTTTACATTTAGCTTTCTCATTTACTTTCTATATTTCTTTGGTTTTATGAAATCTTAGTGTCATTCTATCCATGAGGTTATATTGGGGTCACATATGTCTCAATGTATTATTTCGCGTCTAAGGGGTAGTCTAATGGCATGTAAAACATGGTATTAGAGCATTAAATTAAGTGTCGTAGGGTATTTGAAAGTTACGTTAAGTAGAGTCTTGTTCATTGTTTTAAAGCATGACACATATATGAACGAGATACTATGAAACATTTTAGGAAACACTTCACTTAATTTATACTCTTAGACATGCAATAGAGTTCAACTCTATATAGTTTCCTTCTAATCTATGCTTTACATGTTTACAACATCATGCCTCCCAGAAGAGCCTATGTTAGAAGGAATAAGGATGACGAGAAACAAGAACCACTAGCTCCGATTGACCCTTCGTCTAGAAAAGTTACATGATAGATTTAGGGTTCTTTTTCAACTTCTATACCAAAACATGGGTGGTCAAGCTAGTTAGGAAGTTATTGCCTCGATTAACAAAAATATGGGCAGAACTAGAACTTGACTTTAGGATATTAATCAGATAAACCCATGAGGATCCATAAGAGTTGAATAATGGTAGGAAGAATATTATTGAGTTTGTGGGTGTCACTCCATTTGAGAGTGAAGATTTCGATACTTATTAATCGAAGGTAGTGACTCAGATTTGGTACAAGCAATTAAAGGAGGAAAGGGCTAATAAAAAGACCTATTGGATTGGGAATAGTTCAAGGGTGCTTTTTTAAACAATATCTTTCTAATTTATTTGAGAGGATAAGGTTCAAGTGTTCATTTATATGAGGTAGGATAACTATAAAAGCTCAGAACAAAGAATTAGAAAGTGCAGTAGAAAACTATCCATAATATGTGAAGTAAGACAGGGTGCACGAACTGTGAAAGGGACCATGGTCTCTTGACCTATTAATGAACTTATACTAGTATAGGAGTGTGGAACACATGACCCTTCACGGTCCGTGGACAACCTCATCAGCTGTAGGAAGAACATGAGAATCAGGAAGAACTCCACCTTGCTCCATTACCAGACCACGGGACCCTTCACGGGCCACTGTCTTGATAACGGTCTATGGTTGCTTCCGTGAAGACTACCTTGTGTACCCATAGACTAGCTGAAGGATCATGACGACCACTATTGGCCCTATGGTTCGTGGTCGCTTTCACGGTCCGTGAAAGTGGCCGTGGTCAGCCCATCATATTTTTAAGTACGGTCATGTTAGTCTTTTACCATATGCATTAGACACCTAAACTACATATTTTAATCTCCAAACTACTTAGGTTTTGTCAGGTTTTATCCTAGTAAAAAAATTAGAACCTAACCTAATCAATTATTCACCAATAAATTGATCAAGCTGGAGAAATAGAAGAGAAGAAGTCGACCAACACTTGTTCCAAAACACAACAAGATGTCATCAATTACAGCCCAAAGTAAAAATACTTCTCCATAAAATTTACCACCAGGTATGTGGGATTTCACTAATGGTCTCCTTTCACCCATTAGGTCCATATAGTTTAGTTAGAATCTTGATTCCCTTAATACTATCCAGGCCTAGGTTTCTTGAATGTTAGAATTGTTATGTTTTAATTGTTAAAATGATCCAAATAAGATAATATTGTCTTCACTTAGTTTCTTTCATGAATTTCATAACCGTACCTATGTTGTCCTTGTAGTTCATGAATTACATATGCTAGGTCAATAATTTCGATATACATTCTTATGATTATGAATGTCACAACATAAATTATAATTGTTGCATTCTAAGAGATTTCATGTAAGTATTTGAGCTATGTAGTACTTTAGAATTTTAGTTATATTATTCCTTACATACCTAATTAATTGGAAGTAGCTTATTACGGAGTTGTACTAGGATCAGTGACCCTCAAGTCCCAAACTACGTATCCTTGTAGGTTTACTCTTTGTGGACATTATTTAGTGATCACGCCATTCATGCCTTGGCAGGGTATAATGGGTCCTTTCGATGGGCCATATGTATCAAACTCCACGTTTACCTCATATTGTTTTATATAATTTATTATTGGCTCCAATAGTTAAGTCAGATCTTATTACATTGAGTATGTTTTCAATTACATTCAGATTTTAGAATCAACATGTTAACTTGATCATTATATTCAGTTAGTTCATGTTTAGTATTTCAAGAAAATTTATGCCTATATCATATCATTGCTCAGTTATACGTTTTGGTTCATTTATGTTTTAATATTCACCTTTACTGTATCCTGAATGCTCAGTATCTTTTAAGTACTAAACCTAGTCATGTGTCGCTCCTTGGGGATAGTTTGGGGCAAGACACTTGGTGTCAAAACATTAGGTTCAAGAGTTCTACGATGCGTGAAAAAGACTCACAAAGTAGAGTCTTATCATGGGTGTGAAATTCACCACATCTAATGAGAGAGAGACTACGAAATGTTTTAGGAAAACTTCAGTTTCTTGTTACTCTTATAGTGTGTGAGGTATGATCTAATTCCTCATTCTAACTCGATGTTATGCATTTAAGATCATGCCTCCTCACAGAGCTAACGCCATAAATACGCATGCTTGGAATGGTAATGTAGCTCCTCTAGTCCCAGATCAGGAAGTTCCAAATCCAGAGTTTTAGAATGACATTAACTTGTTGGCTTATAGTGTGACCCATGAAAATATGCAGCAGACACAGTTCCTACTAATGCTAATGTTCGGTCAACTGCAACTCGAGTTTAGGATTTTGTTAGGATGAATCCGCCTGAGCTTTTAGGATCACAAGTTGGAGAAGATTCCCAAGACTTCATAGATGAGGTCAAGAAGAACTTTTAAGTGATGCAAGTGACTGGTAATGACATGGTTGAGTTGGCATGTTACAAACTTAAGCATGCAACTCACATTTGGTTTACTCAGTTAAATGATATACAAATGTGGCTTCTATCACTTAGGAGTGTTTTAATTGAGACCTTTGAAGATAAGTACTTCCCAAGAGAGTTAAGAGAGGCAAAAGCTCACGATATCATGAAGTTCAAGGTAGAATGGAAGTCCAAGAGTGCACACTCGAGTTCACCCAACTCTCCGTGTATGTTACTCACATGGTTGCTGATTCCATGGCTGAAATGAAGAAATTTCTACATGGATTATTAGACTTAATGAAAATAGAGCTTAGAAATACTATGTTTCTAGAAAATATGAACATCTCCATGCTCATGACTCATGCTCATCAGGTTGAGGGAGAGAAGATTAGGAAACAATCTAAGGAGAACAAGAATGCTAGTACTGGGAACTATGAATATTCTCAACAAAATTCGGGTTTGTGGAAATTGCTCGCATGTTAAAAATAAATCTTTAGCTCCATCCCCTTCATCAACTAGTGTTCTATCTTCATTGTTTCAATAGTATAAGAAAGGTAGGGCATTAGGATCTGTCATAGGGGAGTGTATCAGACATTAGAACCTACCCTTCTTGTCCTAAGTGTTGCAAGAACCATCTATCTGAGTGCCTTGAAAGGAAGGAAACCATTTTGGATGTACTCAGTCTGGTCACAGGTTGAGACGTTGTTCTTCTAAACAAGGGCAAGGGGTAGTAATGGTAGAGCCCAGTTCTAAACATGCTTTGTTCCTCCATCCAAATACCTAAAAAATCAAGGATTTACATTAGTTATTTGCAAAAAATATGCATTTGGGGAAACTTAATATATTAAAATAAAGCCCTAAATGAATCCAATTCGTGGACTCATTAATACCTGTGGGTCGATTCACTTCTTACCTGAAGGCCAAAAATATAATCTCTAGTGTAACCTCTATCATCTAGTTCACGTTAAGGATTCAATATTTAAAACCCCAATTGTTGAGTTAGTTCCAGTAGGAAATGAATTCTCAAAAGTGTTTCCAAAAGATCTTCTTGGAGTTCCTCCTAAAAGGGAAATCGACTTTAGGAATAGATGTCATTCGAGATACTCAATCTATTTCTATTCTTCCTTACAGAATGTATCAAGCCGAGCTTAAGGAATTGAAGGAGAAATTTAAATCCTTCTAGATAAGGGCTTCATAAAAACCTAGTATTTTTCCATGGGTGGCACCAGTATTGTTTGTAAAAAAAGAAAAATCGTTCTCTCAGAATGTGCATTGACTATAGACAGTTAAATTAAGTCACAATCAAAAGTAAGTACCATATACCCACGATGGATGTCTTGTTTGACCAACTTCAGGGTGCTAGTCATTTCTTTAAGATAGACCTCATATACGTTATCATAAGAGAATACTAAGAAATAGTTGTTAGGATCGAATTCACGCACACACACTAGATGAATGAAGAACACAAGAACTTTCAAGAGAAAGAGATGAGAAATCTAGAGAGAGAGAGAGAAAACCCAATATTTCATGGTAAAACCCCGTGAGTAAACTTCCTCGGCAGTGAGGTATATTTATATTAATAAATCAGAGTATTTTTGGTGACAGAGAATAAATAGGAAAACCTAAAATAGAGAATAAATAGGAAAACCTAAAATAGAGAATAAATAGGAAAACCTAAAATTAATCAGGTTCTACTACTTAACAATTCTCCCACTTGAAGACTGACTTAGTAATCCAAAAAATACATTCTCAAAAAAAATCACTTCATTATCAACATCTTTACCGCACCGCAACATCTGTAGCAAGAACTATCGAAGACCAATCGAGGTTTTACATAACCTCTGTTTCCCAACATCAACACATTTCGTCAACATGTCTGCCGGGTTCTTTGCACCGTCAATCTTCTCCAGGCACATATCACCATCCTCCACTGCCCTGCGAGTGAAATGGTATAGCCTTCTGATGTGCTTTGTCTTCGAATGATAGACTGGATTTTTCACCAACTGTATGGCACTCTGGCTATCTGAGTAAAGAATCTTCTCACTCTGCTTCTTGCCCAATTCCTCAAGATAATCTGCCAGCCATATCATCTCTTTCCCAGCTTCAGCTATTGCCACATACTCAGCTTCAGTAGATGAAAGAGAAACACACTTCTGAAGTCTGGACATCCAACTCACTGCTGTTCCACCTATGGTGTAAATGTACCCGGATGTACTCTTGCTCGAGTCAACATCTCCACCATGATCGGCATCCACAAAACCCTGTAGAGTCACCTTTCCTTTCCCAAAACAAAGTGAAGTACTGGATGTACCTCTCAGATATCTCAGAAGCCACTTCACAGCTTCCCAATGCTCTTTCCCAGGGTTCGCCATGTACCTGCTAACAACTCCCACTGCATGTGCTATATCAGGTCCAGTGCAGACCATAGCATACATCAAATTACCAACTGCTGAAGCATATGGAACAAGTGCCATGTGATCAAGCTCCTCGGCAGTCTTGGGTGACTGCTCCTTTGACAATTTAAAGTGATTTGCCAATGGAGTTGTCCTGGTTTTAGCATCATTAACCTGGAATCTGCTCGACACCTTCTCAATGTACAACTCCTGAGATAGATTTAAAGTTCCAGCAGATCTATCCCGAGAAATCTTCATCCCCAAAATATGTTTTGCTGGACCCAAATCTTTCATCTCAAATGCTGCAGACAACCTTGTCTTGAGATTGTTAATCTCCCTCATACTAGATCATGCAATCAACATATCATCCATATACAAGAGTAGAAAGACATATTAATCAGTGTATTCCTTGAAGTAACAACAAGGATCCTTTTCAGCTTTGTAGAATTTACTCTTGGTCATGAAGAAGTCAAACTTCTTGTACCACTACCTTGGTGCTTGCTTTAGTCCGTACAAGCTCCTAGTAAGCTTGCACACCATATGTTCCTTTCCTTGAACCACAAAACCTTCAGGTTGCTGCATATAGATCTCTTTGTGCAGATCTCCATGTAAAAATGCTGTTTTTACATCCATTTGTTCTAGATGCAAATTTTTCGATGCAACAATACTCAATAGAATTCGAATAGAGGTTAACTTCACAACAGGAGAGAATATTTTAGCATAATCAATACCTTTCCTTTGTGAATATCCTTTAACCACTAAACGAGCCTTGAACCTTCTTTTACCATCTGGTTCAGTCTTGATTCTGAACACCCACTTGTGCAGCAAATCTCTCTTCCATGCAAGTAAATTAGTCAACACCCATGTGTCATTCTTCTCAAGTGACCTCATCTCATCATCCATGGCTTGCTCCCACTTGATCGAATCCTCCACCTGTAGGGCCTCATCAAAAGACTCTGGTTCCCCCTCATCAGACAGTAATAGATAGTGTAATGAATGTGAATACCTATCTTGTGCCCTGATGGATCTGGATGATCTCCTTAACACCTGCTCAGGTGTAACTTGCTCCACTTCAGATTCATCAGTAGGAGTTGGTTGAGTATCTTCTTCTACATCTCTGGGGTTAGTCTTCTCCAACCCAACCTCAACTCCCACTTGCTTTGTAATCTCTAGAACCTTCTGCTCTCTGTCCTTTTACAGGACAGACTCATCAAATGTCACGTCACAATGTCTCAGGATCTTTCTGTTCTTTTCATCCCAAAACCTGTAATCAAACAAATCAGAACCATAGCCTATGAAGTAACACTTCACAGCCTTGGCATCAAGCTTGTCTCTCTTTTCTGGATCAACATGAACATAAGCAGTGCAACCAAAAGTCCTCAAGTGTGAGTACTTGAGTTCTTTTCCTGTCCACACCTCCTCTGGAATCTTGAACCCTAAAGGAACTGATGGTCCCCTGTTGATCAAGTATGCAGCTGTGCTCACAGCATCCGCCCAAAGTGTTTTGGGCAGCCCACAGTGTAACCTCATACTCCTTGCACGCTCATTCAATGTTCTGTTCATCCTCTCAATAATTCCATTCTGCCTTGTCTTACTAGGAACTGTTCCTATCAATCTGATTCCCTCAGCTGCACAGAATGCCTTCAACTCTGATTTGTCATACTCTCCTCCATTGTCAGACCTTAGGCATTTGACTTTCAAACCGGTCTGATTCTCAACTTCAGCTTTCCACTTCTTTAAAGTTTCAAACACATCTGACTTATGCTTCAAGAAGTAAACCCATACCTTCCTGCTGAAATCATCAATAAAGGTAACATAGAATGTGGATCCTCCAAGTAATGATATTGGAGATGGTCTCCAAACATCTATATGGACCATTTCCAACCGCACTTTCTTTGCAAAGAGCCATATAACCACAGTTCTCGCAAAGAGCCATATCAACAGACTATCAGACCCTCTAATGCTCCTTTTGCAACAAGCATCTTCATTCCTTTAGTACTCATTTGTCAAAGTCTGTTGTGCCAAAGACATGAACTGGAAGCACCTTTAGGAACAACGGCCATATTTATAAACCCTGCAGTGGTGTACAAGGTTCCAGATTTGGTGCCACGAGCTACTACCATAGCACCTTTCACGATCTTCCACGAACCTTTCCCAAACTCTGCTGCATATCCCGTGCTATCCAACTGACCAACATAGATAAGATTTTTCTTGATCCCAGGAATATATCTGACATACTCTAATGTCCAATAGTTTCCCGAGATGGTATTTATGTAAACATCCCCCTTCCCTTCAATCTATAAGGCTTTATTGTCAGCAAGATATACTTTTCAAAATTTTCTAGATTTGAAATTTTGGAACAACTCCTTGCTTGGGGACGAATGGAAAGATGCACCAGAATCCAAAATGCATGATTCAACCGGGCTGTTCACACAAAGGATTAGAGCATCCCCAATGTCCTCTACTGAATTTACAGAATCATTGTCATCTCCAAATTTCTGATTCTATTTCTTGTTTGGCTTTGTACAGTTTGTCCGAAAGTGCCCTTTTTCTCCACAGTTCCAACAAGTCACATTTGATCTGTTTAGTGATTTTCCTCGATTTTTTGATTTTGATCGACCATGTTGATTTTGGCCTTTCATCTTACTTCTCCCCCTTTGATCAACGCTAAGAGCACTGCCCGATGAATCTCCCACTTCTCGTTTGAGAATACTTTCTCTAAGAACAACATCATGGATTTCATCAAACTTCAGTTTCTCAAATCCACGGGAAATGCTAATCGCAGCAACAACAGTATCCCAAGACTCGGGCATAGATGACATCAAAATCAATTCCTTAATTTCATCCTCGAAATTAATATACAAAGAATTGAGTTGACTGACAATCATATTGAACTCGTTGATATGATCAGAAATGGATCCATTCTTAGACATCTTTAAATTGAACAATCTACGCATCAAATATACCTTGTTTATAGCCGATGGTTTTTCATACATGTTTGACAGTGCCTTCAACAGACCGGACGTAGTCTTCTCCTATACGATGTTGAACGCCACGTTTCTTGACAAAGTCAATCGGATCAACCTTAGTGCCTGGTGATCCTTGAGTTTCCACTTCTCCTCCGTCATGGATTCCGGCTTCACCCTGGTCAACGGTTCGCGAAGATCTTTCTGATACAAATAATCTTCGATCTGCATCTTCCAGAAACTGAAATCAGATCCATCAAATTTCTCGATTCCAAGCTTTGAACTATCCATCTTCAATGATCGTGTTGAATGTCCTTAGCTCTGATACCAGTTGTTAGGATCGAATTCATGCACACACACTAGATGAATGAAGAACACAAGAAATTTCAAGATAAAGAGATGAGAAATCTAGAGAGAGAGAGAAAACACAATATTTCGTGGTAAAACCCCGTGAGTAAACTTCCACGGTGGTGAGGTATATTTATATTAATAAATTAGAGTATTTTTGGTTACAAAGAATAAATAGGAAAACCTAAAATAGAGAATAAATAGGAAAACCTAAAATTAATCAGGCTCCACTACCTAACAATAGTGACATTCCAAAAAAACCTTTAGAACTTTGTATTGTCATTATGAGTTTGTAGTTATGTCATGTGGACTAACCAATGCTCCTGCAACTTTCATGAACTAGATAAATAGAGTGTTCAAGCAGTATTTGTAGTTTTTTTAATCATCTTTATCGATTCTATCCTCATTTAATCTAGGAATGAGGAAGAACAAACAACTCATTTTAGGGTTTTCATATAGACTCTCAAAGATCGCTTGATATTCTCTAAGTTTAGCAGATGTGAGTTTTGGTTGCAATTTGTTGCTTTCTTTTATCATTTAATGTCTAGTGGAGGGATCCAAGTTGATTTTCAAAAAAGATAAGTAATGAAACTAAGGCCCAGATAACCTCTTCTACATATATTACAAGTTTTTTGGGTTTGGCTTGTTATTACGGAAGATTCATAGAAGGATTTTCATCCATAGACTCTCCATTGAGTAGATTGAAACATAAAAGGTCAAGTTTTAGTGGTCAAATTATTGGGAGATAATCTTTGCAAAACATAAAGATAGGTTGTCGACAACTCTTGGTTTGACTCGATTAGAGGGTTCAGACACTTATGTGATATATTATAATGCATCATGGGTCTGCCTAGATTGTGTATTGATGTAGTAAGGTTAGGTTATAGCATATTATTCTAGAAAACTTTAGGTGCATGAGAAGAATTATCCGACTGATGACCTCAAGTTGTCATCAGTGCTGTTTGAGCTTAAGATTTGGAACATTACTTGTACGGTGTTCACATAGATATGTTAACCCACCATATGAGACTTCAGTATGCGTTCACCCAGAAGAAGTTGAATCTTTAATACAGGAGATGGTTTGAGTTCCTCAAGGACTATGACATGCGTGTGCATTACCATCCTGGTAAAGCCAACGTAGTAGCAGATGCTCTTAGCATACGATCTATGGGTAGTGTAGCAAATGTTGAGGAAGAAAGAAAAGAACTAGCACTACAACAAATTCATTTATTAGAAACAAATAATATTGTCATTAGAAACTCACATTTCATCACAAAAAGAATTTTTTGACCAAAAATAATTAGCCAGTCATTCATCCCTAAAGCATGGGTCACAAAATGCATATACAGAAAATTTAGTGTTTCCTCACTAAATTGAAATGTATTGACTACAAAAATATTTTCTTTTCCAAAATGCTTCGTATTTATGACAAATTTGCTCATTAGCAAAATTATTAAACACTATAGGTAAATCTATATTTTTATCACTAAATACTCTTTTATAGCCGATGAAAATTATGTTTCACTAACTATTTAGTTTAATTTGTGATGGTGCAATTTTAAACAAATATTTGATGTATTTCGTAGTCAAGCAAATAATATTCGTCACTAAAAGCAACATTTTACATACATTTCTTTGTCCTTAAAGGTAAAAGATAGTGAAATCATTATATTGAAATAATTTTATAGTTTAAAATATCATGTCGTCGCTTAAAATAATTCTTTTGCCTACAAAATAAAATTGTCACTAAAAAATATTATAATTTAGTAGGCAATTTTCTCGACAAAACTAAAATGTCATACTTTATTGACGAAAATGTTAATCATCTTAAATGTATTAGTCATTAATATTTGAGGTTTTGAAGATAAAGGGTGTGTTTGGTATGGAGGAAAATGTTTTCCATGGAAAATGTTTTCCTAGAAATTGTTTTCCTGGAAAACAAGTGAATTTTTGACTTATTTATTCATGTTTGGTTGGTGAGTAGAAAATATTTTCTTGAAATGATTTTGTGTTTGATTTATGAGTGGAAATTTTTTTTGAGAGATATCTTTTAATTTTACTAGAGTAAAAAATAATTTATGACATGAAAATATTTTTCAAAATCAAAATTATTAATTTTTTGGGGGTGGTGGGGGGTGGGGGCGGGGGGAGGGGAGGGGATACGAGTGAATTTTTTTTAAGTTGACAGTATTTTTAAAAAACAAAATTAATTTTTTGAAATTGAAAATATTTATTTAAATTGATGTTTTTCCAAAAAAAAATGTAATTTGAAATTAGAGGAGAGTTATGGAAAATGTTTTCTTCAATTTTTGAAGGGAAGTCGTTTTCCTTAATTTTGAGGAAAATGAGTTGATTTGGAAAAAATTTTCCGAAACTTTTGTCCCAACCAAACATGGGAAAATTGGAAAACATTTTCCAGAAAATGTTTTCCTTCATACAAAACACACTCAAAATATTTTGCGACTAATGACATTTATACTTGTAGCTATACTTTTACAATTTGTATTGAACTAGGTCTCTGTAAATTTAAAATTTTATTTATGATATTAAAATTATTAAGTAATAAAAATATAATAAACTTAATAGCATGAAATATTATGTTTTAATAATGAGCATAATACACCATACAAATTAAAATTAATGACGCATTAAAAGAAGTAAGATAATAATAAAAAATGACATAGTCGTATATTAATTAAGAACATCTGAAATGACATTCATTAGATAATATCGCAACATTCCAATGAAGGAAAAATATATTAAGTAAAAATTATTCTAACTAAGATATACTAAATATTAACAAAGAAGAGTAAACAAAATCGAGGCTACTTGATTGCTTTTCTAAATATCATTGTAAAAGCACTTCAGAAAACATTAGTCTTGATTTCCCCCATCATCAACCGGTCTAAAAGAAAAATAATTTATTTCTTACTTTATGACATCATGATATACAACATATCCAAGTGTAATCACCCAAATGGAATATGGGGAATAGAATGTAGAAATACCTTACATCAACCCTTATAGGATAGATAAGTTGTTTAACAAAGATAATCAACTCAAAAGAGATGTAACCAACACAAAGTTAAGAAAGAAAAATTGACAACATGAGTCACCATGTATCTTTTAAAACACCTAATATTAATACACACTTTCAAAAACATATTTCTAAAAATTTTAACAAAACAAGCGAGTGTCTGGATAATTCTAACTACGGATAAAAAAAAAGAAGAATTATTTAATAACAATCAACAAGTCAATATTAAATCAGAAGTCTATTAGTGAGCGAAAATAATTCTTAAAGGAAAGATTTGAATTAATAATTTGTCAATATGAGACATTGGATTGGTTTACATGAGAATTTTAGATTTGATCTTGGATTTAACTTAAGAGATGGATGGACGAGTAAAAAGATGGATTGGAAATATGAAATTGAAGTGAAATGGCAACAATTGCAAAGGACAAAAAGGCTAGAATTGCAATTAAATTAGAATAAGAGGCTAATATCGAAACGAATGGGATTGCGATATTGGCTACAAATTAAATAAATTTTAATGAATATTGCTATGATTTATGTGATTTAAAGGAAGGTTAAGAAAATGTTTTCAAATTAATTAAATGCTACATAGAATAAAAGTTTATGTAATTTTAAAATATTTAAGTAAAATAGTTATTTTTACTTTGACTATCGATAAGTATAAAAATTTAATACAATAAAATAATTTTATAAAAATTGCAATAATTTTTGTAAATTATTCATACTAAAATATGTAACTTTTAGGTAAAACCGATTAAAACATTAAACACAAAATATATTTGGGAAATACATATTGAATAGAATAACACTTTCAAAAGGGTTATAGGTCTGTTAAAATGGGGTGTCAACAACTTAAATGGTAGATATTGTTGTATGAGAACCCAAAAAGAGAAATGTGATAATCCCAACTACCTTTGATATCGGTCACACAAGCTCTCATCATATCCTCCTAAATTGTCGCTCTGCCTGCCCATATGTCTGTGGAAGAAATGTTGTACTAAGCTTAACTTGAGTACCAAGACCTTTCTGAAATAATTTCAAGAAATGAGAGGTAAACTGAGGAACTCTATCTAAGATGATAGACAAAATAACCCCATGTAACCTCACAATCTCATTAATGCAAAGCTTGGCATAGTCCCCTGCCGAATCTCTATTCTTGACCACCCAAAAGCCAGAAGACTTAGTCATCCTATCAACTTTCACCCAAATGGAGTCATGCTGTTTGCGAGTACGAGGTAACCCTATGATGAAATCCATCTTGATCACTTCCCACTTCTAAGTAGGAATATCGATCTTTTGAGTCATACCTCCTTATTTCTAATATTCTAGCTTGACTTGCTTGCAATTGGGGCTCTTACTCACAAAGTCTGCTATATCACTCTTGATGCCATTCCACCAATAGATTTGTCGCAGATCACAGTACATCTTTGTGGCATCTAGATGAATAGAATACCTAGAGTTATTGGCTTCGGTAAGAATATGCTGTCTCAACTCGACCACATCAGGAACACATAATCTACCCTGGTAGCGAAGTAAACCATCTCCCCCTTGGGAGAAAACCTCCACTCTTTGATTATGGACTGCACCCTTAAGTTTAGGCAAAATTGGATCACTGTCTTGCTTTAACTTAAAATTCACTACAAAAGAAGATTCTTCCCCATTCTGAACTGTTACACCATTGTATGATATGCTCATAAGGCGGACTCCTAAGCGAGCAAGCCTGTCAACATCCTTCACAATATCCTTACATTCATCCTCAACATGGGCTACACTACCCAAAGATAATCTGTTGAGGGAATCTTCTACTACACTCGCCTTACCAGGATGCTAATGCATACTCATATCATAATCCTTGACGAATTCAAGCCATCTCCTCCAGCGAAGATTCAACTCTTTCTAGGTGAACACATACTGAAGGCTCTTATGGTCAGTGAACACATCTACGTGAACACCATACAAGTAGTGTCTCCAGATCTTCAGTGCAAACACCACTACTGCAAACTCGAGGTCATGAGTTGGATAATTTTTCTCATGCACTTTTAGTTGTCTAGAAGCATACACTAACACCTTATATCGTTCCATCAACACACAACAAAGGCAAACTCTAGATGCATCGTAATAGGTCACATTACCATCTAAACCCTTTAGTAGAGTCAAGACAGGAGCTGTATTCAATCTACTTTCCAATTATGCGATGCTTTTCTCACAATCATCTGACTGTTGGAACTCGACCATCTTCCAAGTAAACCTATTTAATTGTGAGGATATGGATGAAAATCCTTCGACAAACCTTCTGTGATAACATGCTGGACCTAAGAAACTTGTAATATCTATAGCGGAGGTAGGTCTGGGCCACTGTTTCACTGCTTTTAATTTTTATGAATCCACTTGGATCCCTTCTGTAGATATAATGCGACCAAGGAAAGCAACAGATTTCAACCATAACTCATATTTGCTGAACTTAGAGAATAACTAGCGATCCTTGAGAGTCTGTAACACAATTTTCAAATGACTCACATGTTCTTCCTCATTCCTAGAGTAAATGCGGATATCATCAATACAGACGATAACGAACAAGTCCAAGTACTGTTTGAACACTCTGTTTATCAAATGCAAGAAAGCCGCAGGAGCATTGGTTAGTCCAAACGACATAACTAAAAATTCATAATGACCATACCCAGTTCTGAAGGCTGTTTTCAGAATGTAATTATCTCTGAATCTAAGCTTATGATAACCCAATCTGACGTCTATCATTCATAAATTGATAACACCCGTCAAACAACTCATCCATCCTAGGGATAAGATACCTATTCTTGAGAGAACCATATTTCTTGTTTATGAACAACACTGGTGTACCCCATGGTGAAATACTAGGTCTGATGATGCCCTTATCTAGAAGGTCTTTCAACTACTCTTTAAATTCCTTAAGCTCTGCTGGAGCCATTCTATTAAGAGGAATAGAAATAGGCTGCGTATCTGGAAGGAGATCAATTCCAAATTCGATTTCCCTTTCGGGAGGGACTGTGGGAAGATCTTCTGGAAACTCAAAGACTACTGGAACCAACTGAAAAGTTGGGGTTTCAAGGCTAGAATCCTTAACCCGAACTAGATGATAGAGATAACTCTTAGATATCATATATCTTGCCTTAAGGTAAGAAATAAATCAACCCATAGTATCTAAGCTACTAACCTTGCATTCTAAGGTTGGTTCTTTTGGAAACTTGAAACAAACAATCCTAGTTCTACAATCGATTGAGGCATAACATGAGTGTAACCAATCTATACCTATAATAACATAAAAATCTACCATTTCTAACTCTACTACATCTTTTGAGGTGACTTTCTGAGATATTGTGACAAAGTAATTTCTATATATCCTTCTAGCTATAACTGGGTTTCAGAGTGGAGTAGAGATTGAGAAAGGTTCTGAGGGAGTTTTATGGACATACACTGAATTGGAGTGCTATACCGAGTTACAAAAGACAAAGTCATGTCTGTTGTTTTACCACTGAGCGAACCATATGTGAGTCACATCCTTGAGTTTGTAGGATGCCAACCTCACTTATCACTACCAGTTACTTATATCACACAAAAATAGTTTCTTGACCTCATCAATGAACTTCTGTGTAAACTTACCAACTTGCGACCATAAAAACTTAGGTGGATTCATCATTAAAAAATCACAAACTCTTGCTGCTACTAATCAGTCATATCTATTAGTAGAAACTAGAACCTGCTTATTATTTTGGTTGGTCATAATCTGAGCCAAAAGCTGAATTGGAATGCTTAAACTCTGCATTTTAATTTCCTTATCTAGTACTAGAGGAATTGCGTTAGCATAGCGTGAATTAGCATTCCATGTCTAGGCTCTACAAGAAGTTATTCTCTTAAGAGCACAACGTCAAGTTAGAATGGAATTGAATCATACCTTACGCACAATAAGAGTAACAAGAAAGTGAAGTTTTTCCTAAAACACTTTATAGGCTCCCTCTCATTAGATGTGGTGCACTTCACACCCATGAAAATGACTCTACTTAGTGCGTATTTTTAGATCCTAGGACACTTAAACCTAGTTCTCTGATACCAAGTTTTGTCACGCCCAAGCTATCCCCAAGATGCGGACATGAACCCTAGGACCACAACAGAGCCCAAGCTAACCCAGCTGGCATGATCATGAGTATACTAAATATAATTAACTAATGCGGAAGCGAAATCATAACTTATAATAAAAAGATGGGGAACACCATATTCTATAACTGAGATTTATGAAAAAATAATGAGTTTAATATAAATAAATATTAACTCACTACTAAGCTAAAACTAACTATGTCTAATAAGCATCTAAACTGGACTAGAAAAATTTGGATAAGCCTAGTTAAATCTAGTAAACCTATAACTAAATGACTAAAGAATGAAATGAAACTCATGACTCTTGTCCTCAAAAAATGAGGACTGACCAGTGAATCTGCTAAACTAAAGATCGAAAAGCGATCTATGCATGATCTAGATGGTGAGAACCTGAACCTTGATAACGAGATGATGTAGCACACATATGTGTCAATAGTTGAAAGGTATTGAGCACGTAGGATAGAATAAAGCTAAATTTAAACATAACTAAACAAGCACAAAAACAAGTATAATAATTTAAACATGATATGTTGATTTCTGAGCTAACTTGATGCAATGACAAATTTATTACATGCTGAGACTGAATACTGAATATAAAGATAAATGGTCAATGCAGAGAGTCCGACTCAATTATGGGTGCTACTAATAACCAATAATAAAAACACATGAGCTAAATATGGAGTCCGATGTATACGCTCTATCGAGAGGACCCAATATACCTTTCCAAAGGTATAAAGGCATGCTGGCGTGATCACTAAACAGATTGCCCACAGACGGGACTTACAACCTACTTGGCTAGTAGTTCTAGGACTAATTGGGTACGCTGAACTCTAGTCAAACTCGGTATTATTCTACTCCTAGTGAATTATGCAAATTAACTGATTATGTTTGAGTTTCTGTAAATACTGGATTGCTCGAAACTGAATATGCAAACTGAGAATGCTATAATTAATCTGGTAATTATAATCATGATTTAGCAATAGATAGCAAACACATGTTCATATGTGAAACCAACATCATATAATATCATCCACATGTAAGATCATTATTTACATATCATTTATTTTTGTAAGCATATACATAAATAATAAAGTCCTTCCAAGACTTCCTTCTAGGATAACTAGTGCAATATATAGGTAGAGTCTCATACCCCTACCTAGACTAAGATAAATTCTTTAGGTCATCTTTGATAGAGTTCAATCCTTTAGTTCATTTTACCTTTTGGGAACATATTTCCCAAACCGACATAGACCACATGGGCTAATGTGGAATCTGGTCTCATGAAACCTTACACTTAAAGAAGGCAGACTACTTGCCAAGGTAATACAGAAATGTGAACATAAAAACTATGGGGGCAATATAGTTAAATAATTAGGAAATATAGCTGGGACCCTCTTTATGCTACATGAATTTTAGTCTCGAATCTCAACAGTAAAATGTAGGAAAAGACACTCCTCACTCTAGGTCACTCGGTGATACGCTAGAGTCTTTTTTTGAAATATCATTAATGTCTTTATTAATAATCATAGATTATTGTAGGTCATAGGTTATAACCCTTGTAAATTAATCATCATCATAACTCAATAATAATTGCATGAGTATGGTCCTTTCATTACAATTCATTTAGGTGAAGTTAGCACATTAACATTCTCATATCATGATGAGGCACATTGGTTAATCATTCACCATCCTTATAACAGTTACATCTTAAGCCAACACCTCACAATCATACTGAGGCTTTTCAATTTAACATCATACCATCTTATCAATCCTAATACAAGGCACACTTTGATTCAACATCATTACCTAATTACAATAAACCATAATATTAAGTAAAGGATAGGGATCACAAGACTTACCAAGTCTCCTTCGTAATCCATCATCAAGGTATTACCGTCAATCCTTAATTAAAACCAATTAGGGTATAAAATCATCGCAATTTAATGACCAAAACTAAAATAAGGCTATAAGAATCACTACATCACAATTTCATCATTTCATAATATTATTCATAACCTAGATCATCTTATCAAGAACTAGCATGAAGGACTAAAAATCACCCTAATTTATTCATTATTAGATCAACAACGTCATGTAGTAGTAATTCAACCAATAACCAAGTAAATCGAAATAATATAACCTAATTCAGATCAAGATTATAACCTACGGTTGAGCGGTATATGTCATCTTCTACAAACTAGACCAAACCATCAAGAATATCATAATTAAGTTAAAATACATGTTAATATATTCATAATATAGAAAAGAAATCCTAAACAAATCAATTTATAACATGATTTTCAAGATTAGAAAACACCCACTTGAAAACCCAACTTTTGAAATCAATTTGATGGAACCCTTTCTGGAAATAGGTATCAAAGGTGAACAATATCCCATACCTTACTAATTGTGAATATTTATGGAGGAATTTTACCATTTTAAGCCCTTAAAACCTCTCTTAGATTGGTCTTCAATGGTGTTCTTCACTAAAGAGAGAAAGAAGAGAGCTTTGTTCTGTGAGTTGTGATTAGTATAATGTAGTTGGGGTATTTATATAGGGTGTTAATTAAATTCATTAGGATTAAATAATCCCCTAAATAAAAACCTAACCCCTTAATTAATTAATTAGGACTTAAAAAAATCGTGCAGAAAAATTGAAACCTCACAGACGAGACCTCGACCAACAGTCCGTTTGTGAGTCGATGGTTCCTACTCCCTTTCATTCTACAATTCGTTGTTTTATGTAGAGACTTTAAAAAAGAGGTCCTTAAAGGAATTAGATAAGTTTTGCTCGATGGATGGCATCGACGCCCAATCTATCCATACACGTTTCATTGATGGCCTTTAGTGGGTGCAGACTGCCTAGGGAGTGTTTGACTCCAACATGCAAGGGTCCTCCTCAAGGGACCTTGGTCTGTCCTTGGGGAGTCGTACCTGGAAGTTTCGACCATGAATCAACTTAAATACATATATCCTTTCACCAATTTTTATCCTTTTTCTGACTTTGAAAAGCTAGTCAAATAGACTATGGCACGCTAGTACCTCCTTGAACTAGTTTTCTAAAGTCATGGACGTTCATGGACATTTTGGTTTGTAGACTTCTTAAATGACTTATATTAATTAAAATGGACCTTGAAAAGTATCTATACCTTATTACACTATTTTTAGTCTCTAAGAAATGTCTTTGATTTTCGAAGTGTTACAATGCATATTGTCATTTAAGAAGATTCACACTTCAACATAAGTTTACAAACACAAGGTATCATTATAGCCTATCATGATCATATATAAGTATATAAGAAAACACATACTTTAACTTCACATGTATATGCAACTCATCAAGACATATAAAATGACCAAACACTCAAGTTATACATGATAACATAATACCTAAAGTAATATCGATGAGGCCACATTAATTCAAAATTCATAAAGTAATGCCGACAAGACCACATTATCAACAATTATAACATATAAGAACCGCCACCATAAGTGAACCATGCCAATCATCATCATAATATAAGAGCTATGCAACATAATAGAAAGAGAGTTTGGGCAGCATACCACCAATCCAATATCACAACTTCAATACACATCCAATTCAACCAACACAATACTCAAAGGACCTTACCAATGGCCATGAACCCCAATTCAATCCAATAATAATATTGTACAAAGAATACAAAGTAAATAATTATGAATTCATCAATTTATGACAGCCGACACATGATTCTAACATAGTTCATTCATAATTCAATAGCCCAACTCAAACTACAAATAATTCAATAGTATAAAACATGATCACATCACCTTAGCAAACCCAAATATAGGGTTTGATAAGAACAAGGTTTCATGGATATTTTCATTGAAAAACATCAATTATACATCAATAATATCATATCTTAATTTTTGAAAACGTTTCATTCAAGAAAACGTGACTTAGAGTAGAAATTGGACTTTTCATATTTTTGATATCTTAGAAAAATTACTGTAAGGTGATACTAAACCTTAGATGAAGCAATCCCATAAATTATTAGAAGTATCTAAAGAAAAATGAAGAAGAAACTCCATTGAAGATCCATCATAAAGCTCCATCTTCACCTTGAGCTCTCATAAAGGTTTTTGGAGAAACATTTGGAGGGAATGGGTTTAGATCTAGGTGCTAGGGTCTAAATAATAGTTCAATGACTTAAATACTATTAAAATACCCATACACACCAAAATTATGGACCTCCTTTTTTTTATATAGGTCTTGGGATGAATTTCCCAAAAACCTCAAGCCTAACAGTGAAGCAGGCAGATTTGCAGGTGCCATTGACGCCTATCACCAACGATCGTTGACTACCTACGCCCCTTCGATGGTGTAATGTTAGTTGGGCCTGCAACTCCACAACTACAGGCAATATTGAATCCATCAAACGAAGAGCCGTCGCCTGGTCGGTTGGCTTTCGTTTGGCTACTTTCAGGCATTGTTGAGATCTAAGTTGGGGTCCTCTTCTAGAGGCTCTTGTGGGTCCTATATGGAGTCATTCCATTTGAAAACTAAGTTAACCATTTAAGGAAGTCATAAACTCATGATACACTTATATGCACATGCAAGTACATAAGCACTAGTCATTGAATGTCTTGGTCATCCCTAGATGTTTGACTTCAATTTCAATGGACATGACTTCAAGACTCACAAACACCTTAATTATGATATTTATGAGACTTTTTAATATTGGTGAATATATATATAAACCTAGTTCATTTTATGGTTGTTTTATTCTTTCCCACTTAAAGAATATTCGTTCTTGAATGACACTTAAGGACTTATAGAGATAACAACCAAAGCATCAACCCATTCTCAAACTTAAAACATCATAATCCAAACACTAAATAAACAGGAACATAACTCTATGTATACCAATGCTTATTAACATCTTTCCTATAGACATCATAACAAATTCTCATAAAAGCACAATTTAAGCAACATTTCAATTTTTCTTACAGTGCATGTGCGTCATGATTTAACAAAAGCAAACACTTAAGCAATTTCTTGTAAATGCTCAACAAACAAATATTGTATAACAATTTAGACATGCTCCTTATCAACTTATTGAAGCAATTATCAACCTACGTTAGATTCACATGAACAATGAGGAAGATACCATACATGAAAACTCATATTTGCATTCAACGAAAACTCAACCGAAACATACATATCATAAGGAGAATGTTTGGAAACTCCATTTTGACAAAAGACTCCAACATAAACCAAGTTAATATGAACTCTTTGTTTTAAGATTGAATAAAAATATAAGGAAAAAATAAGGACATCTCACTCCCAACAACCAATACTCTCCATCATACTCCCTCACTTAGGAGAAACCCAATCTAAGGTTAACATAACTATTTTGCAAGGAACTCCCTCAAGGAAATTGAAACCTCAACTAACACCTTCTCACCAACTCTTCAATATGCTAGACCTCTTAAAACAAATTGTAAAACCAAGGACTGTCAAAAGTCTCATCATCTAATGAACAACATCCCCCTTTATTAGGAGAAACTCACATTTACTCTTTCTAACTTCACCGCCTTCCCTTCTAAGGTCGGATCTAAAATACTTTAAACCTTCTCAACTACCACTCCCTTCAACTTTTTAACACTATACTTCACCATTTCTTCAAATTATACTACCCTTAAAAAGGTAACTAAACCATTTTAAGGTAACCATAACAACTTTCCATATCCCATCTACAAAGTCACATTTCACCTTTTCTATTCCTCAACCCAAACTTCACAAAGGTCATACTCAAAGGACCAACACATAAAGGAACAAGGGAAAGACACCATATATAAACCTCTTAGGCACGATTGGAACATTGAAGACATGAAACTTTTCCTAGCACTCAATATCCTCCGATTCATAATGTGGCGCGCTTCACATTATGAACAAGACTCTATTGAATATGGTTTATGAGACAAACTAAGACACTCCCATACATTATGCTCTCATACCATCTTTGTCACGACCCAAAAGTACATTTAAAAATTTGAGCATTCTTTAGTTTTCACACAACATATGAGACTCTGAAAAGTCTCACTAAATCCACCTGTATCAATCATCGAATAATGGACACTCTAAAATAAGTAAGGATTTAGAACATTTAATCACACATGAAGAGTTATTTCAATAGCATACGCAAGAGGAAGACTTCCATCAAAAAAATAAAACTTTACAATGTCTCATTGTACCATCGATACTTTGTATAATATAGCATTTGGGACTAAGCCCATACAAGTCACAAAAATAAAGACTAAGACATAAAGGAACATGTGTGTGTTGTCCTCGAATCAATGAGGCTCACAAATGATTCATACTCAACCCTTAGAAACCTATCCTCTATGGCATATCAAGACTTCCCATTCCCTACACATTAGTAAAAAAGGGAAAAGAAGGGGTTAGCACATTAGATGTACTAAGTATGGAAGCCATGCAAAAATCATGAAAAAAGGGACATTTAGTATAGAAAATGCTTTCATGATTTGAGATAAAACCTTCATCAAATAGTTTAAGAGACATCAAACAACTCAATAATCAATATATAAGACACAATACAAATTAACTCAATTTATGGAAAGGTTACAGTAACCATACAGTGACCTTATATTGATTTCATTGTGATTTGATATATCATTTAAAGACCAAAAGGTAGCATTAAAGACCACATGAAAACAAATAAACATACTCACATAGATTCCCTACTAAAGGTTATCCTAGGACTCACCTAGGAAGTTATGAAGTGTTCAACCGTACAACCCCTTCACACACACCTAGATGATCCCTAGGACTACCTAATGTTATTCCAATACAACACTTGTCTCACCAATACACATAAAATTGATACCCTCCTACCAACGTTTATTCTAAGGTTCACTTGACTGAGTTATGGAACAATCATCCATATAGTCGTTTCATACACACCAAAGAAGTCCTTTAGAGTAACTAAGATAGGATCATTATCATTTCACCAATTAGACTCCCTACTTAGAATAACCTTAAGACTCACCAAAGTAAGACATAAAGAGAACATCCATACCCCCTCTCCAAGCGTACCTAAGAAAATCTCAAAGCTACTCTAGATAGATACCCTTTTAAATTAAAAAGTCATTACCTAAGTCATTAAGTTCATTAAGTCATTTAGGAGACATTTAACAATTAAGGACATTCAAGTAATGGTCTTGCTGAAGACTAGGTATTTACTCACTAATATCTTCAAAGCCAAATCGTGCAATGTCTACAAAGAATGCCATACCACCACTTAAACTTCATTGAACTTCTCCAACACTTGTAGGTATCCCATATGATGAGACTTTGTATTAAATGACATTAACTATGTTGTATATGCATGGAATATAGAGCTATAACCTACTCTAATGGAGGGTGTTCTACTTGCAAATGGTAGAAGGAGGACATATCCCATGTAGGTAGATGGTTAAGGAATACAAAGGGTTTATATATACTCTTGACTGATCCTGAACTAGAGCTACTTCCCAAAACATATTATCTCTATGCTAGCCTTTGTTATCATACATTAATTCAATAAAGGAGTACATGAAGATGTTCCATATATATTTCACAACAAAATCACAACCTTACCAAAGAGGGTCCACTTAGGCTGCGTGCAATGGTTAAGATGATAGCTCAAGGACTTTCCTAACACTGATTTCATGTTGTTCTAGCCAATCAACCCTAATTCCACCATTCACAGATTAATGATACCATTATGACTTTTAACTGCAAGGATATCATAACCTTCAAAGTAGGTTGAAGGTTCCACATAACTGACATTCTTAACTATGTTCAAGGTCTAATGTCAATCACACATACAAGACATTAGAACCTTTAGCATACTAAGTCAAGAATTCATATTCACATGTTAAGTGCATCAAGTAAGGGACATAAGTCTACCTAAACAACATACACACATACTTCACCATATCACATATATCATATCTATCAAGAAACACATAGGATCAACTCAGCATACTTATTAATCATCCTACACACTTCTATAGAATCATTAACATATAACATCATACGGTGCATATAGTCATTTAAGAAGATTCACAATTCAACATCAAATTTGCACACACAAGGCATCACAATAGCCTATCATGATTACAGATAAGTACTTAGAGGAATTGTCAAGACCCACACATATACCTTAGAATTTAGGGCATCTCCTTGGGTCATGACAAAATGTTCTTGGCCTCTCGTAGGTCTTGTACAAGTCCTTTTACATAATTAATTACATACATGTACAAGAAGTAGTGCGGAATTAAAACTTTTTACACGATGTATCTTAAACATCTTTTCATTTTAAAATCATACAAAAGTCTAAGTCTCAACATATAACATTCTTAGATTTAAGATATACTTGGGACACAACCCATAAAATATGGGTATAACTATCTAAAATCTATAACAATACTTTGAATTTAAAAGACATCTAAAGATGATTATGCTCTCGAGTCAAGTGAGGACATATTTCAACTTTTCATGAACGATAACTGGATTCCATGATTTCCTTCAAGATCCTTTTCACCTTCAACATAAACCTTTAGATATAATAAAATATATGGAATTAGTTTAAACACTTGTACTAAGTATGGCATAGTGTATAAAATAATTAAAACACACATTTATTGGAAACATGCTCTTTTTGATTAAAAGAACATTCTATTAGCATAAGAATAACGTTTAACACCATAGAAACACATAAGAGTTCACATAAGCATTTTACCTCATTTTAAGAAACATTACAGTAAGCATGGCCAATTTACAGTGAATAACTTCAAACATTACAGTGAGCTCTTTCTGACATGCATACTTCTCACTAAAAGCAATCCTAAGACTTACTTAAGTAAGAAAAAGAGAGACCACCCATACAACGTATCTAGCAACACCTTAATGATCCTTATGACTACCTATAATAAAATATATACACTTAAAATACACCAAAAACATGTAATAAGATCCTTTTCCCAATTCTAAGATTCACTTGATTGAGTTGTGAAGCAATTGCCCATACAATCCCTTAACACACACTTAATAGAACCTTTAGATTACCTAAGATAATATCATTCTAATCTCATACAATAACATATATATAATTTGACATTCTCATCCCAAAGTTTATCAAAAGAGTTATTTAAGTATATAAAGAAGAGAATGTCCACGTTTCACATCCCGAAACCACACCCTAGAAGTTAGGGGTAATCTCGGATTGCAACCGGCATACTTGACCTCTCGGAGGTTTGTACAAGCCCTAACAAATCATTCATCGCATAAACATAGTGAAAAGTACTAAAGAATTTAAAACTTTTCACAAAATATTTCAGTGTTTAAAACTCTTTCATATAAAGTCATAGGAAATACTAAGTCTCAGTTTAATAAATTTTAAGACACGAGGATACTTGGGTCACGTCCTGTACTTCAAAATATTGAAATACTTAGTCTGTTGCAATACATCGAAAATAAACATAAAAGACATATACTCCATCGAGTCAAATGAGTACATACTTCAACTTTTGTTGAACGGCACTACGATTCAAGTCTTCACATCCCAAAAGCTCCTCACCTACCAACAACTATAGAGATAACTAAAATCATGGATTAGTACAAGCACATGTACTAAGTATGACATAATGCCTAAAAATCATGAAAACAAACATTTATTAGAAATATACATCTTTTCATTTAAAAAACCTAGTATAATCATCAGAGAAACATTTAAACCAATCATCATAATTATTGATGTCACTTTACAGTAACCTCAACTCACTGTTACAGTGAATTCCTTCACTATAAAGTGAAGTTGCTTATCTTCAACTTAAACATCTTTTGGTATGTTATCATTCCACTTAAATTTATTCTAAGATTTAATTAGGAAACACAAAAAGAGACTGCCCATACACTCTCTCTAGGAATGCCTAAATGATCCTCAAGACTACTTATAATGAGTCACATACACACTCACAAGACATCAAAGCATACACACATAGATAATATGACATTCTCCTTCCAAAGGCTATCAAATGACCTACTTAAGTAAATTAAGAAGATAACGCCTGTGATTGACCTCTCCATGATTACTTATGTAATCGTTAAGACTACCTAAGGCTTAGATCTAGTCTACATATTCAACCAATTTCTCTAACTAGAGTCATTCATAAGACACATACAGGTAAAATACGAAGTAACCATTCCTATGCCCTGTTACACCTTAACTATACAACGTTTAACTACTCTACATAAGTACTAATTCATTAAGTATACTTTCTTAACATAAGCCATTACATTCATTCATTCATTTACGAAACATTCAACACATAAAGGACATTCAAGTAATATTCTATGACACGACGTGGGAACTCAAAGTAACAGCTTCAAAGCCTATTGTGCATCGTCAAGATAGCGTCTCATACCACCACCTAAACTTCATATAACTTCTCTAATACTAATAGGTTCTATATATGGTTAGAATAGGCAATAATTGACATAGACCATAATAGCAAGACATGGAATCTGACCTTACTCGAATGAGGTTTTTCTACTTGCCAATGGTAGGACATAGACATATCCCATGTAGGAAGATGATTGAGGAATATGAAGGGCATTCTTTGTAATCTAGTTTTATTCTTTAACTATAAATAGTTCACTTGACATATTCACTCGGTTCTAGCCTTATTTCTCATATAATAATTTACACTTAAGGTTCACATCAAAGGGTTCCATAACATGTTAATAACCCAATCACATTTACCCTACCAAATTAAGGTCCAGTGAGGTTACCACACAATGGTGACAAAAAGCTCATGATGACATTCCTAAGGATTAATATGATTCCGTTCTTGCCAATAAACCTTAAGTCTATTATTCCTTTAATTTGATGGATACTATTACGATTGACGACTTCAACAGTCATAAATTACCACTAGGTTCAAGGTTTCACATAAAAGGCCCTCTTAACTTCATTTAAGGTCACATTCCATTCATACAATAAAGGCTAATAGACTTTAGCATCCTAAGTCAAGGCATCACATATTAACATTCATATATACTTTAAGCAAGGGACCGATGTAACCTTTAATTCATCATATATACATTAATATCATCATCAATATGACCAATATAGACTAATATTGTCAAGTAAAAACAACCATGCATTAACTCTAAGATTATACATACAAAGCAATATTCATAGTCTAACATGATCACCTATATAACATCCATAAACGAACACATACTTTCATATAATTTAACATGCAGACAGTTATCATGATTCTTGACAAAAAAATCATGAAAATGATGGCGTAGGGTAGAAACACTTCGTGAATGCAATAGTATGTTTTCGTCATAAGAGAAACAACCTCTAAATCCAGTTTTGTCATTAGGATAGGAGGGAAATCGACAGCTTGACGGAGAGCTTGCCCGACCGCCATGGATGACGTGGGGAACCTTTATGACGTCCTTCACCTCCGAAATCCTGGGTTTTGGAAAATGAATTTCTTGAATATTCATATATCTATTTTTCGTATAGATCTGTGGGTACACTGATCTCTGTGTGAGATTTCTTTTGACATTTTCTTTATACTCAATTTCTACTTATCATCTTGAAAAGAAGACTCTCTTAAGTTCTAGAGTTTCGAATGTCTCTTAGCATGGGAAGGAGCTCAGACTTCCTTAGAGGGATATAAGCTTGAATGACCATATGTACGGGTCTCAGTTATTAGATCTAGATAAAATTGGGCAATGAGTTGTTAGAATGAATGAATGAGGTCGCCTCTTCGCCCTATGGAAACTAACCTTATTGTCCTTGTCACAAAAAATAGCTTTTTGAATCAATAAATGAAGACTATTGAATCAGCTTTTTGGAATAGAAAGGGAGGGGGAATATGCCAATTAACTTGTTGCAGGGGACAAAGCTGGGGACTGCAAGATTCTTTATCAATGATGCAGCATTACCGCAGTTGTATGTACTTGCATTTCTTTTCTGCTGTTAGCATGCTTTGATGCCATAGAATCAATAGTTGACACGCACAAAACAAAATAGAAAGAAAGGCTCTTTGAACGATCCCGTACTATCTCATCCGCTGCTCTAGCTAATTGTCCCCCCTTTCCAAGTGTGATTTCTATCTTATATATGGTCGTGCCTAAGGGCTAGATTCTTCTTTTAATCAATTCCCAAATAGTTTTTCGAGCTACTTCCAAAGCATAGGGCTTTCTGGATGTAGATGATGATATCTATAGAGATGGATCTTATATATATCATAGAATGAAGTAGCATATGGGTGGATATATATATATATCCAAATCTGCCTAATCACTCATGTTATGATCTATATCCTGGGTCTTCCCGTTCCGTCATCTGACTTCTGTTCTTCATCTATCATTCAGAGCGAATGAATCTATGAAATTAGGTCGATACTTCCATATATTATGGGTAAGGTAGGAGACATCTATATTTTTCCCCGGGGGAATCTTTTGAATTCCCACTGTTAGCTTTCAATTCGCCTCTTACCATCAAATGAATTATGAATAACCCGTCCTACTCTCTTTGAAAGAAGGGGCGCTTCCGGTTCTGTCAGTGGTTGAAATAATTTTATCTTCTCCATATTAGTATTTCTCGTCAGTCAATAATTTTTTATGAGGAACTACTGAACTCAATCACTTGATTGCCTTACTATTTAGTTTTCTATTGAGGTCTATCCTGCAGAGGTAGTCAAATTGGATTAGTGATCGATTTCTATGTTTCGTCGTAAACAAATTTTTTATTTCAAATTACGTAAATCAATATTTCAAACCGCACTCAATGGTAAGGCATTTCCCATTTTAATAGGAACTTCTTTACCAGAAAGAATGGTATCTCCAATTATACCCCCTCTTGGAGGTAATATATATCTCCTCTCACCATCCCTATAGTGTAGGAGACAAATTTTAGAGTCAGGAGCTAGAAAGCCGGCTAGCGTTCCACTTGCACTTGATTTGAAAAAACTGGACAGAAGGGCAAAGAAATGCTACATTAGTACAACAATCTTTTTAGAAAAACAAATGGAGAGCGCTTTAGTGGCCAATGGCTTTAGCCCAGAATCGATTCTCATCGAAATGGGAAAATACGATTGATAAACTATACAAATAATTACATTACTTCAATTAATTTACCGACAACGCCATGATCATCATATTACCTAAAGATACACCGCCACCATAAATGGAAGATACCAATGAAAATATAATTGAAGTCTAATTAACATCAAAATAAATGATATAGGGCATCTTTCAACAACATCATCCTCAACACCTTATCCGATGTCAAATCAGCACAATCGATATCACAAGGCCCTTACCCATGGACATAACCAACAATTTAACATAATTGTAATGATATTAATGAAACAAGGTCAAATAACTACATATTAAGCAATCCAATACAACCTAGATATGATTTTACTACAATTATCACATCATTAGACAACCAATAGAAACTTGTACTATAATTCATAAACATTAGGTCAATATCAAGTAACCTATATCATTTCAAAAACTAGTGTTCATAGTTTATTTTAGGTTAAAATTATCAATACAATAAAATTTTATTACATAATAAACGTTTAACAAGAACCAATTGTAGAATAATGAAATTTTGACAATTCAACTTTGACAACTTTAGAATACATCTTGAAAGTTGAGCTCCTTGATTAAAAGAGTTTGAAAGAAAAAAGTACATACCTTGATGAACATAATTCTTCAATTGATGAAAATCTCCACTCTATTCGTCACTCCAAGCCCTTCCTTGAGTTTTGACAGCAATGCAGTTCTAGAGTGAATTCTAAGGGATTAGGGTTTTTTATTTGGAAGAATGTAATCTTCTAAGTGTTAAACGCTTATATGAACGTTAAAGATACACAAGAGACCCCTAAATAACTTCCAATACTCTTATTTGGAAGTAAGGTTAAATTACAAGTTCACCCCTCAACTAACAGTGAACCTGCACCTAACACATCTTTACAGACGTAAGCCAACCTACAGACCGTCCTATGACCAACGGATCGCCCTGTTTGTCTGTGTTCTGGGAATGAGGCTTTTCCTTGGTCCTTATTTTCACCAGTATAAGTCCAAAACAACGTGACCCAACCAACGGGGTATCTATTGACCCACTGGGCGTCGACTGCCTCTGTGGTTTGGATTGTCTTTGGCAGCCTTGGCATCAATTTTGGGTCCTTCTTCAAGAACCCTTGGATGGCCGTAGGGGATGTTTGGCCATAAATTTCAAACCCAAACATTACCAAATAAAATTTTATCTCCTCTCACATGTACTTAATCAAAAACAATCACATAAAACTCGACAAAATATGCTTAGACAGACAAGGTCATTTCAAGGCAACACGTTCGAACGTCATGGATGTTTGACCTCAAAACTCCACGAAACTCGACACATTGCTTATATATTTTATAATAACTAAGTTAATGATAATAAAATATCATAAATCACACATAAACACATTGAACCACATATGAGGCACATAGGTGACTTAATCGTCGAAGGTCTTAGTCGTCTCTTGATGTTTGACTTCTAATGAACCTAAACTATTAGACTCTACCTCAATAAAACAGTATAGACCTATTCTTTACCTAATAACATCATTACCAACATGTTAGGATCTAGTTCACCGAAGTTATTATCGGGGTCTTACAATCTCCCGCACATCGACTACATTCGTCCTTAAATGACACTTGTCAGTCTCCGAACACTTCAAAAAATAGTGATTCAACTAGAAGCTCATGAAAATACTGAAAACATAACCAAGAAGAAAACATCAATTTCACATAACCAAGAGAATCATAACACAACAAGAAACTAGAAAACAATTCTACAACTCATTATGCTTCAAAACTCACATGCCTCATTCCAAATAACGAAAATATTTTATATTCAATATTATACTCATATATCTAATTTCTAACCACTTTACAACAATTTTGGACTAAAGAATCAATTATTCAAATTTTCAAAAAT
This sequence comes from Solanum lycopersicum, assembly GCF_036512215.1. NCBI lineage: Eukaryota > Viridiplantae > Streptophyta > Magnoliopsida > Solanales > Solanaceae > Solanum > Solanum lycopersicum. The sequence continues at coordinate 39,791,386 of NC_090806.1, read as the reverse complement.
TAAACAGTGAGTAGACAGTACCCTTACATTGAATTTAGCAATTTTTTTAATAAATGCAACTTTTAAGAAATTTAAGATAGAAACATGCTAATATTCAAAGGTACCATCATATGAAAAAATGTTACAACATAATCATAGTTTCATATAATGCACAATGCAAGAAATTATACAATCAATTTCAACAAAAGTCTGAAACAGATTGGACATGTAACATGCTTCTATGAATTTCTATCCCATCTACTAACCATACTCCCCCACTTTGAAGGAACTAATATCAACAAAAAGAAATGCAAGGAATTAGCCTCATCATCATCATCATTCTCATACGGCTTTGATCCTCTTGCCCTAAGTTCATAGAAATGCCTCTTTGTTGGAGCATCATCCTTTGGAACACTAGGAGAAACTTGGTTACCCTCTTTTTCTATAGAAGAAATGTGAGGAAAATCTCTCACTCTATGTCCTTTATCGTCACAACCATAGAAACTCCCGATACCCCTGAGACACTCACCATAATGCCTATTTGCACAAGTGAAATATGTAGGTTTGACACCTTGAGAAACACCTCATTTCTCCCATTTCACCTTAACACTCTTAGGTTCTTCTTTTGTTTGATCTTGGTCACTAAAACCACCCCTTTTTTATGTTCCTAGCCATCCTCCTAATTTTAGACTCTTCAATTGATTGGGAATAGACCATGAGTCTAGATAGGGTTATATCATTATGTAGCATCAGTGTACGTCATTCCTCCCACACTAGATCGGCTCCACCCGTCACAAAATGACTCATTTCATCCCTTTGATTTGATACAAGAGATGGGTCATATCCAGATAAAATTGAGAACTTCAAAGAGTATTACTCAACACTCATATTTCCTTGCATGATTTGATAAAATACTCTACCATAACTTCTCTCCCCTCACGGGAAAAGTACTTAGAAAGAAAAGCTTCCATAAATTCTCTCCACTTAATAGGAATCGATTCCTCTGGCCTATATCCTTCCATGGCGTGTACCATATTTTACAAACAACCCTAAATTAATACGACGACAACTCCGCCTTCTGCCTAGATGTAACTTTTATAGAATTATAAACGTTGTGCCCTCAATCTAGGAAATCTTGGGGATCCTTTCCCACCTTAGATCCAAGAAAGACATGAGGATTCATTCTCACAAAATCTCTTAACCCAGACGTCATAGTGATCTCCACAAAATTCACCCTAGGCACCATACTCAAATTCACTTGAGTTGTCACGACTCATGCTATTGTAAGCAAAGCATTTCTAATATCCTTTTCATAATCTCCGGGGACACCACAGGAACATCAACACCTCCATCCACTATAGGTAACTTATCACCTTGAGGAACTTTCTCAACTTCCTCAACTTGAGGAGGAATCTCTTCTTGAACCTCATTATCTTCACATCTCCTAGCCGATGTCCTCCTTATATTCATCTTTCTAGAAACACAAGGAAACCCATAAGAAAAGAGCACTAATAACTTTTACTATATATGATGATACAGGAGTAAAAAAGAAGGGAAGCTCTATAATCCTATAGCCTCTCTCCAGTAGATGTGTCGGGACTCACACCTATGGTTAAGACTTTACTACACGTGACTTGATAAGACATCTTGATTCCTAGAACTGCTTTCACAATCTATACTCTTATACCATTCATATCACATCCCGAAACAACACCGTAGAAGTTAGGGGCAATCTCGGATTGCAACCGACGTACTTGACCACTCGGAGGTCTTGTACAAACCCTTACATATCATTCATTGCATAAACATAATGAAATGTAGTGCAGAATTAAAACTTTTAACAAAATATGTTATAGTCTTTAAAACTCGTTAATATAAAGTCATAGAAAAAACTATGTCTCAATCTCATCAAAATTAAGGCACGAGAATACTTGGGATACGGCCCATACTTCAAAATATAGAAATACATTGTTTATTAGTACCTTGAAGACAAACATAAATGATATATATGCCCTCGAGTCAAATAATGACATACTTCAACTTCTCTTAAACGGTGTTATGATTCAAGTCTTCACTTCCAAAAAGCTCCACACCTATCAAAAACTATAGAGATAGATAAAAGCTGGATTAGTACAACCATAGGTACTAAGTATGACATAGTGTATAAAAATCATGAAAAGGGACATTTATTAGAAATATGCATCTTTTCATTTTGATAACATATTATAATCATAAGAGCAACATTTAACAACATAGAAAAACATAAGATAACATTTAAACCAATTATCACAATTTTTGAAGTCTTTTAACAGCAACCTCAACTCACGGTTACAGTATATTCCTTCACTGTACAACGAAGTTTCTTATCTTCAACTTAGACATTTTCTAGTATGTAATCATCCCACTCAAAGTTATCCTAAGACTTACTTAAACGACAGAAAGAGAGACCGCCCATAAAACATATGTAGTCATGCCTAAATGATCCTCAAGACTACATATAATGAGTCACATACACACTCACAAGACATCAAAGCATCAACACATAGATAAAATGACATTCTATTTCCAAAGGCAATAAAACACCTACTTAAGTAAATGAAGAAGCTAACATCTATGATGGACGTCTTCAAGATTTCCTATGCAATCCTTAAGACTACCTAAGGCTTAGATCAGGTCTACGTAGTCAACCAATTTCTATAACTAGACTCATTCTTAAGACTCATCTAGGTAAGATACGAAGTGACCATTCCTATGCCTCCTTCACACGTTAACTAGACAACACTTATATATTCTAGATAAGTACTTATTCATTTAGTATACTTTATTAAATTAAGTCATTAGATTCATTCGTTCATTTAGGAAGGATTAAACACATAAAGGACATTCAAGTAATAGTCTTGGACAAGACATAGGAACTCTAAGTAACACTTTTCAAATCCTATTGTGGATTATCTAGATAGTATTCCATACCACTATCTAAACTTCATGGAACTTCTTTAATCCTAATACGTATTCCGTATGATTATAATAGGCAATAACCTTCATAGACCATGATAGCAAGACATGGAATCTGAATATATAACCTACTCTAATAAGGGTGTTCTATTTGCCAACGGTAGAAATTAGACACATCCCATGTAGGCACATGGTAAAGAAATACGAAGGGCATGCTTTGTAATCTAGTCTGATTCTTTAACTACAACTACTTCCCTTCCCATACTCACTCGGTGCTAACCTTCTTTCCCATAGATTAATTCACACTAAAGGTTCACATAAAAGGGTTCCATAACATGTTTATAACCCAAACACATTAACCCTACAAAAGAAAGGTTCACTAGGGCTACCTCACAATGGTGACAAAAAGCTCATGATGACTTTCCTAAGGATTAATATGATGTTGTTCCTTCTAGTTAAACTTAAGTGTATCATTCCTTTACTTCAAAGTATACCTTTACGGCTAACGACTTTAACATTCATAACCGTACCACTAGGTTAAATGTTTCACATAAAATACCCTCTTAACTTCATTTAAGGTCACATTCCATTAATACATTAAAGACTAAGTCCTAAGTAAAGTCATCATACATTCACATTCATACATACTTCAAGCGAGGAACCCTAGTTAACCAAGAATAGACACCACATACTCCATCTTAACTCATAATATAAGTCATTCTAGAAACACAGAGAAACAACCCTTATAACCTTTAAGTCATCCTATACACTATCATATAAACATCAGTATGACCAATATAGACTCATAAAGTAAAGTAGGAACAACCGTACATCAACCTTAAGACTCTACATACAAAGCCACATTCATAATCTAACATGATCACCTATATAACATCCATAGAAGAACACATATACTAAGTTATTATTTAACATGTAGATAGTTATCATCATACTTCACATAATAAAATATACAAATAATTATATTACTTCAAGTAGTTTTCCAACAAGGTCATGATCATCATATTACCTAGAGTAACGCCAACAAGGACACATCAATTGCAAGTAGATCACATAACACCGCCACCATAAGTGGAACATACCAATCAAAATATAATTGAAGTAAAATTAACATAAAAATAAATTATATATGGCAGCTTAATACCATATCAACTTCAACACCTTAATACAATGTAAAATCGCCACAATAGATATCACAATACCCTTACCGATGGCCATAACAAAAAATTTAATATAATTGTAACAATATTATTGAAACTAGGTTAAAAGTATACATATATATCAATAAAATACACCCTATCTATAAATTTACTACAATTATTACATCATTAGACAGCACATAGAAATCTACAACATAACTCATAAATATTAGGTCAATGTCAAGTAACCCATATCTTAGTCAAAAACTAGGGTTCATAAAATTCATGGATTTATAGGTTATTTTAGGTTATAATAATCAATACAATAACAATTTAATCCATAATAACGTTTAAAAACAATTGATGCAAGAACCCATGGTAGAATCGTGAAATTGGACGATTCATCTTTGGCAACTTTAGAAAACATTTTAAAAGTTTGTCTCTTTGATAATGAGAGTTTAAAGGATAAAAATACATAACTTGATTAATATAGCTCTTTTTTATGAAGCATCTCCATTCAATTTGTCAATCGAAGCCCTTCCGAGAGTTTTGACTTCAATGGAGTTCTAGAGGGAATTTAAGGAATTTGGGTTTTTGATTTGGAAGAATGATATCTTCTAAGTGTTAAACACTTATATACACTTTTGTAATATCCAAAAGACCCTAAATAACATCCAATAATCTTATTTTGAAGTAGGCTGAATTTAGAAGTTCACCCCTTAACTAACAGCGAACCTGCACATAACACTAGTTCAAAGACGGAAACAAACCTACAGACCATCCCTTAACCAATGAATCGTCCTGTTGGTCAGTGTTCTGGGACTGAAGATTTTCCATGGTACTTAATTTCCCCAAGTCATATCCCAAACGACATGACCCAACCAACGGGGCATCGATTAACCCACTTGCCGTCGACTGCCTCCGTTGTTTGTGTTGTCATCGGCAGCCTTGGCACCAATTTCGGGTCCTTCAAAGATAGTCCTTCAGGATGTCCGCCCGGTGTTTTCCACCCCAAAAATTATCATATATGAGTTTAAAACCTCTACATGAATTTCGTTAAAAACGAACACGTAAAACTTGATGAAACTTGCTTAGACAGACATGGTCATTCTGAGGCAACACTTTCGAACATCATGGACGTTCTTGAAAGTTTGACCTCAAAACTCGAAGAAACTAGACACACTTCTTATATATGCTATAATAAATCAATTAAGGACCTTATAACCTTATAAATAACACATAAACACATGGAACCACATATGACGCATATAGGCGACTTAGTCGTCGAACGTCTTAGTCGTCCCTTGACATTTGACTTCCTATGCACCGAAGCCATTATAATATTCCTCAATATCATATAATAGACCTATTTAGGTACTTATACCATCATTAGAAACATGTTAGGATCTAGTTCAATAAGACATTTTTCGGGTCTTACAATCTCCCCCATTTGGACAACATTCGTTCTCAAATTACACTTGCCATTCTCCGAACACTTCCAAGAATAAAGATTCAACTAGAAGCTCATGAAAATACAATATTAAACATAACCACTAATAAAACTTAATTATCAAAGAATCAAGACAATCACAACACACCAAGAAACTTGAAAACAATTCTATAACTCATTATGCTACAAAACACACAACCTTCATTCCAAATATTGAGAACTCATTTCATTTTCAATATTATACTCATAAACCTCATTTCTAACCACATTAAAACTATTTTAGACCAAAGAATCAATTAATCAAAAATTCAAAAATTTGACAATGAGTAGACAGTACCCTTACAGTGAATTTAGCAAATTTTTTACAAAAATGAAACTTGTAAGAAATTCAAGGTAGAAACATGCTCATATGCAAGGTAACATCATAAAAACACATCGTACAACATAATCATGGCTTCATAAAATGCACATTGCAAGAAGTTAATGCAATTCAATTTTAACAAAACTCCTAAACACAATGGACATGTAACATGCTTCTATGACTTTCTATCCCATCAACTAACCATACTCACCCACTTAAAAGGAACTCATATCACTAAAAAGAAATGCAAGAAATTACCCTCATAATCATCATCAGTCTCATACGGTTTTGATCCTCTTGCCCGTAGTGCATTGAAACGCCTCTTTGTTTGAGCATCATCCTTTAAAACACTAGGCTAAACTTGTGTACCCTCTTTTCCTCTAGAAGCAATGTTAGGACAATCTCTCACTCTATGTACATCCTAGACACAACGACAGCAACTCCCGGTACCCCTTAGACACTCACCATAATTCCTCTTTGCACAAGTTATACATTAAGGTTTTCCACTTTGAGAAACACCTCCTTTATCAAATTTCACAATAACACTTTTAGGTTATTATTGAGTTTGAGCCCTCTTCTTAAACATAGTTTTCTCTTGAACTACCCCTTTTTAAGTTTCTAGCCATCCTTCTATGTTGAGACACTTCATTTGATTGAGAATAAACCATGAGTATAGCTAGGGTCATATCGTCATGTAGCATCGTCGTACGACATTCCTCCCTCACTAGGTCGGTTACACCCGTCACAAAACGACTCATTTCATCCCTTGGATTAGACACAAGAGATGGGGCATATCTAGACAACATAGAGAACTTCAAAGAGTATTTCTCAACACTCAAATTACCATTCTTAAAATAGATAAAATCCTCTACCCTAAATTCTCTCCTCTCAGAGGGAAAGTACTTACCAAGAAAAGCATCCTTAAATTCTTCCCACTAAATAGGACCCGATTACTCTGGCCTATTATCCTTCCATTGAGTGTACCATATTTGAGAAACATCCCTCAATTGATACAAAGCCAATTGCGCCTTCTCCCTTGATATAAATCCAATAGCACTAGACACCTTGTAAACTCCATGTAGAAACTCTTGGGGATCCTCTCCCATCTTAGATTTAAGAAAGATAGGAGGATTTATCCTCTTAAATCTCTTAAACTAGACGTAATAGTGCTCTTCAGAACATTCACACTAGGCACCATAGTAAAATTCACTTGAGTAGTCACGGCTCGAGCTAAAGCAAATAAAGCCTCTTTAATATTCGTATCACTTCACTCCGGGGAATGCACCGTCATCACCTCAACCCACAATAGGGACTTGATCACCTTGAGTAAATTGATAAATTTTCTCAACTTGAGGAGGAATCTTCTTTTGCTCCTCAATCTCTTCAACTCTCCTAGATGATATCCTCCTCGTATTCATCTTCCTAGAAACACAGGGAAAACCATAAGAAAAGAGTACTCATAACTTTTACTCTACAACAAGACATAGGAATAGAAAAGAAGGGAAACTCCATCGTCCTATAGCCTCTATCACATAGATGTGTCGCGACTCACATCGATGGTCTAGATTCTACTAGACATCACTTGATGAGACTTCTTGATTCCTAGAACTACTTTCATAACCTATGCTATTATATCAAGCTTGTCACATCCCAAAACCACACCCTAGAAGTTAGGGGAAATGTCAGATTGCAATCGGCGTACTTGACCTCTCGGAGGTCTTGTTCAAGCCCTTACATATCATTCATCGCATAAAAATAATGAGAAGTAGTGCCGAATCGAAAGTTTTCACAAAATATTTCAAAGTCTTTTAAACTCTTTCATATAAAGTCTTATGAAAAACTAAGTTGCAATCTCATCAAACTTAAGACACGACCCATACTTCATTATTTACAAATACTTAATCAATTACAATACCTCAAAAATAAACATAAAAGAAATGTATTCCCTCGAGTCAAATGAGTACATACTTACACTTCTCTTGAATGATGCTACGATCCAAGTCTTCACTTTCCTAAAGCTCTTCACCTACCAACATCCATGGAGATAGATAAAATCATGGATTAGTACAACCACATGTACTAAGTATGACATAATGCATAAAAATCATAAAAATGGACATTTATTAGAAATGTGTATCTTTTCAATTCAAAATCATATTAAAATCATAAGAGCAACAATAAGAAACTTAGAAACGCATAAGATAACATTTAAAACAATTATCATAATTTTTGAAGTCAATTTATTGTAACCTCAACTTACCGTGTTACAATGAACTTCTTCACTGTACAATGAAGTTGCTTATCTTCAACTTAGACATTTTCTAGTATGTAATCTTCCCACTTAAAGTTATCCTAAGACTTATGTAAGCAACACAAAAATAGACCACTATACACCCTCTCTAGTCATGCCTTAATAATCCTGAAGACTAGTTATAATGAGTCACATACACACTTACAACACATCAACACATAGATAAAATGACATTCTACTTTCATAGGATATCCAAATACCTACTCAAGTGAATCAAGAAGATAATGTTCATGATTGACCTGTTCAAGATTATCTAAGTTATCGTGAAGACTACCTAAGGCTTATATCACGTCTACGTATTTAACAAATTTCTCTAACTAGAGTCATTTTTAAGACTCATCTAGGGAAGATACGAAGTGACCATTCTTATGCCCCCCTCACACCTTAACTAGATAACCCTTAACTACTCTAGATAAGTACTTATCATTTTGTATAGTTTCTTAATTTAAGTCATTACATTCATTCATTCATTTAGGAAACATTCAAAACATAAAGGATATTCAAGTAATGGTCTTGGAAAAGATGTAGGAACTCTAAGCAACCCTTTCAAATCCTATTGTGCAATGTCTACATAGAGTCCCATACATCCACCAAAACATCGTATAACTTGTCTAATGCTAATAGGTATTATATATGATGAGAATAGACGCTAACCAACATATACCATGTTATCAAGACATGAAATGCGAAGTTCTAACCTACTCCAATGATGGTGTTATACTTGCCAATGGTAGAACTTAGACACATTCCACATACGCACATAGTTAAAGAATATGAAGAGCATGCTTTGTAATATAGTCTCATTCTTTAACTATAACTACTTCCTATACCATACTTAGTCGGTTCTATCCTTCTCTCTCAAAAATTAATTCACACCTAAGGTTCACATAAAAGTTTCCATAACATGTTCATAACGTAATCACATTTACCGTACAAAATAAAGGTCAATTAGGACTACCTCACAATGGTGACAAGAAGCTGATGATGACTTTCCTAAGGATTAATATGATTCTGTTCCAGCTAATTAACATTAAGTCTATCATTTCTTTACTTTGAAGGAGACTAAGAGACTTTAGCATCTAAGTCATGGAATCAGATATGCACATTCATATATACTTTAAGCAAGGGACCCTAGTCAGCTAACACAAGACACCACATAATCCATCTTAACTCATAATACAAGTCGTTCTAGAAGCATATAGAAACAACACTTATCACCTTTAAGTAATCATATATACTATAATATCATCATAAATATGACAAATATAGACTCATATAGTCTAGTAGGAACAACCATGTATCAACCATAAGACTCTACACACAAAGCCACATTCATAATGTAACATGATCACTTATATAACATTCATAGAAGAACACATCTAATTTCTTATTATTTAACATGAAGATATTTATCATCATACTTCACATAATAAAATATTAAAATAATCACATTACCTTAAGTAGTTTGCCGACAAGGACATGATAATCATAATACGTAAAGTAACGCCGACAAGGCCATATCAATTGCAAGTAGAGCACATAAAACCGCCACCATAAGTGGACCATACCAATAACCATATAATTTAAGTTTTATTAACATCAAACAAAAGGATAAATGGAAGATTATTAACACATTATCCTCAACACCTCAATCCAATGCCAAATCACCACAATCATTATCACAAGGCCCTTACCCATGACCATGACAAACTATTCAACATAATTGTAAAAGTATTCATGAAACTAAGTAAAATTACTAAATATTCATCAATCAAATATAACCTATATACCAATTTACTACAATTATTAAATCATTAGACGGCCCATAGAAATCTAGACCATAATTCATAAACATTAGGTCAATATTAAGTAACCCATATCTTAGTCAAAAACTAGGGTTCATCTAAGTCATGGGTTCATAGATTATTTTAGGTTAAAATTATAAATACAATAAAAATTTAATAAATAATGAACTTTTAAAAACAAATGATGCAAGAACCCATGATAGAATCATGAAATCAGACAATTCAACTTTCACAACTTTAGAAAACATCTTTAAAGTTGGGATTTTTGATGAAGAGAGTTTCAAGGATAAAAATCCATAACTCAATGAAGCTAATTCTTCAGTTTAATGAAAAATATAGGCTCAATTCTTCACTCCAAGCCCTTCCTTGAGTTTTGACTCCAATGGAGTTCTAGAGAGAATTCTAAGGGATTTGGGTTTTTGATTTGGAAGAATGAAATCTTCTAACTGTTAAACACTTATATACACGTTTAAAATATCCAAAAGACCCTTAAATAACAAACAATATTCTTATTTGTAAGTGGGATGAAATTATAAGTTTACCCCTATCCTTACAGTGCACCTACGCATATCACAGCTTCACAAATGGAAGCCAACCTACGGACCGCCCCTTGACCAGCGGACCGTCCTGTTCGTCCCCGGTCTGGGACTGAGGATTTTCTTTGTTCCTTCCTTTCCCAAGGATATGTACCAAATTATTATAACCAACCAATGGAGCATCGATTGACCCACTGGGCATTGACTGCCTCCATGGTTTGGGCTTTCTTGGGCAGCCTTTGCACAAGTTTTGGGTCCTTCCTCAAGGACCCTTGGATGACACTTGGAGATGTTTGACAAGATGTTTACATCCCAAACATGACCATATAAGATTTTAGAACCTCTCACATGAATTTAATCCAAAAAGAACACGTAAAACTTGACGATACATGCTTAGACACACAATGTCATTTCAAGGCAACACTTTTGAACCTCATCGATGTTCTTGGACGTTTGAACTCCAAACTCCATGAAACTCAACACACTGCATATAGATTCTATAATAACTCATTTAAAGACCTTAAATCCTCAAAACTTACACAATAAAACACAGAATCACATATGAGGCACAAATGTAACTTAGTGGTGGAACATCTTAGTCGTCCCTTAACGTATGACTTCTAATATACCTAATGTCTTAGACACTGCCTCAATACCATATAATAGACCTATTTAGTTCGTTAGAACATCATGACCATAACTTTAGGATGTAGTCCACCTAAGTCATTTTCGGGGTCTTACACCATGCATGACCTCTCCAAGATCACCAACATAATCTTTAACACTACCTAAGTTTTTATAATGTCTAATGTAACAACCAAATTTCAAATTTAGAGTCTTTCTTAAGACTTATCTAGGTAAGATATGATGTGACCATTCCCATGGACCCTTCACACCTTAACTAGACAACCCTTAAAACTACTCTAGGTATGTACTTATTCATTTAACATGCTTTCTAACTTAATTCATCATCTTCATTAATTCACTTAAGAGACATTCATCACATATAAGGACATTCAAGTAATGTTCTTGAAGAAGACCTAGGTATTCTCTCACTAATATGTTCAGAGCCTAAATGTACAATGTCTAGATAGCATCCCAGACAACCACCTAAAATTAATAGAACTTCTCCAATACTAATGGGTATCCCATATGATTAGAATAGGCAATAATATACATAGACCATGGTATCTAAGCATAGAATCCGGAGTCATGAAACTACATCGATGGAATGTGTTCTACTTGCCAATGGTAGAACTTGAACATATCCCATGTAGGCACATGGTTAATTAATATGAAGGGTTTCATTGAACTCTAGCCTCACTCTTAACAAGAGATACTTCCCTTACAATACTTACTAAGTGCTAGCCTTTGTTCAGATAGACTAATTTACATTAAGGATCACATGAAGACGCTCTATATCTAGTTCCTAATCCAATCACATTCGCCCTACCAAAGAGTTCCTTTAGGGACGCCTTTCAACGGAGAAGATGATAGCTTAATGACTTTCCTTTCATTCCATTCCATCCAACCAACCTTATGTCTGTCATTCATAAAAGAAGGATACCATTACGACTTTCGACTTCAAGGATCATAACCTTAGGATCCACATAAAGGACCTTCTTAGCATCATTCAAGGTCTCATGTGATTCATACATACAAGATTAATAAGCTTTATAATCCTAAGTCGAGAAATCTAATACTGAGATTTATACATATATTAAGTTGTGGAGAAAAATCTACCAAACAAGAAACACCAATACTTCACTTTAGTACATATTGCATATCATTTTAGAAGAAAATAGGAATAACCATTATCAACTATAAATAATCATATATACTATAACAATATAAATAAAAACATGATAGAGTGATATAGTCAAGTAGGAATAATCATGCGTCAACTCTAAGACTATACACATAAGGAAATGGTCATAGTCTATCATCATCATCTAACATGATCATCTAACAAAACCAATAGAAAAACACATATATCACCTTAATCCCAAGTAGATGAATATTATAATCAAACATCACATAAATCCTTATGAATGATCATAGTATATCAAGTAGTTGTTGACAAGGCCATGTTCCTCATAATATATTAAGTAACGCCGACGAGGCCACATCATTTACCAATATAACACAAAGCACCGCCACTATAAGTGGACCATACAAATCACGATATAATTCTATACCTATATTAAATAAAATAAAGAGAATTATGGTAGCATACCACCAATCTATTCTGACCATTTCAATCCATAGCTAAATCATCCAACTCAATATCGAAAACCCTTACCCGTGGCAATGATCATCAATTTAATACAAGAATCATACTAATCAATGAATCTAGGCCAATTAAATATATATTTATCAATCAAATACAACCTATACATCAATTGAATACAATTCTTACATCATTCAGTAACCTATAGAGAACTACACTATAATTTATAAGCATTAAGACAATATCAATTAACACATAAAGTAGTCAAAAACTAGGGTTGATGAATTACATGGGTTCATAGGTTAATTAAGTTAAAATAATATAATTAAAAATATTTCAACCAATATATAATTATTTTAAGCCATTAATGCAAGAATCCATGGATAGATCATAAAATTAGACAAGTTCATCATTAGAAATCTTTAGAAATCTCTATGAATTTTGGGCTACATGATGAATAGAGTTTCAACGATAAAAAACACACCTCAATTAATATAAACCACTAAATTGATGAAGAATAACAAATCAAATCTTCAATCAAAGATCTTCCTTCAGTATTGGATCTAATGGAAAACTAGATAATTTTTTAGAGATTATGGGGTTTTGATTAGAAAGAATGAATTTATATCGGTATTTATGATTTATAAAGCCACTTAAAATACTTAAAATACCCCTTATTAACCGCCCAAACTCTTATTTGGACGTGGGGTTAATTTAAAAATTCTACCTTGGAACTTAAGAGTGAACTGGGAAGTTGCAGGCCTTACCAATGATTAGCCATCGATGGACCATTTTTCCACTAACGGACCACAGCTTGCCTTCGTTTAGTTCGTAGACTGGACATTGGGAACTTAAGATCCCTAGGCTATGTCTTGATCAATGACAGCCAATGACATGGTGTCGACCAGCGTACTGGCCGTCAATTGCCGCAGTCGGTTGGGGCTGGTCTTGACAGTCTTTGGCTCAAAGATGGGTCCTTCCTCAAAGATCTTTGTTGGTCCTTGGGGTTGTTTTCCTGGAAGTTTCCAACTTGAATATGATTGTACGCTTGTTTAGGACCTCCAACATCAATTTCATCCTAAACGAACACATAAAACTCTAGGAAACATGCCAAGACACACAAGGTAATTTCAAGGCAAACCTTTCGAATGTTATGGGCGTTCTTTGATGTTTGACCTCAACACTTCATGAAACTTCACACTGCATATAAACGCTATAATAACTCATATAAGAATCTTATAAACTCATTACACACACATAAACACATAAAACATTCATGAATTACATTGATGACTAGTCGTCGAACGTCTTGGTCATCCCTTTACGTTTGACTTCCAATGCACATAAACCTTTATACACTGCCTTAGTACAACATTATACCCCATTTTGGACCTTAGACCCTCATGAAAAGCATATCGGGCTTTAGTTTCACCTAAGATGTTTTAGAGGTATTACAATCTCCCCCACTAGGACAACATTCGTTGTCGAAACACACTTTTCATTCTCCGAACATTTCCAAGAATAGAGATTCCAAGTAGAAGCTCATCACCGTACCACATAACATCTTATACAATACAAACATCTAGCAGAAACCTCAAGCTCACATAATCTGGAGATTCACAACACAATTAGAAACTAGAAGACATTCTACAACTCTTCATGCCATAAAAACTCACATCCTTCATTCTGAATAGCCAAAAACTCGTTTTATACTCACTATCATGCACATATACATCCATTCTAACCACACTACAAAAATTTCCAACCAAAGAATGAGTTAGTCAATTTTGCAAAAATATTACACTATACTGGTAGGCATTACAGTGAGTTATGTCAAAATTTTCAGAAATGCAACTTTTAGAAAATTGAAGACACAAACATGCTAATATGAAAATTAAGACCACATAATGTCATTTTACAACATAATCGTAACTTCATCAAATACAAAATGCATGGAATTAATGAAATTCAATTTAAACAAAACTTTTAAAAGCAGTGCACACACAACATGCTTCTATGACATTCTACCATCAAGCTTGAATTGAATAGAAGAGATGAGACAATCAATTAAAACTCTACTACTCACCATGCTCCGACACTAATAAGTAAATCGTAACAACTAAAACAAATACTATTTTTCACGACAGATCTAGACCTTAGACCAGACCGGCGTCGTTGACCTCTCACAGGTCGCAAACAAGTCTACTTACATCATTTTTACTTTGTCTAGGTTAATTTTAGTGGAATATTTGAAACCGTTTTGTTCTTAACATGCGTATTAAAAATTCTACTACATATGTAATTGTTCACAATCAACCATCTAAAATTAAGATTATCAAATGAAAGAAATAGTTTATTATTATGATAAAGATATACTTGCAAAAATGGCACCAATTCAATGACTTAACAAAAACGGGAAAGAAACCTAGTGGAACATACCCAACTAGCTCAATCCTACAACTAATCTAGAATGTAAATGTTGAAGCATCCTAGAAAGCATGAGGGCCTATCAAGTTCGGATGAATAATCGACGTCCGAATAACTACAACATTTATCATGTAGTACTTGCGTCCACCTGTGCCTGCACCTAAAAGTTTAGAGTTTTATGTGGTTAGTACTAACCTGTACTAAGTATTGGTATATGCAGGAACACACCAAGGACATGCATGAGTAATAATAGATTTTTCCTAGATACATTATTATAGCAAGTCAAGTCAATGGACTTGCAAAATTGAGATTAGGAAAGTGAGTGAACTTTCCAAATTTTGATTAGGAATGTTTATGAGCTTTCAAATTTGGATTTGAAAAGTTATGCCATGAGAGTAACATGAATAATCATAATTAACATTTTGCACACAATACACAACAGCGTACACATAACACATATCATAATTCCGATAACACATAACATTGTTCATATCATTCATTTCGTATGCCTTGAGACCTTGGAATCATGTACTTGACATTATGACTTCACATAAATGAGGGATCAACATAAGGGACCTCAACTAGGGAGTCTTCTTTAGCAAAAACAGAGTCTACTTCGTTCATTGATATGTACTTCATTTCATTTTATTAATGGGCCCATATAAACAAGAGTTATACGTATGATGTAGTTTATGAAATTCATCGGGTTCATAGTGCAATGACCAAGAATGACCTGATGTCATGAATCTAACTCACCTCTTGATTATCCTATCCTAACACCTTTGGTATCATTCGTTTCATTATGTGCATCATTTAAGGGTGACGTCATTTATTGATTGGGAACTTTAAATTTAACCGATATAGATCATGTGAGCATCATGAAATCTAGTGTCATGAAACCCCACACCGAAAAGAGGTGTAATCACCGGCAAAAGTGACCCAAAACATGCTAGAGTACATGGGAATTGAATACTGCCAGATCCCTATATTGACAGTATAGGTTCGAAGAGTAGGATATATAAGGAGACTCATGCCCGGCATGATAGAAAATTTCATCTTATGAGAGTTACGTGAACCTCCATTCTTCACTAAAGAAGGCATCCCCACTCATATCTAGTATATCGGTGCTGAATATAAAGTTCCATTACGTTCAACTTATACGTCATGGAAGATGGCTTCTAGTATATGAGGACATCATAGCTAAATTGATGATTTCTCATCTCATCGGTAGTATTAAGAGTGTTAATATCAATACTTTTATTTGAGTTTCCATAGAGAGTGGTCTCCTCATTAACTTTACACTCTCATAGGTGAGTACGTTTTGGTAACATTTACTTAGGCTCATTTTAGATTGATCTCATCTTTTACATTAGCCTCATTTCATGTTGTCACCACATTCATCAACATGAGCACATTTTTTTTTCATAATTACTCACCCTTTTTTACGTAAATGTTCATTTCATCATATGACAATGCACTTGGCTATTTAGTGTGTTTCACATTCTTACTTAAACCTCTAGGGATACATCATATCATGGTTCATTTAATCATTTCAATGTTCATTTCATCATTTCATTATTCATTTCATCATGTGCCAATGCACTTGGCCATTGTGTGTGTTTTACACTCTTAATTAACCCTTCTAGGGTTTCATCATTTCAATACATCTTAGGTTCACTTATTTTAAAACATATGCTAGACTTATAGGTCTATACATAAAAGCCATGAGGGTTCATTTATGGTTCTTTTAAGTGATTTATATCTTCATAAGATTAAGTTATAAAAGACTTATGCATCTTATATGGATTCAATGATCTCGATCTCGATCGAAGTAGGCAACATTTATCTTGAATATCTAATTTAAGTGTGACTTATGTATCAATATAGAATTTGGGAAAGAATACCCGGTTTCAAATCTCTTGGACAACACTTTACATTTTTCTTTTTATTTAATTTCAGTCCACATGAAATTGGGACCCTAGGTCGACCCAAACATCAACGTTTCCTCTTTATTTTTCTCCTTTGGATTACCCCTTACTTTGTTGAGGGGTTGTGGGATCAAACACCCACAACCCCTTTTTTTTTCTATTTATCGTTTTCTATTTCGAGTTGACTATGCGGTTGGAGGATAAAAACCCCACAGACTCTCTTTATTTTTCTTTTATTCTCCTCCTTAAATCTGCCTAAGAGGTCGTGGCTTCGATTCCCACACGCCTTCCCCTTTTTTTTCTTTTATTCTCCTCCTTATATTTGGCTATGAGGTCGTGTATTCGATTCGCACAAGCCTCCCCCTTTATTTTTATTTTATTCACCTCCTTAATTTGCCTAAAAAGGTCGTGGGCTCGATTCTAACACGCCTCCCCCTTTAGTTTTCTTTTATTCTCCTCCTTAATTTACCTAAGAGGCGGTGGGTTTTATTCACACACGCTCCCCCCGTTATTTTTCTTTTAACCTCCTCCTTAAATCTGATTGAGAGGTGGTGGGTTCGAATCCCACTCCTCCCATTCTTATTTTTTTTCTTTTAAGTTACATTTTCCAGCCAATACCATGGTTCGAATCTGCTTCACCTTATTTCTTTTTACTTCTTTATTTTTATAGTTTTTTACATGGTGAGGTAACGGGTTCAATCCTCCATGACCTCACTTGTTATGATTATTTTTTTTAACATTTTGAACCCTCTTTGTTGACCGAAATTCATCACTAGAAGCTGGAAATTTTCTTTTAATTTTTCAGCATCCTTTCATAAAGTTACACCTTGGTTCTTAGGGGAATTTCGTAGTTCATCTAGAACGTTTTGAGGTGTGTTTTCATGGATTCGTTTACACAAGAGATTATCCCTCAAATAAGCCATATTTAAACTCATATGAACATAACATTTACATTAACATGTGTACATGAAATATAAAGAACTATCGTGTCATTTGAAGTCTTAACCATGAACAATTGCCACAACAAAACACACTTAAGTACGTAGTTATATTTTTTGAAACAGCGACATAAGTAACACAATTCCAAACATACATAAAAACACATAATCATCACGACAACAAATTTCATACCTAGTGTTCTACCAACAAACATAACCAATCTATTATTCAGTTGGAGCTAGTGACAAGGACTTGCAACGGGGAACAATCCTAGTTTTTGGAATAGATTAGTCTGAACCTTAGGGGGTATCTTGGGAAAGGGACAAATAGGGATTAGAAACCATAACTTTTTTACATTAAAACCTCGAATATATGCCCAATGAACTCTTCTAAACACATGTCCAACAGAAAAAGTTCAACACCAAAATCGACGGAAAAACTTCTTTTTGCCTACGTGATTGATTAACATTTGTTTTTCTTATATTTTCGTATGAGTTCTTTCTGTGTGAAAAAATTTGGTTTACCTACTCTTTTTGGAGATATTTTGGCAGAGTAACCGTGAATGAGAGTGATAGAGATGTGAGAGAGAGAGATGAGCGTGGGAGAGAAGAGTTTTCTTAGGCTTAGGAGTCTAGTTTAGGACATAGTCAAATAAGGTTTATTCAATTATTAAAAATATGATTTTCTTTTATTTAAAATCAGTTTATAACTAATTAATACAAATCAATTACATGAATTTACCATCCTAAATTAAAAACAATTTAGTTCATTGCTTCCACCTAGGTTCGAACCTAGGTGGAGCAAGACTTCACTTCAAGAGCCTAATTTCGGACCTCTCTCCCAAAAATGCCCCTCCACCTTATTAATTAAATAATTTATTACATATTTATGGTAATAACGACACTATTCTTAGCCCATAAAAAGACTATTTTATCCTATATTTCCTCTTTTTAAATCCGGTAAAGACTACATAGAGTAAATCTTTGTATTTGAGAGACCCACATGGTTGGACCCAACCTTTTCTTGCTCAACTAATTCCCCAAGTTAGTTGGCTTGGATGTAGCAAGTTTTTTGGGGTGTGGTTCTACGCTCATCAATCAGTGTGAACCCGGTCTAATCGTTGACATTCTAGACACATTAAGCATTATTTAGCATATTCATTTTTAGGGTTGGTAAACTATTTCTTACCAACATCCTCATCATCCTCTGACTTTGCTACTCCTGCCCGAAGTGCATAGAAATAATTCTTCGTTGAAGCATCATTACCCAAAACAATTGGAGTAACTTTCTTGCCCTATCTTCCTCTTGAAGCATTAGTAGGACAATCACTCACCTTATTCCCATCCTTGCAATAACCAATGCAATTCCCGGTAACAATTAGACACTCCCCATTGTGCTTCTTCCCACAAGTAGCACAAGTAGGTTTACCACCTTGAGAACCACTTCCCTTCTCAAGTTGGACCTTAGAATCTCTAGGCTCATCTTTTGTTTGAACCCTCTTTTTGATCCTAGGTTGGTTTTGGTCACTTGTTCCACTCCTCTTCTAGTTTCTAGCAATGCTACATAGTTCAGACTCCTAAATTGATTGATCATAAACCATAAGTCTAGCTAGTTTCATATCATCAAGTAGCATGGCCGTACGACATTCTTCTTTCACTAGGTCACCAACCCTGGTAACAAACCTACTCATCGCTTCCCTAGGTTAGGAACTCAGAATGAGGCATATTTAGACAACCGAGAGAACTTTAATGAGTATTCCTAAATAGTCATATTGCCTTGCATAAGATTTATAAACTCCCCTACCCTCATCTCCCTCCTCTCACGGGGAACGTTCTTACCTAGAACAATTTCTTTGAATTCTTCCCACTCTATAGGAATTGACTTAATCAACCTATTATCTTACCATTGAGTGTACCACACTTGAGGAACCTCCCTCAATTAATAAGACTATAACTCCGCCTTCTCTCTAGAAGTCACTCTCATGGATCTCAACACCTTATTAACACCATCTAAGAACTCTTGGGGATCTTCTCCCACCCTAAAGTCAAGAAAGATATGAGGATTCATCCTCACCAAATCTCTCAATCTATATGTCATAGTACTCTCCACAACATTTGATCTAGGATCAATACCCCTATTCACACGGGTAGTCATGTCTCGGGATAAATTAAGTAAAGCCTCTCTAATTATTCCATTATTTATTTGTACAGAAACCACTACATCTGATAACCTTACCTCCAATAGGGACGTGAACACCTTGACCACTTCGATCACCTTGAGCAACTTTGTCAACTTGCTCAACTTGAGGAGGAACTTACTCATGCGCCTTTCCTTCATCAAACCTTCTAGCGGTCGCCCGTCAAGTATTCAACTCCTATAACACAAGGAAAACTATAAGAAAATATTATTCATAAATTTTACTCTACAACACGACATAGGAGTAGAAAAGAAGGGAAACTCTTTCGTCTTATAACCTCTTGGTCGTAGATGTGTCGCGACTCACACCAATTGTCAAGTCTTTACTAGACGTGAATTGATGAGACTTTTTGATTTCTAGGACTACTTTCATAACCTATGCTCTAATACCATATTTCTCATGACCCACAGCTATACCCTAGAAATGAGCGCATTCCTTGGATCATGACAACGCGTACTTGACCTCTCGTAGGTCTTGTAGAAGACCTTTGACATCATACATTGCATATATGTATGAAAATTATGGCGGAATTAAAATTTTTAGATGAAATATTTTAAACATATTATCATATTAAAATCATAGAAAACTCTAAGACTCTACAAATGACATTCTTAGACTCAAGAAATACTTGGGAAACGACCAATACAATACAAATAAGACCCCAAAGATGACTAGGTTAACTAGATCCTGACATGTTGATATTGATGTTATAATGTCCTAAATATGTCTAATATATGGTATAGAGGCAGTATCTAAAGTGTTAGGGGTGTTGGAAGTCAAACTTCAAGGGACGACTAAGTCACGTAAATGTCTAAAAATGTAATTCTATGATTTTATATGTATTTCATGGTATTTTAGGTCTCTTAATAGAGTTAATATAGAATATATAGGAAGTGGTTAAACTATCATGGAGTTTGGAGGTCAAACGACCAAGAACATCCAAGTTGTTCGAAAGATATGCTTTGAGTCCACCTTGTACGTCTTGACATGTTTCATCGAGTTTTACGTGTTAGTTTTGGATGAAATTCATGTAAGAGGTGCTAAACTAATTAACAATCGTATTTTGGTCAGAAAATTCTATGAAATTATCTTCAAGGACCATATAAGATTCCTTGAGGAAGGACCCAAAACTATTGGCATGGCAGTCCCAGGCAGACCCCAAACGACAGAGCAGTCGACGGCTCGTAGGCCTGTTGACACCTTTTGAAAAGGTTTCATAGATTGTGACTTAATAAGGGGAGGTAAAGGAATCTTATCCAGCCACTGTATTCAACGACGGAGGGCTGTGACGTCTCGTTATGGCTGTGACATCCTATCAAGGGCAGGCGTCGCACGCAACTGCCTTCCTGCGCAGGTTGCTACCAATTAAGGGGTGAATTGGTAAATTAACCACAATAATAATTAAGACATGGACTGTTTATTAAGGGTATTTTGGGTATTTTAATTAAGTATATAAAGGGAAATCACATGGAAGACTTCATTCTTCAAAATCATAAACCCAAAACACTTAGAAAATATACCAAAACCTCCATTGATGTCCAACTTGAAGAGGCAGTTTGTGAGGGTTTTCTTGTGTCAAAATTCTTCATCAAAATGTATAATTATAATCCTTGAGGTATGAATTTTTATCCTTCGAACTCGATTCATCAAGGAGCCCAACCCTCAAAATGTTTTTCAAAGTTTTCTAAAGTTAATTGTCCAATTTTATGATTCTACGATGGGTTCTTGCATAAATGATTTCTAAACATTTAATTATGATATAACTGATATGATATTTATGATTTCGATCTAAATTACCTATGAACCCATGAATATGGATGAACCTTAGTTTTTGACTATAATGTGGGTTATTTGATATTAAGTTAATATTGGATAATTGTTATGTAGTTTCTGATGCACTTTCTAATGATATAAGAATTGTATTCAATTGTTATCTTATTGAGACTATATTTTTAAGCAAATATTGAATTGATAGAGATTTCATTGATTTTTTAATTATTGTTTGAATTATTGTACATGGCCATGGGTAAGGGCCTTGTAATATTAAATTGGCCGATTTAGCATTCAATTGAAGTGTGGATAAGGGAGTAAAGATATGCTGCCCGATTTTCCTTAATTTGATATTAATTATACTTCGATTATATTGTGATTTGTATGGTCCACTTTTGGTGTCGGTGTTATGTGTTTTAATTGCGATTGGCGTGGCCTTGTCGGCGTCACTTTATGCAACATTATGAGCATGGCCTTATTGGCAACTACTTGAAGTTATGTTTCAATTTATGTAGTTTGATTATGTGAAGCATGACGTTATCTATATACATGTGAATTTATATAGTCATACATGTATTCTTCTAGTTATGTTGCCTTAGTTGATCATGTTAGACTTTGACTTGACATTATGAGTATAGTATCAGGTTAAGTCTTGTTTATTCCTATTTGACTTTATAAGTCTATATAGTATCTCACTTAATGTATATATCGTTATGGATATGTGATATCCTTATTAAGGCTATTAGAGGTCTTAGTCTTTAATGTATGTATGACATGTGACTTTAAATGATTTTATGAGAGTCTCTTATGTGCAAACCTTTACTTAATGTAAGGTTAAGATTGAGTGATGTGTAACCCGTAATGGTATCCTTCAAAGTAAAGGGATGATGGACTTAAGGATAGTTGGCTGAAATGACATCATATTAATCCTTATAAAAGTCATCATGATATTGTAGTCGCCATTGTGACTTAGCCCTACTTGAAATTCCTTGTTAGGGTAAATGTTATTGGGTTATGAAGTTTTTATGGAACCCTTTTATGTGAACCTAATGTATGAATTACTCTATGAGAACGAAGGCTAGCACCGAGTGAGTATGGTAAGGGAAAGTATTCTTGTTAAGAATGAGACTAGAATACAACATATTCTCTTCATATTCTTTAACCATGTGCCTATATGGGATGTATCCAAGTTCTAGCATTGGCAACTAGAACAACCTCATAGAACTCCAGATTCCATGTCTAGCTATCATGGTCTATGTTGGTATTTGCTTATTCTCATCAAATGGAATACCTATTAGCATTTGAGGATTTTATGGAGTTTAGGTAGTGGCATTAGATTCTGTCTAGACATTGCACAATAGACTTTGAAGGTGTTATGTGGATTTCCGTTGTCCTGTCCAAGACCATTGTTTGAATGTCCTTTGTGTGATGTATTAGTCTTAATGAACTAATAACTAATGACATATGTTAAGCAGTATGTCATAAATGAGTACCTCATCTAAATTAACTTAAGAATTTCTTAGATAAAGTGTGAAGAGGGCATAAGAGATGATCTCTTCATGCCTTATCTTTGGAAGTCTTGAGTAATACTCTAGTAAGCAGTTAGTTTAATTTTTGGACATGATCTATGTCTTAGGTAGTTTTATGCATTATTTAGGTAATCTCAAAGAGGTCACTATTGACATTATCTTCTTGATTTACTTAAGAAGGTGTGTTGATATCCTTTGGGAAGAGAATGTTATATCATCGATGTGTTGGAGACTTAGTGAGAATGATTCTTTCTTAGGGAGTCTATAGGATCTCTTAAGTGTATGTGTAAGGTATATGGGAGGTCGCTTCAAAACTCACTCAAGTGAGACTTAGAGTTCACCTTTGGTATAATAATATTACTTTGATGTTTGTGATTGAAATTAAATATGTATGTGATTAATTATAGGTAATGTTAAGGGTCTTTTAGGCCATCTAGAGAGGGTGTATGGGTGGTCTCTCTTTGTGTGACTCAAGTGAATCTTAGGATGACTTTATGTGACGAAATTCCATGCTAGAAGTATTTTATGTGTTTCTAAATTGATTTATAATGTTATAATGATTACAAATATGATTTTTAAATAAAAAGATGCATATTTCCAATAAAATCAGTTTTCATGATTTTTATGCATAATCCTTACCTAGTACATGTGGTTGTACTAACTCCATAGTTGTATCTATATAGCCTTAATAGGTTTGGAGCTTTGAGAAGTGAATATTTGGATTTACAAGACCATTCAAGTGAAGTTGAAGTATGTCCTCACTTTACTCGAGGGCATATATGTCTTTTTTGTTTTCATTCAAAGTATTGTAATAGACTAATTATTTCTATATTCGTATTTTGAAGTATGGGACGTGTTCCAAGTATTCTTGTGTCTTTAGATGATGAGATTGAGGTTTATTATTTCCTATTACTTTTATATGAATGACATTTTGAAGACTATATTATGTTTTGTGCAAAGTTTTAATTCCGTACTATTTTTGACTATATATGCAGTGAATAATAAGAAAGGGCTTGTCTTAGACCTCCAGAGGTTGACGACGTCGGTTACAATCAAAGAATAGACCTACCTTCTAGGGTAGGGTTTTGGGTTGTGACAAGTTGTGTATGAGAGCATATGATGGTAAAAGTAGTATTAGATATCAAGAAGTCTTAAAAAGTCACGTCTAGTAGAGTCTTGACAATCGGTGTGAGTCGGGACACATCTATGGGCGAGAGTCTATCGCACGATGGAGTTTCCCTTCTTTTCTACTCTTATGTTGTGTGGTAGATTAAATTATATGATTATACTTCCTATGAGTTTCATTTTATTTATAAGGAGATGAATATCAGAAGGATGGCCTTTATAAGGTTGGAAGAGGAGAGGGTGAATGTTGAGCTTTGCCCTCAAGTTGACCAAGTTCCTCAAGGTGGACATGGAGTTTATGGTTCTCAAGATTTTCAAGTGCCTCCCCAAGGTGAATGTATTCGTAATGTGGAAGGAGGTATTGAGGTTGCGGAGATGTCTAATAGGGAGATTAGAGAGGCTTTGATTGTTATAGCCCGGGCCCTTACTATGCAAGATAATTTGAATATGATGCCTAGGGTTGTAGAGAGCACTATGACATCTAGTTTGAGACAATTTGAGAGGACGAATCCTCCTATCTTTGTTGGCTCTAAGGTAAATGAGGATCCACAAGAGTTTCTTGATGGAATGTACAAAGATTTGAGTGTTATAAGGGTTATATATAAAGAAAAGGAGGATTTCGCTTCGTACCAATTGAGAGATGTTTCTCAAATATTGTACACTCGATGTATGGATAATAGGCCGGAAGGATCGGGTCTTATTGAATGTGATGAATTTAAGGATGCTCTTCATGGTATGTACTTTCCCTGAAATAGGAGTACTCTTTAAAATTCTCAACTTTGTCTAGGTATGCCCCTTCTCTTGTTTCTAATCAAAGAGATAAAATGAGTCGTTTTGTGAAAGGGGTAGCCGATTTGGTGGTGGAAGAATGTTGTACCGCTATGTTGCATGATTACATGACCCTATCTAGATTCATGGTGTATGCACAATCAATTGAAGAATCTAAACATAGGAGGATGGCTAGATGTTTGAAAAGGAGTGGTGATAGTGATCAATAGCAAACTAGGTTTAACAAGATGGTTCAATCTCAAGGACAATCTAGGGGTGCTAAGTTCAAGGTTGAAAAAGGTGGTGGTTCCAAATATAGCAAGCCTACTTGTGCAAATTGTGGCAAAAAACATTATGCTGAGTGTCCATTAGGTACCGGGAGTTGATTTAGTTGTTGTAAAGATGGGCACAAAATGAGAGATTGTCCTACGATTTCTTCTGGAGGTAAAGAGAGTAAACAAGCTGATCCTAGTGTTCCAAGAGGCATTTCTATGCACTCCGTTCTAGGGTTGAGAAGCCGAATGAGAAGGAGAGTGATGATGATGTTGGTAATTTCTCTTTGTTTCGTTAAGATATGAGTTCCTTCTTAGTGGGGGAGTATGGATTGTAGGTGGGATGGAAGTTCATGAATTTGTTGCTTGTGCATGATGTTTAGGAGTTTAGTGAAATTGAATTTCATTAAATTCTTGCATTGTGTATTCTTTGAAGTATTGATTATGTTGTAAAATGTATTTATATGGTGTTGTTTTTCTTATTGGCATGTTTATATCATGAATTGCTTAAAATGTGGATTTCTGATAAAAATGCTTAAAAAGTCACTATTTCCTTAAAAACTGCATGCTGCCATATTTTTGAGAAAATGACTAATTGAATCGTTTACCTAAACAAATATCTTAATGTTTTTAGAAATATTGTATATGAGTAAGGTATTGAGTACAAATTGAGTCTTTACTATTGGATTAAAGAATGTGAGTTTTGTAGCATAATGAGTTATAGAATTGAATGCTAAATTTTTGCTGTGTTGTGAATCTCTTGAAAATGTGATATTGATATTTTCTTGTGATGATTTTTTTGATGGAATGGTTATTATCTTCGAGATGAGTCTCTAATCTTGGAGTGTTCGGAGAGTGCCAAGTGTCATTCGAGGACGAATTTTGTCCAAGTGGGGGAGATAGTAAGACCAAGAAGATGACCTAGGTTGACTAGATCCTAACATGTTTGTTATTATGTTTAAAGGTCCTAAATATGTCTAGTATATGGTATAGAGGCAGTATCTAAAGTATTAGGGGTGATGGAAGTCAAACGTCAAGGGACGACTAATACGTTCGACGACTAAGTCACCTGAATGTCGTAAAATGTTGTTCTATGTTTTTATGTGTGTTTCATGGTGTTTTAATGTTCTTAATAGAGTTATTATATTATGTATATTCAGTTGTTAAAGTTTCGTGGAGTTTAGATTTCAAACGACCAAGAACATCCAAGGTGTTCGAAAGATATGCTTTGAGTCGAGCTTGTACATCTAGGCGTATTTCATCATATTTTACGTGTTTGTTTTTTATGAAATTCATGTGAGAGGTATTAACATATAGGCAATCGTATTTGTGCTGGACACATCCGGGTAATCATCCCCAAGGACAATCTAAGGGTCCTTGAGAAAAGACCCAAAACTGTTGGCATGGCAGTCCCAGGCAGACCCCAAACGACGGAGCAGTCGATGACTCGTAGGACTGTTGACGCCCCGAAAAAGGGTGTCGTCTATGGGGACTTAACCATGGGAGGTAAAGGAAGCTTGGACATCCACTGTAGAAAACGACGGAGGGCTGTGACGCTGCGTCGTGGTTGTGATGGCCTGTTAAGGGCAGGCGTGGCATGCAACTGCCTTCCGTTGCAGGCTGCTGGTAATAAATGGGTGAATTGGTAAATTCATCCCATTACTAAATTTAGTCATAGATGGTTTATTAAAGATCTTTTGGGTATTTTAATTAAGTATATAAAGGGTAATCACATGGAAGACTTCATTATTTAAAATCATAAACCCAAAATACTTAGAAAATATCCCAAAACCTCCATTAAAGTCACACTTGAAGAGGCATCTTTGTAAGGGGGTTTTGTGTCGAAATCTTTATCAAAGTGAATAATTAGAATCCTTGAGGTTTGTCTTTTGATCCTTGAAACTCGTTTCATCAAGGATCCCAACTCTCAACATGTTTTATAAAGTTTTCTAATGTGAATTGTCCAATTTCATAATTCTACCATGGGTTCTTGCATAAATGATTTAAAAACATTGAATTATGACATAATTTATATTGTACTTATGATTTCAATATAAATTAGCTAAGAAACCATGAATTTGGATGAACCCTAGTTTTTGACTATAATGTGGGTTACTTGATATTCAACTAATATTGATGAATTGTTATATAGTGTCTTATGGGCTTTCTCAAGATATAAGAATTGTATTCAATTATAATGTAATTAATACTTCAGTTTTAAACCTATATTTAATTGATATAGATTTCATGGGATTTTATGATTATTGTTTGAATTATTGTTCATGGCCATGAGTAAGGGCCTTGTGATGTTGAATTGATCGATTTAGGATTGATTGAAGTGGGGATAAGTGAGTAAAGGTATGACGCCCGGTTTTCTTAAATTTTTTATTTATTATAGTTTCATTTAATTGTGCTTTGTATGGTCCACTTTTGGTGTCGGTGTTATGTGTTTTACTTGCAATTGACGTGGCCTTGTCGGCGTTACTTTATGCAACATTATGAGCATGGCCTTATTGGAAACTACTTGAAGTTATGTTGCTATTTGTGTAGTTTGATTATGTGAAGCATGAATTTACGTATCTACATGTGAAGGTATATAGTCATATATGTATTGTTTTAGTTAGACTTTTACTTGACACTATGAGTATAGTGTTAGGTTAAGTCCACATGTGAAGGTATATAGTCATATATGTATTCTTCTAGTTAGACTTTGACTTGACACTATGAGTATAGTGTTAGGTTAAGTCTTGTTTATTCCTTTTTAACTTTATGAGCTTATGTGGTACTAATGATGTTAAGATGATATGTAGGATGACTTGAAGATGTTAGGTTGTTTTAGAGGTGTTTCTAGATTTACTTGTATTATGTGTTAAAAGTGCAATATATGATGTCTTGTCTTGATTGACTTGTACATCATGCTTAATATATATATGGTTTTGTATTTGCAATGTCTTGATTTAGGGTGTTAGAGTTCTTAGTATTGAATGTATGAATAACATGTGGTTTTAAATGATGTTACGAGAGTCTCTTATGCGTAAACCTTGGCTTAAGGGTAAGGTTAAGATTGATTGAAGTGTAAGCCATAATGGTATCCATCGAAGTAAAGGAATGATGGATTTAAGGTTAGTTGGCTAGAACGACATCATATTAATCCTCAGGAAAGTCATCATGAGCTTCTTGTCGCCATTGTGAGGTAGCTCTAGTGGATCTTCCTTTGTAGGGTAAATGTGATTGGGTTATGAACTTTTTATGGAACCTTTTTATGTGAACCTAATGTATGAATTACATTATGAGCACGAAGTCTAGCACCGAGTGAGTATTGTAAGGGAAATTAGTTCTAGTTAAGTATGAAACTACAATACAAAGTATGACTTCATATTTCATAACCATGTGCCTACATAGGATGTCCAAGTTCTAACATTTGCAAGTACAACAACGTCATCGGAGTAGTATAAAACTACGAATTCTATGTTTAGCTATCATGGTCTATGTAGGTTATTGTTTATTCTCATCATATGGAATACCTATTAGCGTTTGAGGATTTTATGGAGTTTAGGTGGTGGTATGGGACTTTATTTAGACATTACACAATAGACTTTGAAGGTTTTATGTGGAGTTCTTAGGTCTTGTCTAGGACCATTATTTGAATGTTCTTTATGTGATGTATGAGTATTAATGGACTAATTAACTAATAACTTATGTTAAGGAGTATGTATATAAATGAGTACCTAATCTAATGTGACTTGAGGATTCCTTAGCTAAGGGATTATCTCTTCATGTCTTATCTTTGTAAGTCTTCAGTATGGCTCTATTTAGGGAAGTTGATTGTTTTTGTTTACATGATATAAGCCTTAGGTAGTTTTAATGATTATATAGGTTATCTCGAAGAGGACGTAATCTTTGTGATTTACTTAAATAGGTCTTTTGATAGCCTTTGGGAAGAGAATGTTATATCATACATCTGTTGGTCACTTAGTGAGAATGATTCTATCTTAGGGAGTCTATAGGATCTTTTCAGTGTGTGTGTAACGGATTGTATGGGTGGTCGGTTCATAGTTTATTCTAGTGAGACTTAGAGTTCACCTTTACTAGAAGACTCTTACATTGATGTTTATGATTGCTTTTAAGTATGTATGTGACTCATTATAGGTAATTTTAAGGGTCGTTTAGGCATATCTAGAGAGGATGTATGGGGGTTCACTTTTTGTGTGACTCACGCGAATATCATGATGTCTTTAACTGAGAAAATTACATTCTAAAACTATCTTATGTATTTCTAAATTGATTTATGATGTTATTATGATTAAAATTATGATCTTTAAATAAAAAGATGCATATTTCAAATAAAGTCCGTTTTTATGACATTTTTGCATAAGCCATACTTAGTACATGTGGTTGTACTAAATCCATACTTCTATATATATAGTTCTTTGTAGGTTAGGAGCTTTGAGAATATAATACTTGGACATAGAACATCGTTCAAGAGATGTTGATGTAAGTCCTCACTTGACTCGAGGGAATATATTTCTTTTATGTCTTCATTCAAAGTATTGTAATGGACTAAGTATTTCTATATTCCTATATTGAAGTCTGGGCTGTGTCCTAAGTATTCTTGTGTCTTAAGATGATGGGCGTGAGACCTAATATTTCCTATTACTTTTATATGAAACATATTTTGAAGACAATATTATGTTTTGTGAATAATTTTAATTCTGCACTACATTTCACTATGTATATGCAATGAATGATATGAAATGGCTTGTCTTAGACCTCCGGGAGGTCGACGACGTCGACTAGAATCGAAGATTGTACCCTAACTTCTAGGTTATGGTTTTAGGTTTTGACAATAACAATATAATATCTATTACAATACTTATATTCAAAAGACATTTATAGACGGTTATACCCTCTAGTCAAGTCAGGACATAATTAAACTTTGCTTTAGCGATGACTAGAATTCAAGATTTCCTTCACGATCCTTCTCAACTTCCACCTACACCTCTATATATAATATAACATATGGAATTCGTACAAAAACTTGTACTAAGTATGGCATAATGCATAAAATCATGAAAACTTACATTTAGTTGGAATATGCTCTTCTAGATTAAAAAATTCATACTATAAGCATAAGAATGACGTTTAACGCCTTAGAAACACATAAGAGTTCACATAAGCATTTTAACTCATTTTAAGAAATATAATAGTAAGTATGGCCACTTTACAGTAAATTACATCAAACACTACAATTAACTCTTTCTAACATGCAACCTTCTCAGTAACAGCTACCCTAAGACTCGCTTAAGTAACACAAAAAAGACCGACCATACAACCTCTCTAGGCACACCTAAATGATCCTTAAGACTACCTATAATAAGATATATACACATACAATACAAAAAACACATATCATGAGATCGTCCTACCAGAGGTGATTCTAAGGCTCACTTGAGTGAGTTGTGAAGCGGTCTCCCATACAATCCCTTCACACACACATAAGAGATCCTTCAGATTACCTAAGATAATATCATTCTCATTTCATACAATAACATATATATAAAATGACATTCACCTCCATCATGTTATCAAAAGACTTACTTAAGAAAATCAAGAAGAGAATGTTCATGCTTGACCTCTCCAAGATTACAAAAATAATCCTTAAGACTACCTAAGTTTGGATCATGTCTAATGTATGAACAGACTTTTCTATCTAGAGTGTTTCTTAAGACTTATCTAGGTAACATATGAAGTGACCATTGTCATGCCCCTTTCACAACTTAATTAGAGAACCCTTAAACTACTCTAAGTCATTACTTATTCATTTAACATGCTTTCTAATTTAATTCATCATCTTCATTAGTTCACATAAGAGACATTTATCACATATAAGGACATTCAAGTAATGGTCTTTATGATGTCCTAGGGACACACTCACTTACATCTTCAAAGACTAATAGTTAAACATCTATATAGTGTCCCATACCACCACCTAAACTTCATAAAACTTCTCCAATACTACTGGGTATCCCATATAATTAGAGTAGACAATAACCGACATAAACCATGGTGGAAAGTGTTCTACTTTGCAATGGTAGAACTTGTATACATTCCATGTAGGCACATAGTTATGGAATATGAAGGGCTTATTTGCACTCTAGGCTCACTCTTAACTAAACAAAATTTCCCTTACCATTCTCATTCGGTACAATCCTTTGTTCTTATAGAGTAATTCACATTAAGGATCACATGAAGAGGTTCCATATCTAGTTCATAACCCAATCACTTTCACCCTACCAAAGAGGTCCCCTAAGGCTACCTTTAAATAGTGAAGAGGATAGCTTAATAACTTTACTAAGGATGATTTCATGTCTTTTCATCCAACCAACCTTAAGTTCATCATTCATATAAGAAGTATACCATTACAACTTTGGAATTCAAGGATCATCACCATACCACTAGGTTGAAGGTTCCACATAAAGGACCTTCTAAGAATTATTCAAGGTCTCATGTCATTCATACATACAATACTAAGAGGCTTTAGTATTCCTAAGTCTAGATATCTCATACTCGAATTTATACAAGTATAAAGTAAGGGAGACAAATCTACCATATAAGACACACCAATACTTAACTTTAGCACATATTGCATATCATTCTAGAAGCACATAGGAATAACTATTATCATCTATACGTCCTCCTATACACAACTATAACATCATCAATATAACCATCGTAGACTGATATAGTCAAGTAGGAATAATCATGCATCAATTCTAAGACTACATACATAAAGGACACCATCATAGACTGATATAGTCAAGTATGAATAATCATGCATCAATTGTAAGACTACATACATAAAGGACATAGTCATGCTCTAATATGATCACCTAACAACATCGATAGAAGAACACATACTATCACCTTAATCACAAGTAGATGAATGTGATCATACATCACACAAATCGTCACACAAATCATCATAGTATATCAAGTAGTTTGCTATATGGCCATGATCATCATAGAACATAAAAAAATGTCGACGAGGCCACATCATTTACAAATTAAACACATTGCACCGCCACCATAAGTGGACAATTCCAATCACAACATAATTCAAGACGTGTATTACATAAAATAAATAGAATTAGGGTAGCTAACCACCAATCCGTTCTCCCCACTTCAATTTATAGAAAAATCATCCAACTAAATACCAAAAGCCCTTACCCATGACCATGATCATCAATTAAATACATCAATCATAATGCTCAATGAATCTTTGTGAATTCAATATAGATTTATCAATCCAACACAACCTATAAATAAATCGAATAAAACTCCTACATTATTCAATAGACAATAGAAAACTACACTAGAATTCATAAGCATTAAGAAAATATCAACGAACCCATAAAGTAGTAAAAAACAAGGGTTCATGATTTACATGGGTTCATAGGTTAATTATATAAAAATCATCTAATTAAAAATAATTCAATCAATAAACAACAATTTAAAACCTTTAATGAAAGAACATATGCATAAATCATAAAATTAGATATGTTTATCTTTAGGAAACATTAGAAACCTCTTCTGACTTCGGGCTCTTTGATGAATAGAGTTTCAAGGATAAAAAATAACACCTCAATGAAGCTAAACCACGAAATGAATGAAGAATCACCAATTAAATCTTTAGTTCAAGCACTTCCTTGAGTTTTGGCTCCAATGGCATTCTAGAGAATTTCATCGAGATTTTGGGGGTTTTATTTGGAAAAATGAATTCATCAAGATATTAAGGACTTCTTAAAATACCTAAAATACTCCTAAGTAACCGCCCATACTCTTACTTGGACTTGGGTGAATATACCAATTCAGCCTTGCAACTTAACAGTGAACTGCGAAGTTGCATGCCTTACCAACGATTGTCAATCGATGGAACATTTGTCCATAAATGGACGTCACTGGTTGGCCGTCATTTGGCTAAGTCATGGCCGTTGTCCACCAACGATGGGGCGTCGACCAGTCTATTGTCCGTCGATTGCCTTAGTAGGTTGGGGCTGATCTTGAAAGCCTTTGACCAAAAGATGGGTCCTTCTTCAAGGACTATTGGTTTCTCCATGGGGATCTTTTCGCAGATGTTTCCAACACGGAAATTTATCGTATATGAGTTTAAGACCTCCAACATCAATTTTTTCCAAAATGAACACATAAAACTTGATTAAATATGCGAAGATACACAAGGTCATTTCAAGCCAAACGTTTCTAACGACATGGGTATTCTTGGACATTTGACCTCTAAACATTATGAAACATGAAACGCTTCCCATAAACACTATAATAACTCATCTAAGGACCTCATAAGCTTGTAACACACACATACACACATAAAACACTCATGAAGCACATAGTTGAGTAATTGTTGAACGTCTTGATTGTCCCTTGACGTTTGACTTCCAATGCACCTAAAACCTATAGATACTTCCTAAATATCACATTATAAATAGATTTAGGAACTTAGACCTTCATAAAATAAATGTTAGGCTCTAGTTTCACCTAAGTTGTTTTAGAGGTACTACAGGAACACATATTTTAACTTCACATATATACACAAGTCATAAAGACATTTACAATGATAACATAGACAAGTTATACATGATAAATAACTTTATACATAAAATAATGCCTACATACGGACATTGATTAATAATTCATAAAGTAATGCCGACAAGTCCACATTATCCACGATTATAACATATAAGCACCCCAACTATAAGTGGGCCATACCAATCAACATCATCATAACATACGAGCTACGAATCATAATATTAAGAGATTTAGTCATGCATACCACCAATCCAAACTCACAATTTCAATCCATATCTAATTAAACCAACACAATATTCAAAGGCCCTTACGAATGACCATGATCCCCAATTCAATCAAAGAATCAAAATGTACAATGAATGCAAAGTAAATAGATATGAATTCATCAATTTAGGACAACTTAGTCATGATTTTAACATAATTTCTTCATAATTTAATAGCCCAAATAGAACTACACAAGAATTCAAAGTATGGATGATGACATCACCCATATCATAGACAAATATAGAGATTTGAGAAGGTCAAGGATTAATGGAGATTTTAATTGAAAACCATCAATTACACATTAATGATATCATATCTAAATGTTTAAAAGTATTTGATGCGAGAACCCATGACATAGAGTAGGAATTGGACTTTTCATTTTTTTGAAATCCTTGAAAGTTATCTTTGGAATTAACACTAAGGTTATAGGAAGCCTTAGATTACTAAATCACATAACTTATTAGAAGAATCCAAAAATAATTAAAGATTAAATTACATTGAAAATTTATCGTCAAGCTCCATCTTCACCTTGATCTCTCATGGAGGTTTTTGGAAAAACTTTTCGAGGGAATTTTTTTGATCTAGGTGATAGGGTCTAAAAGAAAATTTAATAACTCGAATACTCTTAAAATACCCATACACACCTAAATAACCGTCCTCATATTTTATAAGACTTGGGGTGAATTTCCGAACAATCGCAAACCTTAATACGGCAGGCAGAGTTACAGGTACTATCGAGTTTCATCACCAACGGGCCGTAGATTGGCCTACCCCTCGTGGTAATGGTATGTTGGTTGGGTTTGCAACTTCAAAACAGCAGTCTACATTGCCCCCTAAAATCCACCATTGACGAGCCGTCTCCAGGTCGACTGGCTGTCGTTTGAAGGTCGACATTTTGCCACCTCAAGGGAGTGTTGAACTCCAAATTTGGGTCCTCTTTTAAGGGCCCTTATTTTTCTTAGGTGGAGTCATTCCCAGACGTTAAAACCCTAAACACCCACTTCTATGTTTTAATAACATCCCCAATCAATTAAAACACAAATGAACACATAAATTATGCTTAGACACACATCAACACACAAGGACGTAACTTTCGAACAACTTCAATTTTTTTAGACGTTTAACCTCCAAACATTACCAAACATAAAATTTTTCCTTTAAAACTAATATTAATCATATGAGGACCTCATAAATACATGACAAACATATAAGCACATGAAACCACAGAAGCACTAGTTGTTGAACGTCTTGATTGTCCCTTGATGTTGGACTTCACATTCAATCATGAAGACTTCCAACTTACAAAAACCATAATTAATCTATTTATCGTACATTATAAGAGTGCTGAATCTCTAGATAAACCTAGTTAATATTAGGGTTGTTAGAGGACATTCCTGTACAATTCCAGAAAATTTTATATCTTGGAAGAGCCTAATCGGTCTTTAATAATACGTTTTGGGGATATATAGGCACTCCAATACCCAATATTGAGAAATATTGAGCATAGTATACAAATTAGGATGAGGGATAATAGACAATTTCTATATAATAGCCAATAAGCAAAATATTGAGCATATTAGAAAATATTGGCTTAAAGGGTGTTAGCCATATATTTAAGTATTAATGAGATTGTTTAGGAAATGTACCTGCAATGAAAACCCTGACCTAAAATTCAGAAATTCATCATTATCAAATACATTAGGTACTAGACAGCCAAGTGTCAAGCCTAGTACCCTAAGTACATAATTATTTAAAATGATCATGTAGAGTGAGTAGTACTTGAGGACTTAGTGAGGGTCCTTGGGACAAAAAGTAAATATTACAAGTGAACCATAAATAATTCTTTGTTAGGAAAATATAACCAACTCTTGTGTAAGCACATGTGCAAGGCATGTGAAGAAGCGGCAAAAAGAAGGGGACCACTTCATGTGGGTCCTAACTTACTAAGTAATTTTATACTCTAACCTACTGCCCTAAATAGCTAAATAACATAGGAATAACCGAAATGGACCCACTAGTGCACCAGACAACCTAGGACTAAACCAGGTTGACACTAACCTAGTACTAGTTGAAGAGACAACCTAGTATCTACATAAGATTTTCCAAAAGGTTGGTTATGGTCCTAAAAACATTGGTATACTTTATTAATTACCCACGGATACCTTAATTAATTAATTTAGAAACCTTATTAATTAATTTAATGGGGGAAAACAGAAATGACAAACCAATTTCAAGATTTTGGTTTAGACAAAAAAGGGACAACCTAGTATCTAACCTAGAATAGTCCAAAGAGTTAGTTGAGGTCCTAACGACTTAAGGGTACTTTAGTAATTGCCTTAGGTAACCTAATTAATAAAATTTGACATTTAATTAATTTATTTAAATGGTCAAAATGATATCCTTTAACTAACCTAGTATTATTCAAGAAACATCCTATTACTTAACCTAGTATAGTCTTAAAAGGGTTATTATAGTTCCAATGACGTAGGGGTACATTAGTTCTTATCCTATGTCCCTAAATTAATGCAATTAAGGATTTTATTAATTAATATAGAGCCAAAATGTTTACCGAAACCATAATCAACTCCAATTTCCAGATTTGACTAAGTGTTATGTTCTGCTATGTTTAGTCAACTTAGGAGGGGTGTTTTGGTAATTGGTTAATTAGATTATTATATTAAATTATTAAACCTAAATTTTATAATTGAAGCTCAGTTCCTAAACCTAAAATTCATGATCAAAACACTTGGAACGAAAATGCAGAAAAGAGGCAGTAACGAAGATCGCTAAAAAGGAAAAAGGGCTTAAACGTTCTTAGAAGATTGCAAGGTATCTTCAAGATTTCATTCGAGGTGGTCTTAGATTATTAAGTTATAATCAAGGTATGAGTTTATCTCCTGAATTTCTTTATCCAAGAGGACAATTAACATTCATCAATGTAAAGTAAGGATGATATGTAAGGAAAACTCACATTTCATCAATTTAAAATATGTATGACAAGTCATCAAAAGAGTACATAAATCTCAATGTACAATAAAGATTCCATTGTGATTTATTCAACTTTAGAAGATAAAGAATATAATGAAAGTGAGCATAGCACCGATAGACTAGTCATGAGCAAGTGCTTGCACGTGTAAGTATCATGCGACGAGTCTACCACAAAGGTAAATAAGTAGTCTCATTAAGTCCCTAGTAATTGAAATATGTCTAGCCCACATAGGAACTAGCCAGTTGTTTTAACCTAAGCGAGCAAGGCATGTATGGTTTCACCTTGGCCACTGATTCCACCCCTTTTTGTTGTGGGGTAGACAAAGGATTTAATGTTTGTCTGACATTATCTATGTCGGTTAATTCTCACAATATTTTCTTGGTTCATGATTTCTATGAGGCAGTCCTTCCGATGTGGACTGAACACTTGAGATGGATTTGCCTTAGCCGGAAATCACCCCTTTTACGTTTGGGATAAACACCAGATTCCATGATTAGCTCACATGGTCTTAGATTGATTTTAACCGGTGAATCACCACTTTTCAGTGTGGGGGAGACACTGAATTTAATGTTAAGCCTGCATGATATTTTTCCTGATGATTTCAGTATGAAAGTGAGAATTATGATGATGATGAAACATATGTTCAAAGTGAGAAATGATGAAGAGCTTAAGAATGTCACGTGCCAATATCACACTCATGAAGTTTTAGCAAATAATAGGCACAACGAAATAACATTAGCTTATAATGACTTCTTATATGATGCCAATAAACGGAAGTAGAAAGCAATGTTAATTAAATACCTCATAACTTCCCTAATATGAAAGTAATGAAACAATTCGCATGGCCAATATAGAATGCCTAATGAAATTCAATGAATATATAATGTAAAGAATGACTCACTATAAGGTAGGGAAATAATTCCTTAGTCCTTAGATTACTTATATCGATTCATTGTGGGTATGGTATGAATCATTGAACTTGTAAGTAAAACATAGGACTAAAGGAATTATTGAACTATACAACAACAAGAAGAAAAAGAGTGTAACTAAAACTAAGTATTAAGGACAGAGCTCTTGGTTAGGGGGGGACTTAAAATTTGAAATCTTCGGCGGAGGGTCTCTAAAATTATGTTGATAATACTAATGTATTGCAATGATATATAAAATAAGTTGTATGCATTGAATGTATTAAAGTACCACATATTCCTATCAGAATTCACAAATAACCAATTAGGAAAGTCTAATGACTAGAATTTCCATAAATGGCATGTTGTTTAGGAAAATATTTCATTGATCATGCAGAGCTTTATGTGTATGTGTGCATACACCCATACTTAGTAAAAGTGGTGTACTACCCCCTACTATTTACTATTTTTATAGGTGTAGGTCAAAGAGTAGATTGGCGATACTTGCAATGGTTTGGACTTTAGCGTTTCTCCAGACCAATTAGTAGGTCCTCTTGACATTGAGGATGCTACAAGAATTAGTCCAGCTTTAGATATAAACACAGCTAGTGTAAGTTGTCCGTAGAATTTCTTTCGTATTTCATTTCAAACCTTTAGATTTCTTTAACGATAGTTTCAAATTGATTATTTATGTTAGATGGTTGTTGATTGATGTTGAGCTTAGTATATAATGTTTAACACGTAATGACTATATTAAGTCTATGAAAAATTATTACATATAAAAGTTATAAATTTTTTGCTAAAATTAACCATATGAATGTGATGAATGCAATAAAAGTCTTGTCTGCGACCTCAGAGAGGTCAACGACGCCGGTGGCGATTCGAATTCTAGAAGACGGGATGTTAGAACTCCTCACTAATAGTATACTCGGTGCTAAGGTAGAGTTACCTTTTGACATGTGATTCTTTAACAATCATAATTTAGTTTAGCTCATACAAGAATAGCTCCTTGTATTTTCATAGTCATTAGATCAATAGTAATTTCATGAGAACACCTTTCAGCACAACCCTCATAGGTGAGATTAGCACATTAACATAATTTATCATAATAAGGCACATATGTACTTCATAACAAACCTGATATTATTATATCTTTAGCATAATCTCACAATTAAATAATCAAGCCGTTTCAATTATATCATCATACCACACCTACTTAATCCAATTACAAGACATACTTCAATTGAACTTCATCACCAAGTACAAGATTTACCCAATCTCCTTTAAAAGCCATCATCATGGTCTTACCATCAACCAATAATTCAATCCAATAATTTGTGTCATAAATTCAATAAATAGTATTAAACACCATAAATAGATCAACTACATTTATACGATTCAATGCTATACTAGTTCATAACCTAGGGTTAGGCATCTAGGGTCAATTGATCACCTCTTCCATAATTCTAGGGTTAACAACAAGAACTACTACAATTGAACAATAACACAACATAATATAGTCATAATAACAAAAATAAACCATAGACAATATAATTTAGAAGATCAAATTCGTATTAGGAAAAAACCCATATGAAATCATCTTTTTTGGAAACTAATTTTGAAAGTTTCCTTTGGGGGAAAAAATTCCAAAGGTGAAGAGTTCCCATTCTATGTTAATTATTGAAGATTAATGGAAAAAATAACCCTTCCTCCGTCCCTAAAGACCTTGACCTATATATTTAATGGAGTTCCTCTTTGGGACAAAGAAATAAGAGAAATTTGGGTTTTGGAATTTGTGGGAGTTGGGTTAGATTTATTAGGCTTAGGTCTTTATACAATTCCTTTACTAACTAAACTAGACCTACCTTAGCCCCTAATTAATAAACTAGCCAACTAACTAATTAAATGGACAATTGAAACATAATAGTGAAAATCTCAGACATGACCTACAAGAACCTGACCTACGGCCGGTAGGTCAGTCGACAGGGCCTTGGACAAACCATCCGGCATAATTGTCATATTGGTCAAAGATTTGTAAATTTGGCCTTTCTAGAAAACTTACCAAGTGTTGGTCGACAGAGAAATTGACGCCCCGTCGATAGACCTAATCCTTATCGCCTGCAAGCGTTGGTGCACAAAATCTAGTAACAGTTTCTTGGCCAAAATTGGAGCTTCCTTATCAAGGATCGTTAGGGTGGTCCTTGGGGATTCGTACATATATATTTTGACCCTAAAAAAATTCTAATATATGTTAGACACCCTTCAATCTAATTTTATAAATTTGTGTCTCTTCAAACCCTATGAAATAGGCTAAGGCACATTCTAACCTTTTGCAATAATCTCCGGATATTAGGGATGTTCCTTGACGTTATGACTCTAAAACTTCATAAATTACTTTTTATATACCATTATATACACTAAAACAATGCTACAAACTTTGGATACATATATGAGGCTCTTTATTAGGTTTTGGACCTTTAAAGTGTTACAATGATTCCACTCCAACATGAGGTAATAGTTTCTCTTCAATCTCTCTATCATTCAACCACAAAAAGAACTCTTAGTATCATGTTTCTTCATCAATACTTGCATTTTCAGTGTATATGCATGTTCTTGGAACGTAGTTTTGTAAAAGATCAACATCTAGTATTTAGTATTAGGGTTTGCATCTCTTTCTCTCCATAAACTAATTTAAAATTCATTTGAGGAAGAATATTTCCAAGGGATAGATATTGTAATACTTCTAAGCCGTACTTAGAGAGTTCAATATAAAACCAGAAACAACAGGTGAACCATAACAAGGTTCATGGATTGTGAAAGGTACCACGACCCGTTGACCTATTCGTGTACTCGCACTTGTCTGGGAGTGGTTTACCATAAAGCCCATCACGGGACGTGGACCACCATCATGATCCGTGTGAGAGATTTTGATAACAACGTGGAAATCCATCTAATTACATCACTAGAGCCCGATACCTTCATGGGCTGGGTATTGATGAGGGTCAGTGGTGAGTTTCGTGAAGAAGATCCGGTGTAGCCTTAACCGAGGTGTAGGACCAACACGACCTTCACACTTGCTGATGATTAATAAAGTCCATGAAGTGGATAGTAGTAGGAACTTCTCAAGCAGTAGCTATGAGTCAAAAGGCACGATCGACTCAATGGTGTGTTGGACACTTAAACTACATCATTTAACCTGTAAAATATGTGAGTTTTGTTAATTTAGGCCTAGTAAAAAATTATAACCTAATATAATTAATAAATCACTAATAAATAAATAAAACAAAAGAGATAGAT
The DNA here is from genome assembly GCF_036512215.1 of Solanum lycopersicum. Lineage (NCBI taxonomy): Eukaryota > Viridiplantae > Streptophyta > Magnoliopsida > Solanales > Solanaceae > Solanum > Solanum lycopersicum. The sequence goes on along the minus strand of NC_090806.1, from coordinate 39,749,591 downwards.
AAGAAGAAGTTAACCAACTCTTGTTATAAAACACAACAAGGTTTTCTTCAATTCCAGCCCCAAAATCAAAAGATTTCTCCCTAAAGTTCATCACCTGGCATTTGAGATTTAACAAGCGGTATTATTTAAACAATTAGGTCCCTAGATTCTATCATAATCTTAATTCTCTTAATACTATCTAGACCTAAGAGGTTTCTTGAATGCTAGAATTGTTGGCTTTTAGCTATTAGCATGACCCAAATGAAATAATCATGTCGTCACTTAGTCTCTCTAGTTATTTTAGGTATATATGCTTGATGAATTAAGCATGCTAGGTTCGTTATTTTATGTATACATGTTTCAGCTTACAAATGTAACATTATCAATTATAAGTGTTGCATTCTTCTAGTTTTTTGTTAGTAATTAAGCTATGCAGTACTTAACAAGTGCAATCATAACATATCTTGCATACATAATCAATTGGGAGTAGATTAATATCGAGTTGGACTAGGATTAGTAACCCTCAAGTTCAAGAACTGCATGACCCTTATGTTCTAAGTACCCTCTTTGGGAATCATTTGTCCACAGGGTATATAGGGTCCTCTCAATGAGGCGTATTCATTGGAATCAGCATTCAGGTCATGTGGTTTTATGTCGGTTATTAGAAGCCCCCATACCTTAATTAGATCCTATTGCATTGACAATGTTAGAAGTTACGGTCTCATTTCACTCCAATAATGATATAAACTTGGTCATTTCATTCCATTTTTTCATGTTTAATATTCTATGTATAATGTCATGCTTATATCATGTCATTTCTCAATTTTATGTTTTTGTTTTATTGTGTTTTACTATTCATCTTTACTTTATCCTACATGCTCACAACCTTTAAATTTTTATGCGTACGCTGCAGTACATCTTGTTGTGATGTAGGTCTAGGTAATCAGTAGTCAGATCATGCGTTGAATGGTCCCTGATATCCATTTCAACAGTTTTATTATGGGTCCTCATCCTTCAAGGATAATAGATTGAGGAGGAAACTAATAAAAAGAATACTGAAGAGACTAAAAGGGCTAAAACCGATAGTTACCATTAAAAATGATGAGGTGGTAGACGATCTTAGTTTTATCAAAAGTACTCAGATATAACCCCATATTCATCTAGTATCAGGGTCCTATGTTTAAAAAAGATCAGGTGTATCATGACCCATAAGTACAACAAAGACGTTAGAGCATCCTTGTGTCATCACACGGCAAATGATAATTCAAGAAGTCTCCTCTAAGCCTCTCGTGTCATTCATTGCATAACAAATATGGTAAATTTAGTAAGAATTTAAAATATTCTTCACACATGTAGAAATCTCTCTTAAACAATACGCAAGCAGATGAATTTCATTTAAACATTAAACCTTTACAATATCTACTTGAACCATCGAAACTGTAGAGTATACAATACTTGGGACTATGCCCATACAAGACATAAAAGAAAAGACTAAGACATAATGAACATATGGTTAGTGTCCTTAAATCGATGAGGACTCACAATTGCATCATCTTCAAATCCATAGAAACCTATCCATCCTCGATGGCACATCAACACTTCTAATTCCCTACACTTTAGTCAAAAGGGGAAAAGAAAAGGTTAGCACATTAGATGTACTAAGTATGGAAAGCCATGTAAAAACCATGAAAAAGGGATATTTAGTAAATAGCATGATTTTGATGAAATTCAATTAAAATATCATACTATAAACATAAGAAACACATTTAACAACTTAGAAACACATAAGATATCACTTAAGCAAATAATCACATTTATGGAAACATTATAGTGAAATCACTTCACTGTACAGTCAGATCACTTCATTGGTATAGTGAATGTTCATTCATTTCACCTTACACACCTTTTAACATATAATCCCCTCCCTAAAAGCTATCCTAATACTCTCTTAAGTAAGATAAAGAGAGTCCACCCATACACCCTCTCTAAGCATACCGAAACGATCATTAAGAAAACCCATAATGAAATCAACATACATTTACAAGACATCAAACATATAAATGCGAGATTCTCCTACCAAAGGTGATTCTAAGGTTCACTTGAGTGAGTTGTGAAGCGACCGCCCATACAATCCCTTACACACACACAGTTAAGAGATCCGATAGACTTCCTAAGATTGAATCATTCTCATTTAATACATTTGCATACACATGTACATGACATTTTCCCCTACAAAGGTTATCAAAAGACTTAGTTAAGTAAATAAAGTAGATAACATCCATAATGACCTCTCCAAGATTACCTAAGTAATCCTTAAGAATACCTAAGATTGGATCATGTCCACATAAACAATCACTTCCCTAAATATATTCATTCTTAACACTTATCTAGGTAAGATAAGAAGTAACCATTCCTAGTCCCCCTTCACACCTTAACTAGATAACCCTTAATTACTCTAGATAAGTACTTATCTATTTAAACTATTCATCAAATTAAGTCATTAGATTCATTTTTTCATTAAGAGACATTCATCAAACAAAGGACATTCAGAATGATCTTGAACAAGACATAGGGACTCTCACTTACACCTTAAAAGCCTATTGGACAATGTCTAGAAAGTGTCCCATACCACCACCTAAGACACATAGAACTTCTCTAATGCCAGTAGGTACCCCATATGATGAGAATATGCAATAACCAACATAGACTATCGTAATAAGACATGGAATCTGGACTTATAACCTACTACGATAAATTTGTTCTACTTGACAATGGTAGAACTAGGACACATCCCATTAGGCACATGGTTAAGAAATATGAAGGGAATGCTTTGCAATCTAGTATTTTACTTTACTAGAAGTACTTCCTTTATCATACTCACTAGGTTCTTGCCTTCATTCTCATAGAATAATTTACATTTAGGTTCATACAAAAGGTTTCCATATCAAGTTCATAATCCAATCACACTTACCCTACCAAAGACGTTCTCTTAGGTTACCTCCATTGGAGACAAGAAGCTCATGATGACTTTCCATAGTTTTGATATTATGTTGTTTCAGCGAATCAAACATAAGTCCATCATTCCTTCACATGAAGGATACCATTATGACTTTCGACTTCAACATTCATAACCTTACAACAAGGTTCAAGGTTTCACATAAAGGACCCACTTAACATCATTCAAGGACGCACATATAATTATAGATTCATGACTAAGAGACTTTTAGAATCCTTTGTCAAGACATCAGATATTCACTTCCATACATTGATCAAGGGACACAACTCAACCAAGACAAGAAACCTCATATTTAACTTTAACACATAATACAAGTCAATCTTTAAGCCACTTAGGAATACCAATATAATCTTTATGTCATCCTATACATTATAATATCATCATAAATATAACAATCATAGATTCACATAGTCAAGTAAGAGATTTAGCATGCAAAGTCAACACATCTATTATTCACATTCATACATGCATCAAGTAAGGGACACAAGTCAAGAAAGATAAGATCCAACATACTTCACTTTAACATATAATACATGTCATTCATTGAGACACTTAGGAATAAAAATTATCATATTTAAATCATCCTATACACTAACATTTCATTATCAATATAATCATAATAGACTCATATAGTATAGTAACAACAACTATGCATCAACCCTAAGACTACAAATAGAAGCACATAGTCAAAGTCTATATGATTTCCTAACATACATAGAAAGAACACATACTTTCACATTACTTCACATATAGATAGATATGATCATGTTTCATATAATAGAAACTATACAAATAGTCATGATACTTCAAGTACTGCCGACAACGACATGATCATCATATTCCATAAAGTAATGCCGAAAAGGCACATCAATTCACATAGCACCACCACCATAAGTGGACCTTACCAATCACCACATAATTGAAGTCTATTTACCATAAAAGTAAAGGAACTAGGTCATTATACCTCCAATCCATCTTACCGCTTTCATTTTAAGGCTAACTTATCAAATTTGATATCACAAGGCCCTTACCCATGGCCATAACAAACAATTCAACATAAATATAATAATATTTATGAAAATAGGTCAAATTACTTCATATTCATTAATCTAATTCAACCTATATATCAATTTACTATATTCATTACATCAATCAAACACATATATAAAACAATATTAGAATTCATAAACCTTAAGTTGATATCAATTCAATAAGCCTAATATTAAATAGAGCTAAGAATGTACAAAATTCAATTGATCAAATTGACAAAAACTATAAACCAATTATTCATAATCTATACATGAATCAATATCCCATAACAATCTACACATGAATTCATCAATCTCAAAGCATGATCACATAACCCATATTTTTGTTAAATTGAGAGATTTGTGAATGTCAAGGGTTTATAGAGAATTATATTGGAAAACATAAAGTAAACATCAATAACATCAAATCTTATGGTTTGAAAACCACTTATGCAATAACCCAAGATGTAGAGTAGAAATTTTACTTTTCATATTTGTGAAAACATTGAAAATCATCTTTGAAATTAGCTCAAAGTTGATAGCAAGACTTGGATGAAGAACTACAAACATTATTTGAATAACCCAAAGAAAATTGAATAAAAAACTCCAATGAAGAACAATATTCAAGCTCCATCTTCACGTTGAACTCTCATGGAGGTTTTTGAAGAATCTTTAGTAAGGGATGTGTTTTTACTTAGGAGTTAGGGACATAATGAGAGTTTAATGACTTGTATACTCCTTAAGAACTCATATACACTAACAAAACCCGTCAAAATACTTAATTTTAGTGTGGGGATGAATTTACTAATTCACCTCTTGAAATTACAGTGACCTGCACACAGGTCACAGTGCCCATTGACGGGGCGTAAGTCTATACACAGGTTGTCCTGTCCTCCATCGATGGGTTGAGAGACTTGAAATTGTTATCTTAGCTCATAGTCTAAGTTCCAAACGACACCCATTACCTACAGGGCGTCTACCAGTCCAATGGTTGTCGTATGCCATCCATATGTGGGAGTCCATTGGGGAGTTTTTGACCACCAATATTGGTCATTCCTAAAGGACCCTTGGATGGTCCTTGGGCATGTTTATCCAGACGTTTCATACCCAAACATGGTTGTATATGAGCTTATGACCTACCATATGAGTTTTATCCAAAAAAATACGTAAAACTCAACGAAACATACAAAGACACACAAGGTCATTTCTAGGAAAACCTTTCGAATGTGATGGACGTTCTTGGACGTTGGACCTCCAAACTTCATGAAACTTGAAACGATTCCTAAATAAGCCATAATAACTCAATTAAGTAGCTTATAACCTCATGAATCATACATAAACATAAAAAACCCTAGATGAGGCACATAGGTGACTTAGTTGTCGAACGTCTTGGTCGTCCCCAGACGTTTGACTTCCAATCCACCTAAACTCTTAGACACTGCCTCAGAACCACATTACAAACAATTTTAGAACGTTATAAAATCATGACAACCATGTTATTATCTACATTAGTCTAAGTCATTTTTGGAGTCTTATAGGGTGCTAAGATCTAAATCATACGATTGTGTTTCTAGTAGGCGTTCATTCCATATTTGTTTGAGCTGTGGTAAGAAGAATCCAGGAGAGTGAATGGATGGTACTTGTGGATATTATGAAGGAGGTAAGATATGCTAAAACTTATAGGATTGACCCTTGTACATTGACAATGGTAGGGATGTTCGTTAATAGGTTGAATATACCGTTTTAGCAAGTCACCAGACTTAATAGTTTCCATCATCTAGCATTGGTGGCGGACCTTGTCAGATAATGTTCTATGCTCCTTATACTTGAAAAGATCAAGAAAATTTCCTTTAATAAAGCCCTATGTATATTATTTATCATTCAATTTCATGTTTATGCATTGTTAGATCTTGGAGAGGCACCTTCTTTCATGACTCTTTATGTTGCAACGTAATTCGATGTCAATCAAAAATCTTATTAGACTCCTTCTCAATTTTTATTATGTTGATTGTCAGTTTAAGCTACCTAGGCATATAAAAATTTATTGGTTTTAGTTTTGTACAATTTACCATAGTCGATCTAGTAGAGTTAGGAATGCTAAATGTTATATAACCATTGGGATTGACATAGTACATACTTGTTATGTATCACTCGACTATAAGACTAGAATCATTAAATTTCATGTAACATCTCTCAACTAGAATGACTAGAAAAGATATGAAAATATGGAAATATTTTTTTTTGGAAAGAATAAGAAAATCTATGAATGTTAAGTAAGATAAAAAGTGAGTTTTTGGTAAACTTCAAATGAGCATAGCTCCTAGATAATGATGTGTTAGGAGTTGTTATAGATATTGTTGAAAAGTCCTTAAAATAATCATTCCAAGAACACCAAGTTTGCCCGATTTCAATATTGTAAGAATTAGATATGCCTTCCCAAAGACCTAAATGTGGATTTAGATTTTTGTAAGTGGATTCAGATTTTTGTAAGAGAAGATTGTCTTTTCCTTATCTAACTTAATTAATTATCTTTTAGGGATTTATTGGAAATAAAAATAAAATTTAGTTCAGTTTGGGAAAATAAGAATTGCGCTTATGGTTTTGTGGTTATTGCTTCATTGATGTCTTCAAGTGTGGCCTTAAAGATAAATGATAAATAAGGCTGTAGAGCCCAGTTTCTTCACAACATGGAGTTACATCAGGACTAGCTACTTCAGGGGTAGGGGGAGAAGGAAACCGCCTTTATGCTATCACTAGTTGCCGAAAGGAAGAGGATTCACTAGATGTTGTCACTGGTATGATCCAATTATTTAGTTTTGATGTTATTCTAAAGCAATATATTAAGACCTTTAGTGTTTCCACACCTGTTGGTGAGTCTATTCTAGGACAAATATTTTATCGTGGTTGTCCCCTTTATTTCAATCACCACAACACCATGGTTGATACAATTTAGATAGACATTTTAGATTTTGATGTCAATCAAGTATATGGACATGCTTCATGCCTATAATATATCATTAGATTTTGGTACTTCAGTAGTCAATTTCCATTTTCAATGAACCGGTTATAAAGTGCAAGAGTAGTTGAGAAATGCCTAAGGGTCATTTTAGTTTGTACCTTAAGGCAAGGAAAATAGTTTCTAAGAGGTGTCTCAATTACTTAGCTCGAATATGTGATTCAAGTGATGAGGTAGCTCTAATTCATTCAGTTCCTATATTAAAAAAGTTTATTGAAGTCTTTCCAAATGATCCACCCAAACTCTCTCTTGAGAGAGAAATAGACTTCAATATAAACATCATTCCAGATACGCAACCGATCTTTATTCTACAATAAAAAATGGCACAAGCAAAGTTGAAAGAACAATTGAAAGATATATTATATATGGGTTTCATTTGACCTAGTGTCTCACCTTGGAGACACTATGGTCTGATTTGTGAGAAAGAAAGATGATTTCCTTAGGATGTGTATAAATTACGGCCAATTGAAAAAGGTATCAATCAATAATAATTATATTCTTTCAAGGATTGATGATAATTTTTACCAGCTTTAGGGTCTTCTTGTTTCTAAAAAATTAGTCATAGGAGAAGCTACAATCAATTGAAAGTTAGGGGATGTTATATTCAAAAGAAAAATGTATAACCAATTATGGGCGCTAATAAATACTTGTTCATGTCCTTTAGGTTGAATGTTGCTATTTGTAACGACCTGTTTAGTCGTTTTGAACAGCAGATTTTATTTCTGGAAAAACAGGATGAGACGACGGAACCCACGACGGACTGTCATGGGCACGACGGACCGTCGCAGGGTCTTGTTTCAAAACACTTAGAAAATCTGAAATTGGGTACTGAAAATCGACTCTCTAAACTTCGTAACGTAATGGCAGGACGGACCGTCACAAACTCTTCAGAGAAATTGAGTCTCTGAACTCTTTGACGGAGCAGCAGGACGGACCATCACAGGCGCGATGGGCCGTCACAGGCTGCGTAAATCCCAGTTTGGGTCGGATTTCTTTATACGTTTTAAAGGACGTTTTTGACTATTCCTGCTGTAATTATAAAGTTAGTGGGTTTATGTTAATAAGTCTAATTACTTTGGGTTAAAAGAGGTAACCTTTAGTAAATTAGTGGGTTATTATTGCCATCTTTTATTCTTAATTATATGCTAATTAGGGTAAAAGAAAGAGGGTTTGAATAAGAAAAAGAAAAGAATAGAAAGAGAGAGAAGGAGAATCGATAGAGAGAGACGAACGAAGAGGAAAAACACAAGGCTTTGGGAAATTTGATTGCTTCATTTCTAATCTTTGGTGGAGGTAGGTTATGGTTTCTCTTACGATATTCGTAGTAAACTCTTAATAGCGAATGATATATATTGATAATATTGTAAACCCTGCTATGTGCTTAATTGTATGCTTGCATGGATGTATTTATATAATTGTGATTATATAAGCATGATGAAGTTATTGAATCCCAAATCTTGCAAAACCCTAATCTCTTTGTTAATGATGAGGCCTTGGTATAAAAGAAGGCGTGATGAACTAAATAATGAGATCGATGATGCCTTGGTAAGAAAGAAGGCTTGACGAACAGACACGTAGATTTAAGGGATCAGGTGCCACGAACCGACACGTAGATTTAGGGGATCGGGTGTCACGAACCGACACGTAGATTTAGGGGATCGGGTGTCATGAACTGACACGTAGATTTAGGGGATCGGGTGTCACGTACCGACACAAGAGAAATAAAAATAATGAATCCTGAAAGATGTTAATATACTCAATCTAATGAACATAATTCCCAAATGAGTATGGTATTGAGGCTTGAGTCCTCATGTGTGAACTTTACGGTAATTGTTAATGATATAGTACTTGCTCTTGCAAGGAGAGGCTAAAGAAGCGACAATCGATGAGGAAGGTGTTTTGAGGATTAAGGGAAGGGTATGTGTACCCCGCGTCGATGATTTGATCAACACTATTCTGACAGAGGCTCATAGTTTAAGGTATTCGATACATCCGGGTGCAACCAAGATGTACCGTGACCTAAAGCAACACTTTTGGTGGAGTAGAATGAAGCGTGATATTGTGGATTTTATTGCCAAATGTCCAAACTGTCAACAAGTAAAGTATGAACACCAAAGTCCCGGAGGAACACTTCAGAGAATGCCCATTCCTGAATGGAAGTGGGAAAGGATTGCAATGGATTTCGTGGTTGGTCTTCCAAAGACATTCGGAAATAATAGTTATTGAATTGGTTTTTATTAATGATTTTAAGTCTTACGCATTATTTTATGATGATATTACATTGAAATGTTAAAATTTAGATTGGTTGATTCGCTAACATAGGAGGGTAAGTGTGGGTGCCAGTCGCGGCTCGGTTTTGGGTCGTGACAAACTTGGTATCAGAGCATTAGGTTCGTTGGTCTCATCACACAACAACGAGTCTAGTAGAGTCTTAAGGAACGGTAGGGGGACGCCTTTACTTTTCTTTAAGAGGCTATAAGACTTTAGGAAAATTTCATTCTTTCTTTCTTTCTTTCGTGCTATTACTTGGGTCCAATTGGTATCTAGGTGATACAAATTTGTATCTGACCATCTTCACTCTATTTCGCAGATGGTTAGAACTAGAGCAACGACTACGCCAACACCAACACCAGCAAGGCAGGATATAACTGAGCCAGCCACTAGGGCTGTGGCTCGAGGAAGAGCAGCGGCAAGAGGCCTTGGTAGAGGTCGTGGGAGGACGTCCTCTAGAGGAAGAGTATAAGCACCTAGCCCGTCTGATACTAGGGCGGCGACTCCTCTACCGACTGAGGAAGTGGTAAGAGAGGGTGACGAAGGGGAGAATGAACAAGTGCAAAATGAGGAATTGCCACCCCAACCTACCCCAGAGATGATCAATCAGGTTCTCGCTTATCTTAGTGGGTTGTCTGATCAAGGTCAGGCCCCTCCAGTGTTTTCTGCACCAACACCTCCGGTTTCAGAGGTACAACATGCAGCCACTATGGCTCCTCGTATGGATGCCTCATTGGACATAGGCATGTTTCCACGTCTGACTTCTGGGCATATAATGACAAATGATCAGCATGAACTTTTCAGTAAGTTCTTGAAATTGAAACCTCTAGTCTTCAAGGGTGCTGAATCTGAAGATGCTTACGATTTTCTGGTTGACTGTCATGAGCTACTACACAAGATGGGTATAGTAGAACGGTTTGGTGTTGAGTTCGTGAGTTATCAGTTTCAAGGGAACACCAAAATGTGGTGGCGGTCACATGTTGAGTGTCAACCAACGGAGGCACCAGCTATTACTTGGGCCTCATTCTCTAGCTTGTTTATGGAGAAGTATATCCCCCGGACTTTGAGGGATAGGAAAAGAGACGAGTTCTTGAGCCTAGAGCAAGGTAGGATGTCGGTCAATGCATATGAGGCTAAGTTTCGTGCACTATCCAGGTATGCCACTCAACTTTGTTTTAGTCCACAAGAGCGGATTCGTCGTTTTGTGGAGGGGTTGAGGTCAGAGTTGCGGATTTTAGCCTTACAGGTAGCGGTTACGGCAAAATCCTTCCAAGAAGTTGTAGATTTCGTGGTAGAGGTGGAAGGAGTGAAGCCAGATGAATTCACCATGTCATCGACATCAAAGAGGTTTCGAAAGGGAGGTGAATTTAATGGTTCTTACTCTAGAGGACAGGGTTCCAGAGGTTACTCAGTTCGACTCATTCAGTCTTCACTACAGACTGTAGTTGGGGGTCCACCTCAGACCGTTCAACACATCTCATAGAGACCTATGTTTGACTCTAGAGAGTGTTATGGATGTGGGGAGACTGGACATATTAGGAGGAATTGTCCCAAAAAGAGTTATAGACCCCCAATAGCTAGAGGTAGAGGTGGTCATGGTAGAGGCCGTTATTCTGGAGGACGTGGTGGTCGAGGTAATGGTGGTCACCAAAATGGCCGAGGTGATGGGCAAACTGGAGCCACTACATCACAACATGGTAGGGGCAATGGACAGACACACAATAGGGGCCATTGTTATGCTTTCCCTTGGAGATCGGAGGCGGAGACATCTGATGCTGTCATCACAGGTAATCTTCTGGTTTGTGATTGCATGGCTTCTGTATTGTTTGATCCTGGATCCACATTTTCTTATGTATCTTCCTCATTTGCTAATGGTCTAAATTTACATTGTGAATTACTTAATATGCCTATTCGTGTTTCTACTCTGGGGGGTGAGACTGTGTAGTTGAAAAGGTATATAGGTCTTGTTTGGTGAACTTTGTGGGGATCAACACTTATGTAGATTTTGTTATCTTAGAAATGGATGATTTATATGTAATTCTGGGTATGACTTGGCTTTCTCCGCAATTTGCGATCTTGGATTGTAATTCTAAAACGGTGACGTTAGCCAAGCCTGGGACAGATCCGTTAGTGTGGGAGGGTGACTACACTTCCATTCCGGTGTGTATCATCTCCTTTCTTCGTGCTAAGAAAATGGTTAGGAAAGGGTGTTTAGCTTAAGGATGACACTACCCAAGTGCCTTCGATTTAGTCGGTTTCGGTGGTCCGTGAGTTTCTGGATGTGTTCCCTGCAGATCTTCCTGGTATGCCACCAAATAGGGATATTGACTTCTGTATTGATCTTGAACCGAGTACTCGCCCCATTTCTATACCCCCTTATAGAATGGGTCCCGCGGAGTTAAGAGAGTTAAAATCCCAACTTCAAGAATTGTTGAGCAAAGGCTTCATTGGACCAAGTGCATCTCCTTGGGGTGCTCCGGTTTTGTTTGTAAAGAAGAAGGACGGGAGTTTTTGGATGTGCATAGACTACCGGCAGTTGAAAAAGGTAACCATAAAGAACAAGTATCTTCTTCCTCGCATTGATGACTTGTTCGATCAGTTACAAGGTGCTTATGTCTTCTCTAAGATTGACTTGAGATCCGGTTATCATCAATTGAAAATACGGGCAACGAATGTGCCAAAGACTGCTTTTAGAACTAGGTATGGGCATTACGAATTTGTAGTGATGTCTTTTGGTCTTATGAATGCCCTTGCTGCGTTCATGAGTTTGATGAACGGGATTTTTAAGCCATATTTGGATCTCTTTGTGATCGTATTTATCGATGATATACTGATATACTCTAAAATTAAGGAGGAACATGAGGAGTATTTGAGAATGGTATTGGAAATGTTGAGGGAGAAAAAGCTTTAGGCCAAGTTCTCTAAGTGTGAGTTTTGGCTAGATGCAGTGTCCTTCTTGGGGCACATGTTTTCTAAGGATGGAGTGATGGTGGATCCTTCTAAGATTGAGACAGTGAGGAATTGGGTAAGACCTACTAATGTGTCAGAAATAAGGAGCTTTGTTGGGTTAGCTAGCTACTACCGCCGATTTGTCAAGGGATTCTCTTCTATTGCTTCCCAACTGACGAACTTGACTAAGCAAAATGTTCCATTTGTATGGTCGGATGAGTGTGAGGAAAGCTTTCAGAAGCTCAAGACTCGGTTGACTACTGCACTAATTCTCACCTTGCTAGTGGAAGGTAACAATTTCATTGTCTATTGTGATGCATCCTATTCGGGTTTGGGTGCAGTGTTAATGGAAGAGAAGAATGTGATTGCTTATGCTTCAAGACAATTAGAAGTGCATGAACGTAACTATCCAACTCATGATTTAGAATTGGCCGCGGTAGTGTTTGCATTAAAGCAATGGAGACACTATTTATATGGGGTTAAGTGTGAGGTCTATACGGATCATCGTAGCCTACAGTATGTCTTTACTCAGAAAGATTTGTACTTGAGACAGAGGAGATTGATGGAACTACTGAAGGACTACGACATCACCTTTTTGTATCATCCGGGGAAGGCGAATGTTGTAGCGGATGCTTTAAGTTGAAAGGCGGGAAGCATGGGAAGTCTAGCTCACTTGCATGCTTCTAGACGCCCATTGGCTAGAGAAGTTCAGATTCTGGCTAACGACCTTATGAGATTAGAAGTAAATGAGAAGGGAGGATTTTTAGCTTGTGTGGAGGCAAGATCTTCCTTCCTTGACAAGACATTGGGAAAGTTTGATTCTATTTGGGTAATTGTTGATAGGTTAACTTAGTCTTCTCATTTCATTCCGGTCAAGGTGACTTACAATGCAGAGAAGTAAGCCAAACTTTACATCTCAGAAGTGGTACGATTGCATGGGGTTCCACTCTCCATTATATCAGATAGAGGTACGCAGTTTACTTCTAAGTCTAGGAAAACATTGCATGCAGAATTGGGTACTAGGTTGGACCTTAGTATTGCGTTCCATCCTCAGACCGATGGTCAGTGTGAGCGAACGATTCAAGTGTTGGAGGATATGCTTCGTGCATGTGTGATAGAATTTGGTGGTCAGTGGGATAGATTCTTACCCTTGGCAGAGTTCTCCTACAACAATAGCTATCACTAAGGCATTGATATGGCCCCATTTGAGGCACTATATGGGAGAACATGTAGGTCTCCCATTGGGTGGTTTGATGCATTTGAAGTCCGACCTTGGGGTAGTGACCTTCTGAGGAAATCGTTAGATAAAGTGAAATCTATTCAAGAAAAGCTTCTAGCGGCGCAAAGTAGACAGAAGGAGTATGCAGATGGAAAGGTTAGAGACTTGGAGTTTATGGAGGGTGAACAAGTCTTGTTGAAGGTTTCCCCAATGAAAGGGGTGATGCGGTTTGGTAAGCGAGGTAAACTTAGCCCATGGTATATTGGTCCATTTGAAGTACTTAAGCGAGTAGGGGAGGTGGCTTATGAGTTAGACTTGCCTCCAGGGCTGTCCGGAGTGCATCCGGTATACCATGTATCGATGTTGAAAAGATACCATGGGGATGAAAACTACATTGTCCGTTGGGATTCAGTTTTGCTTGATGAGAACTTGTCTTATGAGGAGGAACCTGTTGCCATTCTAGATAGAGAAATTCGCAAGTTGAGATCAAGGGAGATTGCATCCATCAAAGTTTAATGGAAGAATCGACCCGTTGAAGAAGACACTTGGGAGAAGGAGGCAGATATGCGAGAAAGATACCCACATCTGTTTACAGATTCAGGTACTACTTTTCACCCTTGTTTTCCTTCTTGTGATCATTCGGGGACGAATGATGGGTAAATTGGTATCTATTGTAACGACCTGTTTAGTCGTTTTGAACAATAGATTTTATTTCTGGAAAAATAGGATGAGACGACGGAACCAACGACGGTTCGTCATGGGCACGACAGACCGTCGCAGGGTATCGTTTCAAAACACTTAGAAAATCTGAAATTGGGTACTGAAAATCAACTCTCTGAACTACGTAACAGAACGGCAGGACGGACCGTCACAGACTCTTCAGAGAAATTGAGTCTCTGAACTCTGTGACGGAGCAGCAGGACAGACCGTCGTAGGCGCGATGGGCCGTCACAGGCTGCGTAAATCCCAGTCTAGGTCGGATTTCTTTATACGTTTTAAAGGATGTTTTTGACTATTCCTGCTGTAATTATAAAGTTAGTGGGTTTATGTTAATAAGTCTAATTACTTGGGGGTTAAAAGAGGTAACCTTGAGTAAATTAGTGGGTTATTATTGCAATATTTTATTCTTAATTATATCCTAATTAGGGTAAAAGAAAGAGGGTTTGAATAAGAAGATGAAAAGAATAGAAAGAGAGAGAAGGATATTTGATAGAGAGAGACGAACGAAGAGGAAAAACACAAGGCTTTGGGAAATTTGCTTGCTTGATTTTTAATCTTCGGTGGAGGTAGGTTATGGTTTCTCTAACGATATTCGTAGTAAACTCTTAATAGCGAATGATATGTATTGATAATATTGTTAACCTACTATGTGCTTAATTGTATGCTTGCATGGATGTAATTATATAATTGTGATTATATAAGCATGATGACGTTATTGAATCCCAAATCTTGCAAAACCCTAATCTCTTTGTTAATGATGAGGCCTTGGTAAAAAAGAAGTCGTGATGAACTAAATAATGAGATCGATGATGCCTTGGTAAGAAAGAAGGCTTGACGAACCGACACGTAGATTTAGGGGATTGGGTTACACGAACCGACACGTAGATTTAGGGGATCGGGTGTCACGAACTGACACGTAGATTTAGGGGATCGGGTATCACGAACCGACACATAGATTTAGGGGATCGGGTGTCGCGAACCGACACGTAGATTTAGGGGATCGGGTGTCACAAACCGACACGTAGATTTAGGGGATCGGAGTGTCACATTCCGACACATAGTAGTAGGGGATCGGAGTGTCACGTACCAACACAAGAGGATTACTGAATATGAGGGAGCGGAGTGTCACGTACCGATACAAGAGAAATAAAGATAATGAATCTTGAAAGATGTTAATATACTCAATCTAATGAACATAATTCCCAAATGAGTATGGTATTGAGGCTTGAGTCCTCATGTGTGAACTTGACGGTAATTGTTAATGATATAGTACTTGCTGTTGCAAGGAGAGGCTAAATAAGCGACAATCGATGAGGACGGTGTTTTGAGGATTAAGGGAAGGGTATGTGTACCCCGCGTCGATGATTTGATCAACACTATTCTGACAGAGGCTTATAGTTCAAGGTATTCGATACATCCGGGTGCAACCAAGATGTACCGTGACCTAAAGCAACACTTTTGGTGGAGTAGAATGAAGCGTGATATTGTGGATTTTATTGCCAAATGTCCAAACTGTCAACAAGTAAAGTATGAACACCAAAGGACCGGAAGAACACTTCAGAGAATGCCCATTCCTGAATGGAAGTGGGAAAGGGTTGCAATGAATTTCGTGGTCGGTCTTCCAAAGACATTGAGAAATAATAGTTATGGAATTGGTTTTTATTAACGAGTTTAAGTCTTTCGCATTATTTTATGATGATATTACATTGAAATGTTAAGGTTTAGATTGGTTGGTTCGCTCACATAAGAGGGTAAGTGTGGGTGCTAGTCGCGGCTCGGTTTTGGGTCGTGACACTACTTCAACATTCATGGATCTTATGAATATTTTCTTCCAATCTTATTTATATATTTATTATCGTCTTCCTTGATGACATAGTGATCTATTTAAGTAATGAAGATAATTATTCTAGTCATCTCATAATAGCTCTTCAGACTTTGATGGATAGATAGTTTATATTCTAATATCAAAATGTGAGTTTTGGCTTAAGTGTGTGGAATTCTTGAGCCACATAGTTTCCAGTAATGGAATTAGAGTTGATACCTGAAAGATAGAAGAAGTTTAGAGTTTTCTAAGATACACTTCTCCAACTAACATTAGGAGTTTTTGGGTTTGTATGGCTACTACAGAAGTTCTTTTGAGCGGTTTAATAACCATTGAAAAGTTGAATTAGAAGATAACTATGTTTCAATAGTCTAAAGCTTTTGAGAAAATCTTTCAGGATTTGAAAAAGAGGTTCACTACTGCCCAGTTTTTTACTTTACTAGAAGTTACTCAAGGCTTTGTAGTGTATTGTGGTATATCTAGATTTCGTTTGGGTTGCATCCTAGAAAAGAATGACAAGGTTATAACATATGCCTCGAGATAGTTGAAAGTTCATAAAATGAAATCCCAACCCATGAACTAGAGTTTGTTGAAGTAGTTTTTACCTTTAACATACGATGTCACTACTTGTATGGAATTCATGTTGTTATATTCACTAATCACAAGAGGCTACAATATGTGTTCACACAGAAAAAGCTTAATCTTAGCCAAAGCAGATGGTTACAATTGCTCAAACATTGTGACACGAGTATTTATTTCCACCCAGCTATGGTTAATGAGGTTGTTGATTTCTTAAGAAGGTTGTTTATGGGTAGTACCATCCATCTGGATGACAAAAGGATAGCGAAAGATGTGCATAGACTTTCACGATTAAGAGTCTTAATTATAGATTCCGTAGAAGGAATAATAGTAGTGACAAATGGGGATGAGTCATCATTTGTTTTATAATTGAAAGAGAAGAAAGAACAAGATACCATTTTGCTATAATTGAACGCAAATTTTCATAATCGAAGAGTATTAGCGTTTAGACAAGAGGGAGATGGTGTATTAAGATATATTCAATTCCCCCGGGTTCCATAAAGATGTACAACGATTTGAGAGATGTATATTGGTGGGAAGGTATGCAGAAGGGCATTGCTAAGTTTTTAGATAAGTGCCCTAATTGTAAAAAATTTAATTACAACACCAAAGACCTAGAGGTTTATGTGGAAATATAGAACTTCTAGAATGGAAGTGGATTATATTTTGGTGATTGTTGATATAATAAAAAAAACCTCATGTTTTGCAGGTAACGACTGCCTATTCCGCAAAGGATTATTCTACTTTGTACATTCAAGAAGTTGTAAGACTTTATGGAGTTCTGTTCTCCATTATTTCAAATAGAGGTGCACAGTTTACTATATAGTTCTTCCAATCTTTTACGAAATGTTTGAGATCAAAGGTAAACTTGAGTATTGTGTTCTATCCTAAGACAAAGAGGCAAGCAGAGAGTACTATCCAGACCAATCAATATATGATAAGGTTTTGCGTGATTGATTTCAAGAGAAATTGGGATGATCACCTACCTCTCAATGAATTTTCTTTAAATAACGGTCACCACTCTAGCATCCAGATGGATCCATATGAAGCTCTATATCGGAAAAGATTGATATGTCCAATTTGTTTGGTTGAAATGGGTGAGGAAGTGTTGATCGGACCAGATTTAGTTCACCAAGCTATGGAGAAGTTTCTAGTGATTTAATAGATGGACGAATATGATGTAGAGTCATCAAAAATCCTACATTTTTGATAGTAGAAGGTTGATCGAGTTTGAAGTATATGATTGGGTAAATGTAAAAGTTTTACCCATGAAGGATGTTATGAGGTTTGATAATAAAATGCAAACTCATTCCCCAATATATTGGACATTATCGTATACCCAAGAGGATTGTAAATGTAGCTAATGAGTTGGAATTACAAAAAGAGTTAACATTAGTTCATCCCGTGTTTCATATCTCCATGTTGAAGAAGTACATAAGTGATCATATCCTTATCATTATAACTGAGAACATTGAGATCAAAAATTAGTTTTTCTTTTGAGGAGATTCTGGTGCAAATCCAAGATCCCTAAGTTTGCAAGTTTAGAGCAAAAGAGGGAGCATCAGTAAAGGTCCTTTGGAGGAACCAATTTTTTGAAGAAGATACTTGGGAATCTGAAGAGAACGTGAACAAAAGATATCCAAATCACTTTATACTTGGAGAAAATTAAGACAAGGTCCTAGTTTTCTTGTTAGTACCATTTCTTCTTTAGTAAATATGTTGTTTGGTTGTATTTCCTTTTGGGTGTTTGAATTTGATGTTGCTGCCCTTAGTCTCGTATGAGTAAATTCATTCGAGGACGAATGCTCCCATGGGGGAGATATTCTATATAACATCTCACAACTAAAAATGAATAGAAAAGACGTTGAGTAAATACTTATTTCTGGAAAGAACAAGAAAATAAGGAAATTATATGTTAAAAAGTGAGTGTTTGGTCAACTTAAAATGACCATAGCTCCTTTATCACGATGAGCTTGGAGTAGTGACAGATATGGTTGTACATCACTTAGAATTATCTTTACAACGCCGTCGACTTTGTGCGATTTTGATATCGTGAGAGTGAAATATTCCTTTCAGAAGTTGGGCTATTGATTAAGGAAAGTCCAATCCGGATTTTTGGAGGGAACAATTTTCTTTTCATTAAAAATATAATTATTTTGGATTATGGATTTATTGGGGGTTAAAACAAAATTTATTTGAGTTTTGAAAAATAAGAATTACGCTTAGGGCTTGGAGAATATAGAAAAGAAGATGAAGGTAGAGAGAAGTAAAGAATTCACCAAGAACACCAAGGTTTGCAAGTGGAATTCCTCATGGGCGATACCTATAAAGGTGTGTGAGAACACATAGTGTTGGGTTAGTTTACCCACAAAATAATCTTGTTTAATTCACCAAATTTGAGGTATTTGAATGTCATGAAATTGAGTTCTTAAAGAACATTGTTAATGATTTCGTTGACTTCATAATAGTTATATTTTTGAAGTTCTGATTCATGTTTCAATGTGTGATTTTGGGATGAATATATTGGTTATTGAGGGTATTAATGATAAGAAGTCTTCGATGAATTAATCATTTAGAGGGTTTAGGGATGAAACGAAAGAGAAACGTCAAGAACACCTGTGTATAGGTGTTATGGCGCTACACCACCCATATCCCCAAAACACAATCTCTTTCTATAGGGCCTTGGGGCGTCGCGACACCGTGAGTGCCCCAAATTGTCCTCAAAAGTTTAGGGATTGGCTCCCCATGTCTCTTTAAGCGACAAAGACGCTAGTTCACCCCATTTTTTCCCCATCTTTTTATATTAATTGTTAAGTGATATACCAATGTTTCTTAGTTAATTCTCACATTCTAAGGTAAATATAAACATCAGGAAATCATCCGTAAACATAAAATCATGAAACTTGAATCCATAATTGAATTAAAGTAAAGTTATGATCAAAGTGAAATAAGTTAAGAGTTAAGTCTAGATGTTAAGTAGCAAGTTAGAGCAAAGATCTTATGTTTTTTTAAGGGTTTTTTATAATGTTTTAACTTTGTTTTATGGCTCAAGTTTCAAGTTAAGTAACAAGTAAAGAGTTTATTTCATTTCTTAAAAATTTATAAGGGAACTAAATATTTCCTAAGAGTTGTTCAAAGACTAAAGTTTTAAGTTAAGTAACCAGTAAGAAGTTGAGTTCATTTCTCAAAAAGTTATAAGGCAACTAAACATTCCCTAAGTGTTGTTTTAACACTCAAGTTATCAAGATAAGTAAAGAGTAAATAGTTGAGTTCATTTTTCAAAATCTATAAGAGAACAAAGTATTCCCAAAGAGTTTACAAACGTTTTGCACATTTAACATAACAGGGACTAAAATTTCAAAAAGGGATTCGATAAAGAAAGGGAACATTGATTCCAAGGGAGCTTATAAAGCTAAGTGTTGAGAAATTATCTCAACATAGAGAAAGAAATTGTTTTAAAAACACATGAGCTAAGTATGTTTTTGGGAACATTATTGAGCACTGATATGCAGAACGAGTTCATAATAACTTAACTCTATAAAATATGTAGACATCATAGGCATTAAAGGATCATACTTTTTAGATTATCACTCAAGTTAAGCTAGTGGATCTACTAATTTAAGTAAGGTCTTATACCAATGGCAAGATAAAGAATGTTCCTCGTTAGCCTAAGGTAAAATATTGTTCCGACACTTAAGCTCATTGTAACATCTCACAATTACAGCCTAGAAGATAAAGCATCCTTGTGTCGCCACACAACAAATGAGACTTCATGAAGTCTCATCTAAGCCACTCGTATCACTCATTGCATCATAGCCATACGAAAATGAGTATGCATTTAAAACATTCTTCACACACGAAGAACTCTTTCCACAAACATTACACAAGCCGAAGACTTTCATTTAAAACATTAAACCTTTACAACATCTCCTTGAACCTTCTAAACTTTGGAGTATGCAACACTTTGGACTAAGCCCATACAAGACATAACATAAAGACTAAGACACAAAGGAACATGTGCATCTTGTCCTCGTATCGATGAGGACTCACCAATACTTCATCTTCAACCCTTATAAACCTATACATCCTCCGTGGCACATCAAGACTTCATATTCCGTACACTTAAGTCAAAAAGATAAAAGAAGGAGTCAGCACAATAGGTGCACTAAGTATGGAAGCTATGCAAAAACCATGAAAAATAGACATTTAGAAAATAACATGCTTTTCATGAATTTTGATTAAAACATCATACAATAATAATAAGAACAACATTTAATAACATAGAAAATCATAATAAATCATTTAATCAATTATTCACATTTTTAGGAAAATATCATAGTAAACTACTTCACTGTCCAATTAACTTCTTCAATGTTAAAGTGAAGTTCCTTTGCTTCATGTTACATACCTTTTAGGATATATTCCCCTCACTAAGAGCTATCCTAATACTCACTTAAGTATGAAAAAGAGAGACCTCTCATACACTCTATCTAGGCACACGTAGGTTATCTATAAGACCACCCATAATGAGATATACACACTTAGAAAATATTATTCACATGAACATGAGATCCTCCTACCAGAGGTGATTCTAAGGTTCACATGAGTGATTCATAAAGCGACCACCCATACAATTTCTTACATACACACTTAAGAGATCCTATAGACTACCTAAGATAAAATCATTCTCACATAATACATCAACAAATGGATAATATGAAACTCTCCTTCCTAAGGGTATCAAAAGACTTAATTAAGTAAATCAACCAAGTAAAATTAATGAGTGACCTCTTCAATATTAACTAAATAATCCTTAAGAATACATAAGTTTAAATCATATCAACATAATTTACCATCTTCCCTAACTAGAGTCATTCTTAAGACTTATCTAGGTAAGATAAGAAGTGACCATTCCTATGCCCCCTCACACCTTAACTAGACAACTCTCAACTACTCTAGATAAGTACTTATTCATTTAACATACTTTCTTAACTTAAGTCATTATATTAATTAGTTCATTAATGATTCATTCATCATATAGAGAGATTCAAGTAATTGTCTTTGACAAAACCGAGGGACCCCAACTAACACCTTCAAAGTGTATTGTGCAATGTCTAGATAGCATCCCATACTACTGCCTTAGTTTTATAGAACTTCTCTAATGCTAGTTGGTATCCCACATGATGATAATAGGAAATAACCGACATAGACCATCATAGGAGTTCTATCCTAGTTTGATGAGGGTGTTCTACTTGCCAATGGTACAACTTGGACACATCCCATTAAGGCACATTTTTAAGGAATACAAAGGGCGTGCCTTGTATTCTAGTCTCATCCTTTAACTATAACTACTTCCCTTACCATACTAGCTGTGTTCTAGCCATTTTTTTCATTGATTTCATTGAAGGTTCATATAAAGGGGCTCCATATCAAGTTCATAAGTCAATCACATTTACCCTACCAAAGAAAGGTCCATAGGGTCTACCTTAATATGGCGACAAGAAAGTCATAATGACATTCCTAAGGATTTATATGATGTTGTTATAGAAAATCAACCTTACATCTATCATTCCTTTACATAAGGATACCATTACGTCTTTCGACTTCAACATTCATAACCTTACATCTAGTATTAAGGTTTCACTAAAAGACCCTCTTAACATCATCCAAGGTCTCATGTAATTTACACATACATTACTAAGAGGCTTTAGCATCTTAAGTCAAGACATCTAATATTCATAATCATACATGCATCAAGCAAGGAACACAAGTTAACCAAGAAAAGATACAACATACTTTACTTTAACACATATTACATGCTATTCTTTGAGACACTTAGTAATAACCATTATCATATTTATGTTATCCTATACACTACCATATCATAATAAATATAACCTTGATAGACTCATATAGTAATGTATGAAAAACCATGGATCAACCCTAAGACTACATATATAATCACATAGTCATAGTCCACTTAATCTCCTTACATAAATAGAAAGAGCACATAATTTCACATTACATGACATATAGATTGATATGCTCATACTTCACACAAATCATCATAATACTTAAAGAAGTTCTGACAAGGCCATGATGATCATATTGCATAAAGTAATGTCGACAAGGAGATATCATTTCTCATAGCACCGCTTTACCAATAAACATTATAATACAGTTACTATTTATATTATTAATAGATTTAGGGCAACATACCACCCCTTAATTCTCATCAGTTCAATCCAAAGCAAAATCATCCAATTCAATACCATAAGGCCCTTACCCATGACCATGAACATCAATTCAATACCAAAAATATAATACTCAATGAAACTAGGTCATTTCAATATAGATTCATCAATCTAATACAATCTAGATATCAATTCAATACAATTATTACATCAATCAATAGCCCTTAGAAAACTACATTAGAATTTCTAAGCCTCAAGTCAATATCAATTAAATAATCTTAATATTCAATATATCTCACAATATAAAATATTAAATTGGTCAAATTTAAACAGCGTATAAACCAATCAATCATAATTTATACGTTAATCAAAACCCCATAATAATCTACACTTGAAATCATTAATATCAAAGCATGATCATATAACCCACATTTTAATCAAACTGAGACATTTGTGAAGGTCAAGGGTTCATGGAGAATTTAATTGTAAATAATCAATTATACATCAAAAAATGCATGGAGATCTCATACTATCCACTTAGATCATTCATTGCACACAATACTAAAAATTAGTAAGAACTTGAGACTATCTTCAGACAAAAAGTACATTTTGATTGATATGCAAGAGGAAGAGTTTAAAACATCTAACTTTAAAATGTGTGTCATCAAACAATCTAATAACTTTAGAGTACAACATAAGGCTACTCCCATACAACACTTGAAATAAATACTAAAGATCATAAAAGAACATGTGGATCTTGTCCGCGAATTTATGAGGGCTCAACGAAATTTCATCATCAACCTATCTTAACATTTAAAAACCTTTAATGCAAGAACTTAAGACTTAGAGTAGAAATTAAACTTTTTTCATAATTTTTAATCTTTGAAATTCATCTTTGTAATTAACTCTAAGGTGATAGCAAGCCTTAGATTAAGAACTCCCACACTTTATTAGAGGAATCCATTGATTAATTAAGAAGAAATTCTATTGAAGGTACATCTTCAAGCTCTATATTCACCTTGAGCTCTCATGAAGGTTGTTGAAGAAATTTTGGGAGGGAATGTGTAATTTAAAAAAAAAAGATTAGGACTTATATACTCCTAAATACCCTTTAACACCCAAAATAACTGTCCTCCTATTTTATAAGATTTGGGGTGAATTTCCTCAAAACACTAAAGCTTAAGATAAAACTACCATATTTCACAGCGCAAACGGCGCCCTAGCATAGACGATCCGTGGGTGATACCACGCTCCGTCGATGGGCCCTTTTGTTGCATTATAAACCTGAAGGTCAAATGGCTCCATTGGCGCCATGTCACGACCCAAAAGCACCCCCTAGAAGTAAGGGAGAACCCTCATTTCGTGACCGGGCTTACTTTACCATTTAGGGTCTTGTACCAGCCCTTTATCTATCGTTCATTACATAAGACATGAAAAGTAGTGCGGAATTAAAACTTTTCAAGAACATTTGATATAAAAAGGTATCTTTTAAATATACATAGAAAATCTCATCCTCACAAGCCAAACTTACAGGAACGATATAATTAACATAGGGACACGTACCTTTACATTGAAAGGAATACATAATAATTATTTAACTATGAAATAAAGAAACGGACACTACCGTCAAATATGTGAGGACATTATGGGGTTAGTACAAATAATATACTAAGTATGGTATATACAAAAACATGTGAAAAGGAACATTTTAGTTGAATAACATTTCATGCAAATTTAGCGAATCATTCATGAACTTAAAAGAAAAATATCGTAAGAATCATCATTTAACAATTAAAGAAGAATTTTCGTAAATTTTAAACCAAAAAAGCACTTTATACGAACTTCCCAAAACTCACAGTAAGCTCATCTTAACAATTACAGTGAACTATTAAGACTCAAAAATGGTGAAACTTCCAAAGCATTTCCAATGAGGAAAAAGCATCATGAAAAGTTTCCCTACAAAGGTCATCATAAGATTCACTAAGGTAAGACATGAAGAAAGTACAAAGATACCTACTTCAATACACACCAAAGCGACCCACAACACTTCTTTCCTTTTGAAATACTGACAACGGGATAATAACCACCCACTAAATGGAAATACAATATAAGAACCCCAAACAAACAACAAAAGTCTTCCCTTATGGAATGCATACTCAGTGCAATAAGTAGAGAGCATATCATACCACCATCTACCCTAAGTAGAACATTCTTGTAGAAAGTTTTACACCAAGTCTTCCCTTTCCGAAGGTCCTACCTAGTGCAATGAGTAGATAACATCACATACCACCACCTACCCTAAGTAGCACATTCTTTTAGAAGACACATTTCAATTTATTAACATAGGAGTCACCAAGACTTCGCTTTAAGAAGGTCCTACTTAGTGCAGTGGATAAATAACGTCCCATACAAATACCTATCCTAAGTAGCACGTTCTTTTACGAGAATTAGTAATTTTACTTTTGTGGGTGTTAGCTTAACCGACATAGATAATGAGAGCTAGACATGGAATCCCGGTATTAACCCCCATTGGATGAGGGATCCTCACTTGCCTAGAATGAGGTCATTCTCTTGGATTGTGCATGGATTGTCCAAAAGCTACACCTATGCGGGTACACAGTTAAAAGATAGGGAGATTTCTACAAAGTAACTCATTGTCTGCTAAAGAGGAGTACGCATCTCCAGAGGTACGATGAAATTAAACATCTCAACTCACAAAGTGAAATCCACCTCCCCTTCATATCATCTCGGTGCTACGGATAACTTCACACGGATTATCAATATAATAGACTATAGTTAAGGTTAATTAGTGAACACCACATCTTAACTCACAAAGGGCATTCCTCCTCCAACCTATCTAAGAAAGGTCATGGGATGTAGCGGTGTTGCTACTAAAAATTTCATCTCAACTCACGAAGAGTGTTTAGCCCAAAAGTCCCCTTTAAGACTTAACTTAGCCTCATTCATTCATTCAAGTGTGAGTGTGTGTGTACATGTGAAAACACCTTGCACATTAGCTTCATTTCATTTTAATGTAACTCCTACACATGCCTAGACATTCATTCATCACATCACACACCTTAAATACATCATATAATCACATAAGTTCGTTAGACATAACCCTTAACATACTTCATAACAAGCTTCATAAACAATTTACAAGAATAACTTCATTTGAGCATACACTCTAACATACATCACATAATATCTTCATAAGGCAAATCTTACAAGAGTAACCTTATCATCATCCTGCTTAACCTTAAAAGCCTATTGATCCTAATTCACAATAAACAAGTAACTTCAAATTCATACAATTCAAGTAACCACCGCCACCAATAAGGTGGACCATACCACTCAAGAGCATTTCAAAAATTAAAGCTAAACAACATAACCAACTTACCCTTAAATCAAAATTTTCATCACCGATAACATGTTACTCAATATTTCACCATAAATTATCCCTTTGGGGAATAGCTAAACAACAATAACAACCATTAGAAAACTGTTCTCAAAGACTACCAATTCATTCTCATTTAACCGCCTTTTAAAGTAAAAATATGATGAAAAGATTTTACATGATTTTATTGAAGTTTTAGCCTTATAATAATCAACTAACATTATAAATACTGTTACTAAGTCATTAGAAATGTTTCAATACAAGACCCATATTTAGAGTTGAAGATACAAAACACTATGGTTGGAAAATCATTTTGGAAATTCATTTGAAGGGACTCCTTGAATGGAAAAGAGTTCAAGGATAAATAGCATACCTCACATTGAGGAAAAAACAAATATTTTTGATGAAGAATCGACCACCAACAGCCATCCTAGCATTCCTTTACTTCTAGCTTCCATGGAGACTTGAGATAGAATTCTAAGAGAAATGGGTTTTGGGTTTTAGGAAGAGAGGTATAAAATGAGATCTTAGGGTTTAGAAAAATTTATTTATTCCTAATAGAACCTATCATAAACTTCCTAGGGTTATAAAAGTCTTGGGGTGAATTTGGCCAAAAATCTCAAGCCTTGGCAGTAAATTTATAGTGTTTGAACCCCTCACAGACAAGACCTAACCAACGGAACGTATGTGTATCAACAGATCTTTGGTGGGGTCTCGTGGGTTGACACTTAGATCCAAATGCTTCATGGACATCTTGATTTTCAGGGACAATTGACTCCCTAGGTTAATGGAACGTTTGTGGACCAACGGACCGTGCTTAGGGTCATCGTTTGGTCAGTACTTTGGCAGGTTTTTTCCATGTCCTAGGCCCTTCATATAGGGCCCCTTCTGGGTCCTAGGTGGGGTCGTGCCAGGATGTTAAACCCCTATACTAAGTATTCTAAGTCTTAGGAACATCCCACATCAATATCTATTAAAATGAACACATAAAACTCACTCAAACACATCTAACACACAAGCGTTATCTAAGGCACACCTTCCGAACGTCATGGACATTCTTCGACGTTTGACCTCCAAACTTAACCAAACTTCATAAACAGCCTAATAAAACTACATTAAATATTTTTAAATTAAAATTAAATCAAGAACCTTATGAGGTTCTAGTTCACTTTAGTTTGTTTTGGGGCATTACATTTTCCCCCAGTTGGACCAACATTCGTCCTTGAATGACACTAAAACTTTGCGAACAAAAAGGACTCACTTAGCTTCACATAACACATTACAATCGTGAATTAAACACTCAAAACCAAAGCATACACTAGCAAGGAGCATCATCTCACATTTTCAAACAGTTAGCAACATAAGTAACTCTTTGCACAACTTGAAGAATTTTAACACTCCTTCTTAACCTCCTTTTATGGGGGAACTACCTTTTCAAACATTAAACATGTTCACATGCAACACTTTTGCATATATTGAAACTTCAATTCAAAAAAAACAAATTTTCTAAAAATCCACAAAACTAATAGTGAATACCATTGTACACACACAACTCTACAAAACATCAAAAATTCAATCTATCTTTCATTTCTTCACTCATGGAGTAAATACCTTATCCAACATTAAACATTCTAATAAACATCATTCCTAACTATATTGAAATCATGGTTCATGAAAAATGAAATATTCTTAAAATTTGAATTTCTTTACATTGAATTCAAAACATCACTGTGTCACATGCTCAAAATTTTAATAATGCACCTTCCAAACAACTTTTTCAAGATGACATGAAGATATGAGAGTCAACACCACCCTAACTTACTCCAATGAGACTTGGTAGGTTTCACTAAGTGAAATGTGAGAGTATTATCCCATAGTACCACTCCCACATAGTAATCCTTGAGGATTCTCTTGGACTAAGTACATTACATGTCATTTTACTCAACTCACTCTCCCTCACTTATAGTAAAGCCATCCTCAAGGCTTAATACTTCAAATAACCAATATGCCTCTCACAATGTAGGAACTCACACTACCGTCAATTCATGCACATCAAGATTGAACATCAACTTCACA
The DNA here is from genome assembly GCF_036512215.1 of Solanum lycopersicum. Lineage (NCBI taxonomy): Eukaryota > Viridiplantae > Streptophyta > Magnoliopsida > Solanales > Solanaceae > Solanum > Solanum lycopersicum. The sequence goes on along the minus strand of NC_090806.1, from coordinate 39,721,325 downwards.
ATTTAAGCATAAGACTTACCTTTTTTGATTCAAGCCTAAAAAATCTTTCTTAAACATCACTTCATTCAACTCGCAGGCATCAATTAACTCAATTTGTAGGAAAAATCATCCTCACTACATATTCATACCACATTTCCATCATAGTGTAAGCCTACACCACAACTCCACCAATAACAAGAAAAACTGTGAAACATTCGCCACACAAGGAAGTTGCCTCCAACTATTTTAAAATGACCACATTCTCTCAACATTTCCTCAAATTCAAACCTTCAAGCATATCTACCATCATTGAACATAATAACAAGATAACCCATGTATTCTCCAAATCACATTATTTTTTCTTATAACACATATTGAGCATAGAACTACATCACCATAAAGTTTCTCATTGCAAAATCCCCAACCTCATAAATCACACCTAGACATAAATGACATCACATCATAATTTTCAACACTTACCTTCATATGTACTATTTTAGCCACAAAACCATCATAACATCAAAACTCACCTTTTCTCTCCCTCAAACATAGAAACATCTTTCTTTCCAAGCAATCACACCTAGAAGACAACCGGACAAGGGAACATAAGATACAGATGCCTTATTGAGTTAAGTTCTATGGTACGATTCAAGAGTAATCAAGAAAGTGAGACTGTATAGTCATATAGCCTCTTGTCCATGGATGTGTCGCGACTCAAACCAATGACCAAGATACTACTAGACGTGGTTTGTGAGACTTTTAGACCTTAAACTATTTCTTAAAACCTTATGCTAAGATACAAACTCTATCACGACCCGAAAGCACCCCCTAGAATTTAGAGAGAACCCTCATTTCGTGACTGGGCGTACTTTACCCTTTGGGGTCTTGTACAAGACCTTTATGTATCTTTCATTACATCAGGCCTTAAAAGTAGTGCAGAATTAAAAATTTCAAGAAAATTTTTGATATAAAAAGAAATCTTTTATAAATACTTCGAAAATGTCATCATCACAAGCCAAAGTTAAATAAACAACATAATTAACTTTGGGACACGACATTTACATTGGAAGGAATACTTTATAATTTTGTAACTAATAAATTAAGAAATGGACTATTCCGTCCAATGAGTTAGGAAATACTTTATTTTGAGAGAAACATTTCCAAGCTTCACCTTCTAGACTTCCACCTCCAAAATGCTTCAAATCTATACTTATAGTATAGAAAAGTATATGGTTAGTACGATAATGCACTAAGTGTGGTATATGAAAAAACATGCGAAAAGGGACATTTTAATAAAATAACATTCAATGAAAATTTTGCAAAACATTGAAGAACATAAAAGCAAAACATCATAAGTATCATCATTTAACACTTAGAGAAAAATTTCCTTATTTTTTAAAAAGCGCACTTTACAGTAATTTCCCAAAACTCACAGTAAGCTCATATTGACAATTATAGTGAACTATTAAGAATCCAAAATGGTGAAACTTCCAAAGCATTGCCAATGAGGAAGAAACATAATTTTTGTAGGAGTTTCTCTTCAAAGGTCATCCTAACATTCACTAAGGTAAGACATGAAGGAAGTACACATATACCTCCTTCAATACACACTAAAGTGACCCTCAAGACTTCCTTTTCTTTGGCATATTCACCTCGGGATAATAAGAACCCACTCAATCGCAATACAATGGAAGAACACCCTACAATCTACTAATGTCTTCCCTTTCGGTATGTCTACTTAGTGCAATGAGTAGATAGCATCCCATACGACCACCTACTTTAAGTAGCACATTCTTATAGAAGATTTGCCATAAAGATTTTCCTTTCAGAAGGTCCTACATCGGTGAATGAGTAGATAGCGTCCCATACCACCACCTATGCTATGTTGCACATTCTTTTTGAAGACATAGTTCAATCAATTCATATATAACTCACCAAGACTCCCCATTCGGAAGGTCCTACTTAGTGAAATGGATAAATAGTGTCCATACCACTACCTACCTAAAGTAACACATTCTTTTAGGAGACTTAGTACTTTCATTAGTTTTCTGGGAGTTAGCTTAACCGACATAGACCATGAGATCTAGATAAGGTATCTTGATATTAACCCCTATCGGTTGAGGGATCCTCACTTCCCTAGAATGACTTCATTCTCTTATCTTTTACATGGATTGTCCAATAGCTACACCTATGCAGGGGTACAGTTAAGGGATAGGGAGATAGACACTAAGTAACTCATTCTCTACTAATGAGGAGTACTCATATCATGAGGTATATTGGAATATAACATCTCAACTCACGAAGTGTAATCCACCTCTCCTTCATATCCTCTCAGTGGTAGACATAACTTACCACAGATTCTCAACATAATAGACTATAGTTAAGGATAACTACTATGAACACCATGTCTCAACTCACGAAGGCCATTCATCCTCCAACATAACCAACTTACCCTTAAATCCAAGCTTTCATCACCTGTAACATTTTACTCACTATTTCATTATAAATTAGCCCTTTGAGAAGTAGCTAAACAACTATAACAACCATAAGAAACCCAAACTCAAAAGACTACCAATTCATGCTCATTTAACCCATTTCTTAAGTCAAAATTTGATGAAAATCTTTAACATGATTTTATTGAAATTTTCATCTTAAAATCATCAACTAAAATTTTAAATACCATTACTAAATCATAAGAAACATTACCGGATGTTAAACCCCTATACGAATTCTTATAGGTCTTAGGAACATCCCAAATAAATTTCGATTAAAACAAACATGTAAATGTCACTGAAACATATCAAGACACACACGGACTATCTAAGGAACACCTTCCGAATGTCATGGACGTTCTTAAACGTTAGACCTCCAAAGATAACTAAACTTCAGACACTACTTAAGAACACTAAAGTAACTCATTTTAACCTCAAATTAACTAAATAAACACTCATGAGGCTCTAGTTCACCTTCGTTCATTATGAGGAATTACGGGCCACTCCTCGACGGGGCGTCGTTTGGGGAAGTTGATTGCTACTACTTGACAGTTTTGAACTCCAAGCTGGGGTTCTCCTTATAGGGCTCCTTGTGGGTCCTACATGGAGTCATACCTATACCTTTCAAACCCATTTTTTTGTATGACTCTAGTAATTACCACATCAAGTTCATCCAAAATGAACACACAAAATTCGACGAAACAGGCATAGACACCCAAGGACGTTTTAAGGAAAAACCTTTCAAATGTCATGTAAATTCTTTTACATTGGACCTCCAATCTTCATGAAACTTGACATACATCCTATACACACAATAATTACCCATATAATGACCTCATAAACTCATAAAATACACAATTAGGCACATAACCACATATGAGGCACATAGGTGACTTATTCTTTAAATATCTTGGTCGTCCCATGACGTCTGACTTCCAATTAACCTAAACTCTTAGACAGTTCCTCAAAAAAACATTACAAACCATTTATTACCTTATTCCATCATTACAAACATGTTATTATCTCGCTTCACCTACGTCATTTTCAGGATCTTACACTGTTAGTGATGGTTTTTGGTTAGATAATATCCCAAAGAAGTTATATTACTTTAAATAAGTAAAGTTAGTTTTGAAATTGATTTATATTTATAAAACAAAGATTGTTTCATGTTGATTACTGCTTTATATTAAGTTGAGTATTGATGATTTCACAAGAGCCAAGGTAAGTGTTTGCTTCTTACTTCTTTTAAATCTTAAGTTGATTGAGCATTCAAACTTGCATAATCGCACATTCAATGTACTGATGCTAGTTAGTGTGCATCGTCTTATAATGTAGACGCAGCTAACTACGGTCAACATCATGCATACTGTGTATCTGGTGAGCAGCATAGAGTCAGTTAGTGAGCCTCCCTTCATTCTAGAGGACATATCTATCATTTGGTTAAACTTTCTTTTTTAAAATTTTTTGTATGGATGATTGGGGATTCTGTTCAAACTTGCCTTTCAATTTTAGAGACTTTATAGATAGATAGTAGTATATCTTTTTGCTTTTCATTTTACTTGTATCGGATTAAGACTTTAGTTGACATTTTGTTTAAGTGATTTTCTTTTGTTATTATTGAAGTTATATTCTCTTGCATTTAATTCTCCGCTGAGTAAGTAAGCTAGGACAAGGGTCCTCTAATGGCTAACAATCAACTTCAGGTGCCGACCACGCCTAGGGTATAGGCTTGGGGCATGGCATTTCAGTTTCTGAATGAACCAATCATTGAGTAAAAGGTAGTAAATCAACGCCTATAGGTTAGTTTATCTAGTACCTTAAGTCATTAAGAGGATTTCTAAAGGTTGTAGATACTATCAAGTTTGGGTTAAGGATTCAAATTTTGAATCTTAAAATCATTAGTTTGTCCTTATAATGAATTAACTTTTGGATGTGTTTCCCAAAGATTTTCCTAGAGTCCCTTTCAAAATTGATGTTAACTTTGCATAGAACTTCTTTGACAAACCTGCCTCTCTCCATCTTTCTTGAAAAAATGACTCATGTGATATGAAGGAGTTGAAAGATTTGTTACATGATCTTTTATATCAGAATTTCATCTAATTTAATATAACTCTATGGAGTGCTCCAATCCTCGTTGTGTGTAAGAAAAATAGTTCTATTGAAATGAACTCTAATTACTAGTAGTTGAACAAGGTTATAATTAAGAATAAGTATTCCAAACTATTATTGATGACTTGTTCGACCAACTACGAGGTGTTAATTCTTTTGAAATTTAGATCTAGATCAAGTTATTATTATCCCAAAGTTAGAGAATGTGATATTTGAAGACAACATTCAGGACTAGATATAGTGACAAATTATTTATAGTCATACATCTTTGTCTAAGAAATTCTCTGGCAAATTGTATGGATTGGATCAATATGGTGTTCAAACAATATTTGAATATGGTCATCATTGTCTTTGTAGTTAAAATTTATATCTATTCTCAGATAGAGGATGATCATGCAACACAAAAGAAGAATGTCCTTCAGATTCTTAAGGACTGTTAGTTGTTTTCTATGTTCAGCAGGTATGGATTTTTTTGAGGTCCACAGAATTACTTAGCCATATAGTCTTAAAACAGGTTACTGAAGATGATCCTCAAAATTGCGATGCACTTAAGAACTAGCCTAGGTTGATTTCTCCATCATATATTTCAAGTTTCTTGGGGTTAGCGAGACTACAAAAACATTGTTGAAAGATTCTCTTCTATTTTTTCGCCTTGTGCTAATTGACTTATAATGCATTAGTTGTCCGAAGCATGTTAGAAGATTTTTTAAGAGTTGAAGTCTAGACTTACTTCCTCCCCAACTTTAACAATACCTGAGGTTCAAATGGTTTCGTGCTGAATCTATAAATGGTATTTGTTGTGTACTTATGAAACAAGATAAAGTCATATCTTATTCTTCCATACAACTAAAATCATGACATGAAATACATGAACTAACAATTTACATGTTGCAGAACTGGTGTCTGCCTTGGATATTTTGAGGCACAATCATTATTGTGTTCATGTTCATCTATGTATAGATTAGAAGATTCTTCAGTGTATGTTCAAAAACAAGGACTTAAATCATTTCAAAATGAGATTAAAGAGTTAATAAAGATAATTATATGAGTGTCTTTTCCATTTAGGTATAGTTATGTAGTGGAAGATTCTCTTAGTATATTGTACATAAACAATGTTATTGACATTGAAAATGACCAAAAAGAAGTTGGTTCGTGATCTTGGCAGAGTTATTAACTTAAATTTATGTTTGGTTGATTTAGAATATGGTGGAGTAATTATTCAAAATGAGTCTAAATTCATCTCATATGACAAATGTTAAGAAAAACAAATAGAATGATGTGAATTTGGTTGAATTGAAGAAAGTTGTTCACGATAAAGTTATCGAGACTTTCTGCAATATTACAAAAGTTCATGACTTATTATAGATCCTCACATGATTATCTAAGATACAAAACACTATATGAAATCCTAAAATAATTATTTAAACTAATTAGCAAGTGTTAGTCAAAACGTCAAAGAACATTCCATGAAATTCGGTAAATTCATAAATGTGTGTTAGTGTACCTTGTCATGTTTCGTGTTGTTTTAAGAGTCTGAAATTAGTGAATTTTTGTAAAATTTACTTAATATGTGTTAAAGTATGTTTAGCGTAGAAATTACGGGTATGACTCCCCAAGGTCTACCATAGGGGCCCTTGAGGAGGACCCATCCATTTGGTGCAAAACTACACTCATTGTATCTTGTTATTCTATAGTAATAGAATAGTAAATTCTATGTATCACTTCTTTAATTTAACTTGTTTCTGCGTCATCTAACTAATTCGTCCTTATTGAATCATGAAGGAAACGAAAGGGGGATAAGGTATGAAGATTTATTCATCTTGAATACAATTATGAAGTATGATTTACTAAGGTTCTACTTCTTCTATATCTAATATGTGGTTGTGAGGTAGATGTCAAGTATTTCTTATCCTTAATACTAGACTATTGAATTAGCTATGAAGTATGAAAGTATGTTAAGATATGCTTATTATATGATTGAAAGTACATGATAAATTTTTGAGTCAAAAAGTTTACTCACTTGTATGTGATTTTATGAAGTGAAAGGGTAGTTCTCACTTATAAATACCTATGTCCTATTGGGGATAAAATCTTCACATAGAGATCTAGATGAGACTAATGTGATTTTGTTTGAAGCGTACGATGACTAATAAAGGTATTCTATGCGTAGCACCGAAAGGGAATGTAAATAAGAATGAGGACTCACGGTTAGTAAGTCTAGCTTCCAATATAGGTTTCTTCATGTTTTGTAAGTCTGAATTCCAAGGATGTGTGTTTTCTCATGAGATGGAAACCTCCACGGTAGTAATTAAAGTTTTCCAGTACAATATCCTTAACACTTTAACTATGTGAACACATAGGACTATAGCTTAGTGGATCGACCTAGATAGCTATGTAAGATTGGTTACACCTTAAGCAAGTGTTAATCCTCTCTTTTCGGTGTGAGACGAGAACACCGAATTCTATGTAGCTCACATGGTCTCTCATGTCAGTTATTGAACTATATTCCCTAACGCAATAACGTTAATGAATAAGTTAAGTTTGTGAAGTACAATTAGGTATTGTATTAAAGGGTTATTACATAGGGCGAGAGAGGATTTGGGACTTAATCATTGCACTTGTGGGATCCTAATGGATGACTCTAGTAGTGTGTTGTATGATTAAGGTGGTTATATGTTATGTATATCATTTTGTGCCACGTATGAGATTATGTTGTAGGTGACTTAATGTGATGCTTGTCATGGGATAGAGTTATGGGGTCCTATTCTTGACACTGCACAAGTATTTATTTAGGTTTCTTATATGTTGATTTATTCTTAAAACTTCACAAGTATTTATTTAGGTATCTTATATGTTGGTTAAGTATGATGTTTGATTAACTTATAATGTTGTATATGTGTATATGTTGTTCTATTGAACATAATGCATGATTTTGACTAAATTGTGCCTTTTCTCATGAAATAATTAATTTAGGCATAGGAGTCATACTTAGTACATGTGTTTTGTACAAACCCATATTTGTTAGCATTTTAGATTCTGACCTTTGAAGAACTTCTAGAACACTTTGCAGGGATACTTGGACTTCCTCAGAGTAGTTTATGAGTCCTCCATGTAAAACTATGGTGTCTTTGATCTTCCCTAGTAGTATTGATATTGTCTAAAGACATTGGTTTCTTCCTTATTCATGAAGGCATTGTTGTAAGCCCTATGTGTCAATATGTACATGTGTAAGGGCTAAGCCCAAATATTGTACTTCGTCCAAATGGTTCAATGTGAGATAGTATAATTAGACTAACTCATTATATTTTTGTTATGTTAACTAAACTTGAAGCCTTGTGGGCTTCTTATGCAAAGAGTCTAAGTATACTTCATTGTATATATATCTAAAGTAAGGAAGAGGTCTTTGTATACCTAAATATGTATAAAGTTTAAAATTTTGCAACATTTTTGACCTATGATGTCTTATGATGAATCCTAAGGGTTGGTCTAAGTCCTCTTCAACGATTAAGACGCCCGTTACCACTATGGCATGCTATCAATCGTGAATACCTTTATATAAGAGGATGAGTTTATATACTTAGGATTAATGTCTCACTAAACCAAGTAAAGTATGCTCTTGTTTATGATCGTGAAACGTGCCATAATTATGAATGAAGGGCTTTGTGATGTTTAGAAAAATCTCACTTTGTTGGTATTCTTAAGGTCGTGCCTCTAGAATCTAAAATCTACATGTCATTTTAATCGAATATTGTTCTTATTCTTGTAGGCAATGAATACAATAAGGTACAAAGCTCGATGGGTCAAAGAGGAAAATTATAATGAGGTGGTTCCCAATCTAGCTCCTAAACATTCTCAACTTCTTATTGAACCAAGGGCTACGTTTAATGTTGGGATAAGTCAGACCATTCATCGCTTGACCCAAGTGTTGGATACTCAAGTTGCTAATTATGTTAGGGTCCAAGTGAAACCCAATGCTAGCACTACCACTTCAAGGATAAGGGATTTCACATGGATGAATCCCACTTCTTTCTTTTGCTCCAAGGTGGAGGAGAACTGAAAATAGTTTATTGATGAATTGTTGAAGGTACTAGATTCTAGGGGTGTCTTTTAAAGAAAAGGTGGAACTAGCCTCCTACCAACTCAAAGATATGGATCAAGTTTTGTATGATCAATGGAAATATGAGAGGCCGGTTAAAGAAGGTTGGATTACTTGTGGAACTTTAAACATGGACTTCCTTGATAGGTTCTTTACCTTGGAACTACGGTAGAGAAAAATGCAACAATTCATCAACTAACGCCAAAGAGGTGTGATTGTGAAGTAGTATAGTCTGAAGTTGACTAAACTATCCAAGTATGCTCTTACTATCGTGGCGGATCTAGAGCTAAGATGAACAAATTTATTATGGGGATATCCGATCATAGAGTGAATAAATGTATCTCGTCTATGTTTATTCCTAGTATTGACATCTCTCTAGTCATGGTTCATGACGAACAACTTGAGGAGAGAAATCTTAAGCAAATTTGTAGAGTATTGAAGACAAAAAGGGCCAAAGATGGAAATTCTTCCTAGACTAGATTTGAGGTGCAAGATAATCCATGGTTCAAGAAACGGTTCCCCAATGAAAGTACTTAAACCATTATAAGGGTCAACAAAAGTAAATGGTCTTTAACCAAGACTAAGGAGGAGAAATATCGTACTCATAATGTTTAGAAATCTACTTGTGCTAAATGTGGTAGAAAACATGAAGGCAAGTGTTTTATAAGTATGGAAAATTCTATTGTTGTGGCAAGAGTAGTCACATCAAGAGGTATTGTCCTATGATGAAGGCTCAGAGAAGAGAAAACAATCAAGAAAAAGCAAGTCCTCCTATCCTAATGCTCCTAAGAAGAATCTCTTCTATTCTCTCTAATGTAGAGGTGAAGATGATGATTCTCCCTGATGTTGTCACCGGTATGTTACAAGTGTTCTACATTAATGTACATGGATTACTACATTCGGGTTTTACTTTGTCATTTGTAACTCCTTTAGTATCTAGAGACTTTAATGGGTTACCCGATGTTCTAATAAAACGTCTTTATGTTACAACCCCAGTGGGTGACTCTTTATTGCTTGAAGTGTCCTTAAGAGTTTTCCTGTATCATTGCCCAGTAGAGTTTCTTTGGTCAACTTGATAACACTTGATATGTTTTATTTTGATGTCATCTTTGATATGGATTGGTTGCCTGCTTGTTTTGATTCAATAGATTGTAGATCAAGCATAGTGAAGTTCAAATTCCCAAATGAACCCTTCCTGGAATTGAAGGAAGGTAACTCAATCCCTAGAGGTTGAATTATTTCATGTCTAAAAGATTACAAAATGATACCTATAGAGTGTCTTTATCATGTTGTAAGGATCAAAAACTTTGAATTCTAAATTCCTCCATTGCAGTTGGTGCCCGTACTGTGGTACTTTTTAGAAGTTTTTCCTGATAATTTTCCCTGAGATTGTTGCCTGATACAAAACCTATCTCAATACCGCTTTACCAGATGGTAAGTCTGAGTTGCAAGAATTTAAGCTTCAATTCAAGGATTTGCTGGACAAAGGTTTTAGAAGACCTAGTATTTCTCCTTGGGGTGCTCCGGTGTTGTTGTAAAGAAAAAAGGATGGATCCCTTAGGATGTGCATCGCCTACCATCAGCGAAATAGGGTTACCACATATAATAAGTACCATTTTTCTAGGATCGATAATTTGTTCAATCAATTAGAAAGGGCAAGCTATTTTTCTTAGAATGACTTGAGGTCAGGTTATCTACCAACTTACGATTATAGGAGAGGAAAGTCTAAAAATGACTTTCCGAACTAGGTATGGCCACTTTAAGTTCCTAGTAATCTTATTTGGTCTAACGAATTCCCCCAACGACTTTAATGGGCCTAATGAATATGATCTTCCTAGATTACCTTGACTCCTTTGTTATTGTTTTTATTGATGATATTAGGTGTACTCCTAAAGTGAAGATGAACATATGGATCATTTGGGGGTAGAGTTGCAAGTCATTAGGGAATACCATAGGAAGTGTTTGTTTTGGTTTAGTTCGGTGTCGTTTCTTAGTCATATTATCTCAACTTAGGGTATAGAGGTCGATCCAAGGAAAACTGAGGCAGTTATGAATTAGCCTAAGCCTTTAAATCCAGTCGACATTAGAAGTTTCTTGAGTTTAGCCGCGTATTATAAGAAGTTTATGGATGGGTTTGCGTCCATTGCTACATCTTTGGCCACCTTCATCAAAAAGAGTATTAAATTTTAGTGATTGAAGGAATGTGAAAGAAACTTCTAAATGTTGAAAGATAGTCTTACCTCCACTTTGGTGTTGACCTTACCGGAGGATACCAAGGGTTTCATTGTATATTGTGATGCTTCTCTAGTGGGCCTGGGTTATGTCCTTATGCAACACTGGAAGGTAGTAGCCTATGTCTCCATACAACTCAAGGTGAAAAGAAATACCCAACTCATTACCTTGAGTTAGCGTCCGTTGTTTTTTGGCTTGAAAATATGGAGGCATTACTTGTATGTTGTTCATGTGGATGTATTTACTCACCACAAAAGCCTTCAATTTTGTTCACTGAAAATAAGTTTAATTTTCGACAAAAAAGAGCGTTGGATCTTTTGAATGATTACAACATGAGTGTTATCTACTATCTCGACAAGGACAATGTGGTTGCAGATGCTATAAGTTGTATGACTATGGGAATCGTGTCTAATGTGAAAAAGGGTAATAAATACCTAATAAAAGATATTTATAGGTTGGCTCGGTTGGGTGTACTGTTTGAAGATTCTCAAAATAGTGGTTTTGTGTTCCACCATAACTCCGAATTGCCTTTAGTGGTTGAGGTGAAGTCTAAGAAATGTTTTGGTCCTCTATTGATGGAGTTGAAGGAGCCAATTCTTGGAAAGTTTAATTACTCATTCTACCAAGAGGGAATGTGTACTATGTACCAAGGTAGATTGTGTGTGTCGGATGCTGACAATTGGAGGAGTAAAAACTTAGAAGAAGATCTTAAGCCTCTATATTTTATTCATCCGGGTGCCACAAAAATGTAAAGTGATCTTGAAGAAGCCTATAGGTGGCAAGGTTTAAAAAGGGACATAGGGATATTTGTGGTTCGGTAAAAAGACATTCAACATGTAAAGTCCGAGTATCAAAAGACGATTGGTTTGAAACGACCAATGAATGTTTAAGATTTGTTAGTGGGAAGACATTAATATGGACTTCATAGTGGGTTTTCCTGGAACAATTAGGCAAAATGACTCAATATGGATTATCATGGATGGTTTGACGAAATCCACTCACTTTATTTTTGTTAAGTCTTGTTATTCGGCAGTAGAGTATGCAAAGGTGTATCTTGACAAGATTGTGAGTTTGCAGTGTATCCCTCTATCAATTATTTTTGATAGAGGTTCCTAGTTCAGTTCTCATTGTTGGAGATCTTTCCGAAAAGGGTTGGTACTCAAATGAATATTAACACAACTTTTCATCCTGAAATGGATGGTCACACGGAGCGTACCACTAAACCACTAGAAAATATGTTAAGATCTTGTGGTATTGATTTTTTTGAAGTTGGTACGATCACCTACCGTTAATTGTATCTCCTATAATAATAGTTACTAGTTGAGTATTTTCATGGCCCCTTTTAAAGAACTCTATGGTAGGAGGTGTATGTCTTTAGTTAGGTGGTTTGGGTAGGCGATTCTTCACTCCTTCTCTCGATATGATCTATGAGGCCATAGACAAGCTATTATTAAAAATAGATAGGTTTAAAATTTCCTATAGTAATCAAAATTTGTATGCCGACAATAGAAGTATAACTCATGAACTTAAAATAGGGGATACGGTCTACCTCAAAAATACACCCATAAAAGGGGTAATGACATTTTGAAAAAGGGGAAACTTAGTCCCATATATGTGGGGCTATGAGATAGGGAAATGGGTCGTGAAGTTGTCTAATGAGTTAAAGTTCCCTAGTGAACTACCTTGGTTCACCTCGTGTTTCATGTCTTCATGCTCAAGAAGTCTATTGGTGATCCCGTTATAAGACCCCAAAATGAGATAGGGTGTCTAGATCCTTACATGTTTGTCATAAGTTTATAAGGTCCTAAAATTTCTTATAATATTGTTTAAAGTTAGTGTATAAAGTTTGAGGTGATTTGAAAGTCAAATGTCAAGGGATGACCAAGACACTCAATGACTAGTTGCCTATGTGCCTCATGTGTCTATGCATTCTTATATTTGTATGTCATGAGCTTATGAAGACTTTGAATGAGTTATAGTCATTTTGAATGGTGCTATATGAAATTTGGAGATGTTTGGAGGTTAAAAGACTAAAAATGTCGAAGGCGTTCGAAAGATAGCCCTTAATACGCTCAAGGTGTTTCTTGATGGGATCTAGTCTTTTTAGACGACTTGCGGGTGTTTTTTTGGGTGAAACTTATGTGGAAGGTCTAAAACTTGTTAAGGGTTATATTTAATTTGGAAAATCCCTGGTACAACCTCTAAAGGGCCTCACAATAGGACCCACAAGAAGGACCCAAGGCTGGTTGAGACACTGCCTTGGCAGTGTCATTCGATGGACCAAACGACAACCAGGTTGTCAACCGACGGCCCGTAAAGGAGGTATCATTTATGGGAACTTATAACGGGCAGGTTTCAACCCAAAATTTGCTAAGGACCAATCGATGGAAGCCAAAGGACGGCCAGTAGACTGACCTACGACCGGTCAATGGTGGCCAGTTTGCTTCTGTCTTGCGTCTGTTATATTAAAGGGGTGAATGGGTAATTCACCCTACGTCCTAACCTGACTCTAACAGGTTTATTTACCTAATTTTGGGTTTATATTAATAATCTAACACGTGAAGAACCCATTCAAAATCCTTTGCAAAGAATTGAAATTTTTCCTCCAAAAATATTCTCCCTAGAAATCACCATTGTTGGTGAAGCTCAAGAACAACTTGGATTTTGGAGTTCCACGGATGAATCATAAAGTTGTTGAGGTATTCATGTTGATAAAGGTATGGTGATCCTTCATATTCAAGTAACATTTCACTTGGAGAGTTCTTCTCTATGTTTTGAGAAAAGATCTTATGTTCAACTTTCAATCTTTCAATGTGGCCATGGATTCCTTATCAAAACGTTTAAAATGGTTAAATAAGGAAGAATATATGTTAAATGTAATGGTTTGAACTTGATTTAATCCAATTGTATGATGAACCCATGTTCCTTCCCAATATCAATTTAGCCATTGCATAGGCATTGTGATCATGGCTTGTTCTTTATTAAACTGTGATTCTATTATGTTGAACTGCTAATATTTACTGTTATTTATAGGAATTTATTATAATTTGATGATGAAGGATCCATGTGGATCCATGTATGAAGATTTAAGCATGCCTATCCTAGCTATCAATCAAATCATTGCAGTGTTGACATGTTAAGGTATAAAAGTGTAAATAGATTATGTTGTGCTTTTTGTATATAATGACTTAGGTTAATAAATTGGTTGAATTTTGAATATATATTTGTTATGATGAAGGTAAAGAAGGCTTGTCTTAATTGATCTAGGTGCTTTTAAGTAAGTAAGTAGTAACTTATGTTTAGTCTAACATTAGTCCTTTATTGTATAAAAGTGTATTTTGAGTATGTTAATATTCTTAGGTTTGTTGTATATAATATGTATTGAAAATGAATTATGTGATATTGCATAAATGCAGATTGATACTTAAAGAACTTTAGCTCTACTTCTTATTAGGTCATAAGTATGGTATTCATTATAACATGGATTATATAATGCAATGTGGAAATCGTACAGGTAAGTATAATTGTAGCAACTGCCCTTGGTCTATAATATTAATGAAATATGATTTATGATACATGCAAGTGAAATTGGCTAATGGTCTATGTTCTTCTACTTTCTAGTATGTTATTGTGTTGTGCTAGTTGTAGCATGTACTTCTAGTACCTTATACTTGAGTTCATGTATTATTATGGTCCATAAGCTATTGCCCTATACGTGATTATCCATGAAATAGCATTACTGGTCAATGATGACCAATGTATTGGTAAAAATTCCTCTACTGTTCTACATCTCTACTTCTTCATAGTAATGTTGATGAAGCCTTTTATGGCATTGTGTGGTATGGACCACCTATGGTGGTGGTGTTTACTTTATTGTCATTATATACATTATAACCATGGCCTTGAAGGAAAATTGATGATTATATGAATGAGGTTTTATGATGATCACTTTATGTGTAACCTGTACCTAGTCTTCTACTTGTGTTGTGAATCTAGGTTATATTACTATTGTTATGAGAATGTAAAGTCTTAGGTAATATCATCTATAAGTGCTTCTATTAATGAAATGTTAAGAATTGATGACCGCTACAAATTTAACCCTATTTAAATGTGTAAATAGATAATGTTAAGGAGCCTTAAAGTATAATATGAAGAATGTCTTATATCCTGTGATAAGTTGTGTTGTCTATTTAATACTTGAAAGTGTAATGTTGTTTAAGAGGGTGGGTGCCTCAATGAGTTGTTGATAGACATTATGTAATCATGTTGACTAATATACACATACTCACACAATATGAATAATTACAACGTAGTTAATGTTCGAAGTGTCTAATGAAAGGTTGTTCTCATATTCACTAGTTTTTAGTACTATGCATGTAAAGTATATGTTTGTGAAGTATGTTATGTATTCCTTACTAGGATAGGACTTTACTTATGCATTGCACATTTTTACCTTGATAGGATAGTTCTAGTTTTGGTTTTTGTATGTATGTATATGCATGTATGAACATGTGGGACTTAGTGTGGTATGTGAAAGGTTTGTTCACATATATGTATACACACACATTTATGAAGATCTATTCAAGAGAGGGGTCTTGGATGGTGTATTTATGTGTACCGTAAACTAGATGATGCTTTACATATGCTATGTTCATGTGAAGGGATTCTTTCGATGACTTAGGTCGATGTAATTTGAACTATGACCTATGAGTTAAGCTTATAAGAGGATGACTCTCCTAAACCTATGTTTTATAAAGTAAAAATATAATAAGGGGTTCTAATAAAGGTAAGATAGCATAGCACCAAGCGAACTTGAATATGAGTGTGTCCCTTCCTATGGTAGGAAGGTAGGTCACCATAAACCTCATGGGGTGGATAGACTCATGACCCAAAAGGTTGTTAGACTGATGTTTCCATAAGTGACTAACTACAATGCCTAATCTTGACATAAAGAGGGTTTTCAGATGTTACCCCAAGTTCCATAACTATGTTGCTACCATAGGATACTAGCTGGTGGATCCACCTAAAAAGGTATGTTATGTTTGGTTCTACTTTGGCCGGTAGACTACCCTTTTTCAGTGTAGAATTTTATGACAAGGATTCCATGTTTAGCTTTACATGGTCTATGTCGATTAAGGCTACAATTTTCCTAAAGTAAAATGGACAATTTAAGTAAATGAATAGGACCCTTACTAGAGTGACTTAAGGAAGGTTACTTAGTATAAGTTGAATTAATGAACCCATCTATACATTGCACAAGCAGCTCCTTAGGAAGTTCTAGAAGGTGTTCTAATGCCTGTTACTATGTATATGTTCTTTATGCATGACATTGTAGTATTTTTCTACTTGTTATGAAAATGTGCATGATATGATTCTTTATGCATTATGTTCATTTTGTTGACTAAATGATGAAGGTCTTGCATGACATCAATACTGTTGTCTCCTTTAACTACGTTGGTGAATGACTTGGATGTAAAATCTTGTGGTCTCATGATAGGTTTGCTATGTATTTGTAAGGTTATGGGGACTTACATGTACATTGCACTAATAGACTTAGATTGAGCACATGAGTTACGCCTTACAAGGTTCTATGTAATGTAAATAAGTATATGTGAATAATGACCAGGAGTTCACTGTAATGTCCTTATAGTCTTGGCATAACAATGTCTGTGCTGTATTATTCTTCTATGATGGTATGCTTTCTCTTGTGTAGATGATATGTATGTTTCCTTGTGGCCTTAAGATGATGCATTGAACAAAGTATAACAAAAGGATTACTTGGGAATTTAATAAACAAAAAATAAAGTGGTTCACTGTTAAGGGAAAAAGATCTTATTGTAATGTGCCTTAAGAATCCAATAAATTCTATATGTTATCTTATTTGATGTTTGACGTTTGAATATATTTATATTAAGTATGTGAATGATATAAATTCTATTTTATGAAGGTTTTGTAATGATTTTCTAAAAAAGGCATGTTGGGTGATTTCAAGAAAATATCCCTTTTAAATGCATGTTTTTTAATGGTTTTCATAGTTAGTGCATCCTTGTACTAATACCATTCTTCTCTAATTTTTACACAAAGTGTAGGTTATGGATGCTTAAAGGGTGTCTACATGATTGAGGAGCTTGATAGGTGATTGTCAACATCAAGGAAAGGAATTCTGAAGTCCAAGGATGTCCTAAATGTGTACTTACTATAAAGTCTATTATATATCGTATAGTTTTGTATTATTTATTAAGGTCCGTGTCCCTAATGTATTCTAATGATGTTGTGCCTATGTTGGCAATGAGACAGGGTCTAAATATGAATTATAACTTATCTTTTTATTTATATAAGAAGTAAAGTTTCTAGCATATGATGTGCTATGAAAATTTCTAAATTTTCCGCTAAATTTACTATGTCAATGCGATAAATGTTAACAATGGGCTTTTAGAAGACCACAGAGAGGTCAAGTAAGCCATGTTGCTTCTAGGGGTGATCCTCGGATGTGAAAAATGTTGTATAAGAGCACGGAGTTTTGAATGTTGTTTAAGCTCCAAGAAGTCTCATATTGCCACGTCTAATACATTCTATTATCATTGGTGGTGAGTCGTGACACATAAAATGGTATGAGAGGATATAGAACGTTAAGTTTCCTTTCTTTATCAATCTCATATCGTGCAACAAAACTGAACTCTATATGATCTCTCACTTATGTTTTCTTGTCCGGTGGCCTTTTAGAGGTGATTGCTTGGATGAGATTTTTCTCTATGCTTGAGGGAGAAAAGGTGAGTTTAAATGCAATCTTTGTTTTATGGTTTTAATGAGTATGTATGAAAGTGAATTTTGGCATGTTTTGATGATGTGATTCCATTTATGGCTATATATGAGACATGTGAAATAGCATGATATGTTGGAAAATATATGTTATGATATAGTTAAAGCATGCAAGAAGTTATTATGGTTGACATAAGTTTCTTTTGGAATGAAGTATTACTACATGGTTTGGTATGATGGTAGCCTTATGCTATGATTTGAACTTGAAATGCATAGTGAATGCCTATGAAGAATGCTACCCTAAGAATATGAACATAAAGGTGCTCAATTTTTTCCGTTGTATTTATGTGGTCTATGATAAGTCACTTAGAATGGATTGGAATTCTTTGTACAAACATTAATCCTAGATGAGATGATAGCATGTTTGTCTTGGTTTAGTTTTGTATATCACATTGTCATGTTTTCCATCAATTGCCACAATGTTGCAATTTTGGAATTTGAAAACATGTTCACAATAATGCAAGTAAACTTACTCAAATATTTTTAAGAAATCAACTAATTTGTACTTTGATTGGAAGTTGTTTAAATGTGTATAGGATGGTTTTGTATGGACATGATAATGAATGAAAAAAATAGTTTTACCATTTGAAATAAAGAATGAGTGACTTATGTCATGATGAATTGTAGAATTGTTTCTAACTTCTTATTGTGTTCAGAGTCCCTTGATGTTGTGGAATTGGTGTTTCTCTAGAATTGAGGGTAGTACTCTTATCTTTTAGGGTGATGAAGTGGATTTGTTTGACCTAGAAGTTAACTTACATTAATGTACAATGAAAAGACAGAGTCCTTAGACTAAGTCTCCTATATTGTTTCCTCTATTTATAAACGACCTTGTTGTCTATGGTATATTATGAAAAACTTATGTGGTTGAATGGTATGACCTTTTTTAATAACTGGAGGATAACATGCCTAAAATGATTAGGATTAGAATACCTTGGTTGACTTACTGTAAATTCCTACTAAAGTTGTAACCACTTTTAAGTAATGAAAATGAAGGTTGTTTAGTTAAGATGCTCTTAAGGTTGGGTGAAGTCAATATTAAAATGCGCCTATCCTAAGTGGGGGATGGTGATGGAGTAGTAAGGTTGTAGATATTTTCTATCTTGTCCTTCTAGGCTTATGTGAACTTGAATCTAATGAATTTAGATTGTTCATAAATAGAATTTGGCAAAAAATATGAATTGCATTACCTTATATGTTTTGTACGTATTGATTGAAATTACCTTAAAAGTATTCTTAACATCCCAACGTGCATGAAATAATTTTTTTGATTAAATTTATGTTTTCTCATGTTAAATTGCATCTTGATGTGATAGTTATGCATTTAACTTTATGAAATAACATAAGAAACATGGTAATAGTCACTTGTGAGGTTAAATATTTATCTTTTAAATGAAGAGTTGAGTCTCTTTAAGACGAACTATGTTGAGTCTCTTGAAACATATGTGACTTTTGATGATTTGGAATGCATAATTGTAGGCTCATTCTTGAATAGTGAAAGCATGTTTATCTAAGTGTTCGTGTGTGTTCCTATGATTTTTGTGATTCTTCCCAAATGATGCTTATTGTGAAGGTGAGTACTATGTTAGAAATTAAAATGTTGTGAAATTACATCCTAATTTATGTGATGTACTTTGTGTGACTTGTGATTTAGATTTCGCTAGGAAGAAAACAGGAGCATGCCTTGGTTTAAAAGTTTAGATTTATCATTTTCAAATGGAAATTGACCTTATACTTTTATTAGCTGTGAACTCATGACACATGTAAGAGTGTTGAGGATAAGGACATTCCTCCATGGACGCCACTAAGTATGGTATGGTTGAGTATGAAATTCATAGCAGTAGTTCTAACTAATGAAGAACTTTGTTGATGCAAATTAACTCAAGTCTATGTGCATTGAAGTATGAATGCCTACTTGTTTTGGGTGTTGTTTAAATATTCCTATGTGTGGCCTTCAAATATGATATCTTAATGAAATGGGTTTAATAACCATCTTATGATTAGGAGAAGGATGTTCCTCCTATGAACATAATAAGACCCTATGTGTTTGATGCATTAGAGAGTGAGTAAGTAATGATTTTGCTTGCTTGTGTTCATTTAGTTAAAAAATTATTTGATGATGTTATAAATTTTATGAAAGCTCTATGATGCATTGAATTCCTTGTTGTGATTAAAGAGACTTAAGTGTCATTCGAGGACGAATTTTCCCAAGTGAGGGATATTGTAAGACCCCAAAATGAGTAAGGTTGTTTAGATCCTAACAAGTTTTTCATAAGGTTCTAAGGTCATAAAATGTCTTATAATATGGTTTAGCGGCAGCATGTAAAGTTGGAGGTGATTTTAATGTCAAACGTCAAGGGACGACTAAGATGTTGGACGAATAGTTACCTATGTGACTCATGTTTTTATTCATGCTTATATTTGTATGTCATGAGATTATGAAGACTTTAAATAAGTTATAATGATGTGTAATTGTTGTATATGAAATTTTGAGATGTTTGGAGGTCAAACGATCAAGAACGTCCAAGGCGTTCGAAAGATAGCCCTTAAGACGCTCAATGTGTGTCTTGATGGGGCCTAGTCTGTTTGGACAAGTTGCAGGTGTCTGTTTAGGGGGAAACTTATGTGGAAGGTCTAAAACTTGTTAAGGTTTGTATTTACGTTGGAATCAGCAGGATACATCCACTAATGGGCCCCGCAAAATTACCCACAAAAAGACCCAAGGCTGGTCAAGGCACTGCCTTCGTAGTGTTAATCGACAGACCAAACGACCGTCAGTTTGTCTACCAACGGCTATTATGTTAGGTATATATATATTGGTAAATACCTTGGTAAGATATCAACCGAAAAATTTGCCAAGGACCAATCGATGGAAGCCAAAGGACTGAAAGTAGACTGACCTAAGACCATTCGATGGGTCCGTCCATGGTGGCCTATAAGTTGCTCTCTTGCGTCTATTATATTAAAGGAGTGAATGGGAAATTAACCCCACATGCTAAACTGACTGTAATAGGTTACCATTGTTGGTGAAGCTAAAGAATAGTTTGGAGCTTGGATTTCAATGGATGAATCATCATGTTTTCTAGGTTCATGTAGTTAAAGGTATGGTGATCCTTTATTTCAAAGTAACCTTTCACTTGGAGAGTTTTCAAATTTTTCAAAGAATATTTTATGATCAATCTTTAAATCTAGCCATGGGTTCCTTCTCAAAACATTTTTAATGGTTAAATAAGTAATAATGGATTTTAATATAATTGTTGGAATGTAATTTTACTCCAATTGCATGATGAACCCACATCCCTTCCCAAAATCGATTATGCCCTTGCATGGGCATTGTGTATTGGCTTTGCTTGATTGAATAATGATTCTCTTTCGTTGAATTTCTTATATTTACTGTTATTTATGTTATTTCATTATGATTAAATGATGAAGGATTCATGTGGATCTATGTATGAAGATTTAAGCATGCCTAGCCTAGCTATCAATGAAATCACTGTAATGTGGACCTTAGTTGTATAAAAGTGGATTTTTAGTATGTTAATATGCTTAGGAATATTGTATAGATTGTGTATTGAAAATGAATTATGTGTTATTGGATCAATGCAGATTGATACTTAAAGAACTTGAGCTCTATATCTTATTGTGTGTTAAGTATGGTATTCACTGTATCATGTACTTTATAAAGCATTATTGTGGAACTCGTATATGAAAGTACAATTGTAGCTACTGACCTAGTTTGATAAATTTAATGAAATAAGAGTTATGATCCATGCAAGTGAAATTGGATAATGGTCTATGCTCTACTTTTTGGTACGTAAATGTTTTATGTTATTATAGTTTTACCTTGTAGTAGATTATACTTGAATTCATGTATTATTATGGTACTTAACCTACTTCCCTATACTTAATTATTGATTAGAGATTAGTAATGGTCAATGATGACAAAGGGGTAAAGGATTAGTAAGAATTCCTCTACTCTTCTACTTCTCTACTTCTTAATAATAATGTTGATGAAGCATTGTATTGCATTGTGTGGTATGGACCACTGATGGTGGTGGTGTTTACAATATTGTCATTATATATGCGTTAACTATGGACTTGAATTCAAATTTATGATTATATGAATGAGTGGTTATGATGATCACTTTATGTGTAACTTGTGCCTAATCTTCTACTTGAGTGGTGAATCTAGATTATTTTACTATTGTTATGAGTATGTAAAGGGTTAGGTAATATCATTGTGTAGGTGCTTTCATTAATGAATTATTAAGGAATGATTACACCTACCCATGTACCCTTATGTAAATGTGTAAATAGCTAATATTAAGGAGCCTTAAAGTATAATATGAAGATTGTCTTGTCTCCTATGCTAAGCTGTGTTTTGTTGTCTATAATTCAAAGTGCAATGTGGTGTAAGAGAGTGGCTGCCTTAATTATTTATTTGTAGCCATTATGTGATCATGTTGACGAATGTACACACACACTCACACATTATGCATGCTTACAACATAGTGAATGTTCAAAGTGTCTAATGAAAGGTTGTTCTCATATTAATTAGTATCTACTACTATACATGTAAAGTATATGTACGTGAATTATGTTATGTATTTCTTGCAAGGATGACTTGAGAGGTGTACTAGTATGGACAAGGTTATGGGACTTTGCCTATCAATTGCACATGTGTACCTTGATAGGATAGTTCTAGATTTTGTTTCTATATGTATGAATATGTTTGTATGAACATGTGTGAGTTAATTTATTATGTGAGAGGTTTCCTCACATATACACATACATACACATGTATCAAGATCTTGTATAGAGAAGGGACTTGAATTGTGTATTCATGTGTACCATAGACTTGATGATGCTTTACATATGCTATGTTCATGTGAAGGGATTAGTTACATGAGTTAGGTTGATAAACTTTTATCTATGACCTATGAATTAAGCATATGAGGGGATTACTCTCCTAAACCTATATTTTATAAAGTAAGATATAATAATGGTTTTCAATAAAGGGAACTTAGCATAGCACCGTGTGAAATTGAATAATAGTGTGTGTTCCCTTCTTATGGTAGAAAGGTAGGTCACCATAAACTACATAGGGTGGATAGACTCATAGCCCAAAAGGGTGTTAGACTGATGTTTCCATAAGTTAATAACTACAATGCCCAATCATAGAATGAATAAGGTTTTCACATGTACCCCCAAGTTACATAACTATGTTGCCACCATAGGTTACTTGTTAGTGGATCCACCTAAAAAGCTATGTTATGTTTGGTTCTACTTTAGCCGACAGACCACCCTTTATCGGTGTGGGGTTCTATGACACCGGATTCCATGTTTAGCATCACATGGTCTATGTCGGTTATGGCTATAGTTTACCTAAAGTAAAATGGACAATGTAAGTAAATGAATAGGACCCTAACTAGAACTATTTATGGGAGGTTACTTAGGATAGGTGGAATTAATTAACCCATATAAACACAGCACAAGTAGATCCTAAGGAAGTTCTAGGAAGGTGTTCTAATGCATGTCACTATGTATGTGATCTTTGTGCATGACACTGTAGAATTTTTCTATTGATTATTAAGATATGCATGATATGATTCCTTATGCATGATGTTAATCTTTGTTACTTTATAATGAAGGTCTTGCTTGACATAAATAATGTTGTCTCCTTTTACTATGTTGATGTATGACTACGATGTAAACGCTTGTGGTATCATGATAGGTTTACTAAGTATGTGTGAACTTATGGGGACTTACATTTACATTGCACAAGTAGACTTATATTGGGGGCATGAGTTATGCCTTTTAAGGTTCTATATGAAGTAAAATAATTATATGTGAATAATGACTATGAATTCACTGTAATGTCCTATTAGTGTTGGCTTAACTATGTCAATATTGTACTATACTTCTATGATTGTATGTGTTGTATTGTGTAGATGATATGTATGTTCCCTTTAGGACATAGGGTGATGCATTGCACCAAGCATCACTAAAGTCTTACCTGGGAAGTTAATAAACAAAAGAGAAGGTGGTTCACTGTTAAGGGAAAAACAGTTTATTGTAATGTGCCCGAAGAATGATATAATTGTATATGTGATCTTATGTGATTTTTGGTCTTTGAATATCTTTATATCAAGTAAGTGAGTGATTTAAATGATATGGTTTGAAGGTTTTATAAAGATTTACTCAAAAAGTATGAAGTACGATTTCAAGAAAATGTCCCTTTTAAATACATGTTTCTGCATGGTTACCATACTTAGTGCATTCTTGTACTAATCCCATTATTCTCTACTTTTAGACAAAGTGTAGGTTATGGATGCTTAAAGGGTGTCTTTGTGATTGAGGAGCTTGATAGGTGATTCCCAAGATCAAGGAAAGGAATCCTTAAGTCCAAGGATCTCCTGATATATACTTACGCTAAAGTCTACTAAATCTCGTATAGTTTGGTAATATGTCTTAAAGGACGTGTCCCAAATGTATTCTAATTATGTTTATTCTATGATGGCAAAGAGACTTAGGTTATTAGTATGTATTACAACTATTTTTTTATATATAGAAGTGAACTCCCTGGCATATGTTGTGCTATGAAAAGTTATAAATTTTCTGCTAAATTTACTATGTCAGTTTGATGAATGATAACTATGGACTTGTAAAACACCTCCGAGAGGTTGAATAAGCCATGTTGCTTCTAGGGGGTGCTTCCTTGATGTGTCAGTCTTAGTCTCTCTACCTATTGATGGGTTAGGTGTAGATGAGAACCTTTCATATGAAGAGGTTCTAGTGGAAATTCTTTATTGTCGAGTCCAAAATTTGGGAAATTAGGAGGTGATATCTATAAAAGTCCTATGGAGGAATCAACTGGTTGAAACAACAACATGGGAGGCCAAGGTCGACATGAAGTCCCGCTATCCTCATCTCTTTCTTCAAAATTCTATCCAAAGTTGAGGCTAGTAATCTTCCTGAAATTAACTTATTAATAATGTATAATTGTGCTTGATTTGATAATATGTGCATAATCATGATAAAGGTTCATGCTAGAATGAGTTTTCATGTAAATAAGCTAATTTTCTTAACTAAAACTTATTTGTGATTTTTTGTATAGTTGTGTTTCTTGAAAAGGTATTGAGGATGTTTTAATGTACCTTGAAAGAAGTTTTTCCATATGTGACTGTTGATGTTATATTAATTTCATGTTTACAGTGAAAAGGTAGTGGCTCATGTTGTGAAATTGAGCTCTTATGTGTGGTTAGTTGGGTTTTGAGTTTCTATGATAAATGTCATGGTTATGTGTTTATTCGAGTTGTAAATTACTCATATGGGATGTGACTCATAATGTCCTTATTTCTTATTTGTTGGGCTTCTATTCTTGAGTCATCTTCTCCATACAAAAAAATTTAGTGTAATTGGGGGTGAATGATCCTAAGGAAGGGGGGATAATGTAACATTCCAAAAGTTCAATACTTTGTCTAGAGCGTCAAATGATGATATAAGACTCAAAACACCGTTTCTAAGCCAAAAATAATGTATTTAAACTTATTCGGAAGTGTTAGAGTCAAAACGTCAACTAACCTCCATGACTTCCGGTGAATTCAGAAATGTGTGTTATTGTGCCTTGTCATGTTTCATGGGGTTTTAAGAGTCATAAATCAGAGAAATTTGCTGAAAATATGCTAAATATGTTTTATAGTTTGTTTAGGGTCGAAAATTCTAGGTACAACTCCCCAAGGACCACCCTAGGGGTCCTTGAAGAGGACCCATCCACAGACCTCCAAATTGCCCTATTTGAATGTCTGAAATCACGAGCACCAATGACAAGTCGTCGATTGGAAGATGCTCCGTCGTTTTGTGCAGTTGCTTTACACTTATTCATATTCAAAGAAATCTTCAAAACAACATCTCAATCACCAACGATGACTTGCTAGAACGGGCCCTCCATGAAGCTATGTGGCGTTGACGGGGTCTCGTCGATTGAGACCCAATTTCACTATCAAAAGAAATTTTAGCTACATGTTGTTTGGGAATTAATTAATTTATTTATTAAGGTCTTTGGTAGGTTTTACTTTATCAAGTAAAATCCTTATAAGTATCCTATGTCAACGAACTAACCTAACTCCTTATTAATTCCCAAACTCACATATCTCTAACACATTACTAGCCTCTCTTTTCCACAAACTTCAACCTCCATTTAAGAACACTAGATCTCCAATTATAGGAAAAATTCACCAATGTTTTCATCTCAAAATCGTGGCATGATCATCACTAAGGTAAGATTTCTTTCACTTCTTTGGATTCCTTTCCCCAAGAGAACCTTCGAAAGATGATTTTCAACTTCCCAAAAACAAGGGTTTCAATCTTGACATGGGTTCTCTTTTCAAAATGAAATTATTAATCATTCGTCATGGATTATAGTCATTTATATAAAAAATTTATCTAAATACTAATGTTCAATTATTGTCAATCAACAAAGATTTCCACATTGAACCCTTGTTCTTCCTACACTCATTATGTCATGTAAATATATAGTTATTGTGAAAGATGGTTATTATATGAATATGTAGGATAGTAATTTCTATGTATTAGTTCTTGAATTTACCTTGTTAATTCATTAGAAATGTAATTCTTTGTAATTGAAGTATGAACGAAATGAAGGGAGAATAAGGTAGAAAGATTGATTCTTGTTGAGTTTTATTATGAAGAATGATTTACTTACAATGTAATGCTTCAACATCTAATGTATGGTTACGATGTTGATGACAAGTATTTTTCATCCTAAGCACTATACAATTAAATTTGCTATGCAGTACTAAATTATGTTAAGATATGATTACTATATGATTGAAAGTAACTATTCATGAGTATGATAAAGTGTTGAGTGAAAGGTTTACGCACTTGTATGTTGTTTTCTAAAGTTAAAGGGTAGTTCTCACTCATGAATACCTATGAGCTATTATGATGAATTTTTCACATAGGTGTTTAGAAAAGACTAATGTGATCTTGTATGAAGAATATGATGAATAGTTAAAGTAATAGATGTTTAGCACCGAAAGGGCATGCAAATGAGATGAGGGTCTCATGTTTATTAAATCCAGCCTCCCCCATGGGTTTCTTCACAATTAGTAATCGTGGATTCCGAGGATAGGTGTTTTCTGATAAGATTGAAACCTCCACGTTACTAATTAAAGTTTTATTGTACAATCTCTTTGTCCATTAACTATGTGCCCATATAGACCTATAACTTAGTGGATACACCTGGATATCTATGTATGATTGGCTACACCTTAGGCAAGTATTAACCCTCTCTTTCACAGTGGGAGGAGAACACCGGATTCCTTGGAGCTTACATTGTCTTATGTTAGTGATTACAGTATCATCCCCAAAGCATTAAGGTAAATGAATAAGTCAATTATGCGGATAACTATTACGGCTTGTTTTAAAGGTTACTACATAAGGTTAGGGAGGTTATGAGTCTTCTCTTAATCGTTGCATAGGTGGGATCCTAAGGGATGACCCTACTGGTGAATTTAATGATCAAGTTGGTTACATGTTATGTATGTTAATATGTAAATGAACTTATGAATTAAACAAGTTGTGCCAAGTTATGAGATTATGTTGTAAGCATGTTTCAAGTGACTTAATGTAATGCCTTGCTTTGGAGGGTTATGGGGTCCTATTCCTGGCATTGCGGAAGTATTTCTTTAGGTTTCTTATACGTTGGGTTAATATAATTTGTGGTTGACTTATAATTTTCTATATTTCTATATGTTGGGTTATTAAACTTAATGCATGGTTTTGAATTAATTTCGTCTTTTCTCATGCATTAATGATTTTATGTATAGGATCCATACTTAGAACATATGTTTTGTACTAACAAATTTTTCTTCTCTTTTTCTCAAACATTGTAGGGTCCGACCATTGAAGAACTTCTAGGCCCCTTTGTATGGATACTTGGATATCATTCTCCAAGTAGTTGGTGAGTCCTTAAATTTCGAGGATGGGGCCTTTGATCTACAGTACTAGTATTGATATTATGTAAAGATATTCATTTTTTTCTTATTCTTGAATATACTGTTGTTATTCCCATGTGGCAATATGTTCTTATGTAAGGGCTAATGCAAAATATTGTACTTTGTTTAGATGGTTCAATATGAACGACATTATTAGGATGACCAATTATATGTTTTTTATTTAACGAAAAGATAAGCCTGTTTTAGATTGCTATGCGAGGAGTCTAAGGTAAGAGAGAGGTCGATATATACCTCAATATGCATAAAGTTTAAAATTATTCTTTATTTTTGTACTATGATGTGTAATAATAAATGCTAAGGGATAGTCTATGTCTTTTTCGAGGATGAAGACACCGATTACAATTAGGGGGTGCTCCCTGGTTGTGAAACTTACTCCCAAAGGGGAGATGATGTTATTTGTTATTAGGATCAACCATGTAATATTAGTGTCTCACATATTACAATATTCTATCAACAGGGAGCCACTAAGTTGTGTTGGGATCTATTGGAAGTCTATTGGTGAAATGGGATGAATTGAGACATTGGATAATTTGTCTCTAATTGTTCATATTTCCAACAAGTAAAGTTGTGCATCTGAAACCAAGGGGAATGAATAAGTATATCACTATTTCTACTTTGAAGTGGGGTGTTTGAATAAAGACTTCATCACAACCTTTTCTAGAACGCATCATTAACATTTTGATTTGGGTGTTTGTAATTCTTTCACGACCATAGAGCACCCGCTACAGATAACCGACATCATCATTCTCGGAGAGGACTAAGACTAACTTGTTAGCATCCGTCATTACATTTCATAGGTTATTAATGTTAAAAAAATTAAAAATTAAATATATTGAGATTTGCAGATACCTCTCACATACTATATATAGAGTTTACTTAGACTCCTTGCATAGGAAGCTTACATAGGATTCTCGTTTAGACAATATACATAACACATTAGAACTTTGTCTAACCTATAGTGTCACATTTAAACCATCTGAATCAGTAAAACATTCGGGCATAACCCTTAATACAAATTCATAATCACCACTTAGAGAATCCAGCAATATCATTATCAGTAATAGAGAAAAAATGTCTTATAGACTACAACAAAGCCGACTAGGCTATTTAGAAGATACAATCCTAGAATTTGAGGACTTACCAAAAAACTTGGAGAATATTGTCCAAGTTTTCTTGCAATTGGCCTTGATAAATCAATGGCCCAAACCTACATTTTTTGGGAAAAGGGAAATAAATATGGGTTAGTACATCCACTTATACAAAGTATTAAAACATATGCACATATAACATTGAAATCATGCTTATAGAGACATTTATTTCAACATCATGCTAAATCACTTTTCAAAAGCATTCATGCACAATTAGGAACACATATAAGCCATAAGGCATAACATTAGTCAATAAAAGTCCATATTAAACATAAGACCAGTATCACGATAAAGTCAAGTCTACCTTAATACTATCAACATATAGACACACAAAGATGGATATTTTCATATTTAGAGCATCTAAGCAAAGCAACTCCAATATCATACCAGAGCGTGTACAAGAATTCATATCACCATTTCATACAAGACACTTATTAACAACCCCTTCCCAACACTACAAGTGCAATGTCTATATGAAGTCTCATAACCCCACATAGTCAAGAAAAGAACGAAAGAGATCATAAATAATGACTAACTTCATTCAAAATAGCATCATGAGTTCTCATCATCATATATAGCAATATATATTAATAAAATGTTAATAAGTAAAATAAACATCATATAGGGTCATCATCAAATAAAAATTGCATATCATTAAAGATATAAGAGCATAAGAAAATCCTCCTAGGACTTCATTCAAGGTCAACTATTTCAATGAAAATGTAGAGTCATATACCCATTCTTATACTAAGAAGAACCCCTTAAGTCATACTAGTTAGAGTTCACTTTATTACATTTATTTTACTTTGGATAACGATTGCCTTATCTGATATAGACCATGTGAGCTAAACATTTAATATGGTTTTATTAAACCCCACATCGGAAGAAGGTGGTCTACTTGCCAAGGTAGGACAAAAATATTATTTTAACGTTCTAGGTGGATCCACTAGCTAGTGTTCCTATGGAGGCAACATAGTAAAGTGACTAGGAGATATGTCTTAAAACCTCTACATGCCCATTAGCAATTGGAGACCTTATCTCAACAGAATGTTTGATCAATCTCCCTTCTAGGGGGAGTCAAAACCAGTCATTGTCAAGTTCCCTCAATCCTAAGCTAGTCCCTTTTTTAAATGCCATTAAATCATTTTTTAACAATCATAGCTAAATTAAGGTCATAGGAGACTAACATCCTTATATAGAATATCATTTAACTCATTAGGTATATGATCCGAACTTTCTTTCATCACACAACCATCATTAGTGAGATCAACTTATAATAATCTTATCTTTTTAAGCACACAAAAAAAAATTCTTCAAACATGCATTACCGTAGCCTCAACTTGAATAGACATTCAACATAATACCATCATGACATTATCATTGTAATCATATCATATCTTCATATTTTAACCACATATAATACTTCAATTGCATCACACCATATTAATTACAATCCAAAAATTATGAAGTAAACAGAAAGGGATCACAATGTCTTACAAAATAGATTTCACCAAGAATTTTAGCTTCAATTAATCCTAATTATCCAATAACACACTAATCATCATCATAATATAGTGAATTGAGAAATAAGAAAACCAATTTTAACAACTCAAATAATCTTTAAGTCCATTTTATAACTAGGATTAAGGTCAAGGATACAATTCATTCTAAACTAAGCCAATGATCAAGAACTAAAAAAAATTATACTATAAAAAATCATATTCATTTATAATTTTTCCAAAGAAACCAATGATAATTCAATTTTAAATATCATTTAAAAAAAAGGAAACCCATGATTTCGACAACTTTTGAAATAAATTTGAAAGATCCTCTTGAGTAAAGAGATCCCAAGAGTTAAGAGTTCCCATACCTTAAAAATCCTTGATTATGGATGGAGATATATTTAAATTCTTGCATCCATATTTCCCTTGACCCTTTTCTTAAATCGGGTTCTTTTTAGGAAAAACACAGAAAGTAGAGAAAAGTAGAGAGATTTGAGTTTAAAAAATGAAGAGTGTTTGGTTAGTTTAATGAGGTGTATGTCTTGTATTCTCACATAACCAACGTAATTAACCTTCCCTAACTTCCATTTAATTTAATAACAAACAAATAATCACGTTACTATCTAAAAACTTTGAGTGAAAAACAGACTCAATCGACGATTCCACAGCCTATGGATCGTAGGTCCATCGACGCCACCGTATTACCGAGGCGTTGATTGGGACAGAGACTTGAATTTTTGAGCTTTTTAGTAAATGGGTAAGTATTTACCTAGAAATCCATCGAGCACTCTTTGATCAAACGATGACTTGTTTTTTGACTCATAGATGGATAATTTCATTTCATAGCCTTTGAGTCAATATAGAAGTATCTTGTTTAAAGACCCTTAGGTTGTACTTGGGGAGTTTTAATCGGATGTTTCGTCCGTAAAAAAACACTAATACTTGTTTAACACCTATTTGCAAATTTTTGGTTAACTTCCAACTCTTAAAACACCATGAAACAAGCTAAGGAACACTAGTGCACATTTTATAATTACCTGACGTCATGGATTTTTCTTGACTTTTTGACTCTAAAAATTCCTAAACGTTTCAAATACATTATATTAGGCCTATTGTAAGTGTTAATTGTCTTTATTTTTCATGATATTATCTATATTAGGTCTTGGACTTCTTTAGTGTTACAAATTCGAATAACTATGTCGTCAAATTCATTCCAATTAATACTTCCTACTCAGCTAAAGATTATGCTAGACTTAAAATTTGGTTTTTAGGAAATTACATTGACCTCTGTTATCAATCATCTTAGATATAGGTACTCAATTTGGATTCTAGTTTTGGATAAAGGTCTTAGTACTTTTGTTAATATTAGCAAAAATATATATCCACAGAAAGATAGTAAGGATGAACGACATGTTCTGACCTTAAAGGATACATTTAGAGCTTGTGATTTATATTAAAGGTAGTTGGGATGGTCATTTTCCTTTGATTGAGTTTACTTATTAAAATATATATTGATCTAGTATTTATATGAATCTATTTTAGGTGCCCGATGGTAGGAATAGTAGGCATCCTATTAAGTTGTTTGTAGTGGATAGAGTGACGTTTATGGTGCATGAGTAAGTTAATGAGTCCATAATAAAAATTTAACTTATTAGAGATAGATTAAGAAAAACCTAGAGTATAAAGAAATCTTATGCAAATATTTGGAGAACGGAGCTTGCTTTACTGCGGATGATAAGGTTTCTGTGAATATTTCTCCCATGAAAGGGGTGATGTGGTACGTAAAGAAAGGAAATCCAATCCCTATTATAAGGGTCCTTGCCAAATTTGAGTCATTTTGGTAATGTGGCTTATGATTTGTATTTCTATTCACATATTAAATTAGTTCATTAACTGTTTCATGTTATCTTGATGAATAAGTGCATTGGTGATCTGAATTCAATAGTTGCTTTAGAGAGTGTTGATGTTAAGAAAAGTCTCTCCTATGAAGAATACCTACTTGACATTCTTGATCGCCAAATTTGTAAGTTGAGGAATAGATAACTGAATTTTGAGAAAATCCTTTGAATGAATCAGTTATGTCACGACTGGAGGAGAACCCCCTAGACGTAAGTGGCGTTTTTGTTCTGAGAGAGGACGTAGGCAATCCCTTAGCATTCGTGAAATCATTTCATAGCTCAAGATTGCGGAAAACTTAGAACGTTATACAGATTGAGTTATACATAGACATCTCAGTTACTTTATATGGGCTTCTCGTTTAGACAACATAACCAACATATAAGAATTTAGTCAAATAATATTGACTCATATTAAACCATCTACAAGGAAGTAGAACATTCAGGCACAGTCCGTATACAAATTCATAATTTCCACATAGGTCTTACAATAGTATCTTCAACAATAGTAGAAAAATGGATGTCTTTAGGCTATAGAAATACTACTAAGGTATAGTAGGTGGCTCCATCCTCGATCTAGAGAACCTACCAAAACATGGGAAAAGCCCAAGCGTTATTGCAAGAAATCGTGATACCTCAACAGCCTGAGCCTACATATTTTTGGAAACATAAAGAATATGGGTTAGTACACCACTTTTACTAAGTATGGATATATGCACATAAGCCATTTGAAATCATGCTTAAAGGGACATTTTAATCAAAACCATGCAAAGTCACATTCAAAAAGCCTTAATTCACCATTAAGAACTCATACAAGTCAATGATCATATAATCATTAAGAAAAATACATATTCAATACAAGATCAACCTAATCAATCAAGTCAAGCCAACAGGTATATTATCAACATAAGGTCATCTCAAAACGAATAGTATCATATCTACATCATATAAACAAAGTAGCTTTAAATAATGTCACAACCAAAAATCATGTACAAGAGTTCATCTCATCATAGCTATACGACCCTTACAAACAACCCCATACCATGCATAAAAATGCAATGCTCATGTGATGCCCCATAACCCCACATAATCAAGTAAAAAAGAAAAATCATAATAACTAATGCCTTACTTCATATAGCATAGCATCATGAGAAATCATCATCATATATATCAATATAGACCAATAGCATGTTCATCAGTAAAACTAACATCATATAGGATCTTCAACATGTAAAGTCAACATCTACATATCATTTACTTTATAAGAGCATAAGAACAACCTACTAAGACTTACCTTAAGGCAAATTAATGCAATGTATAGGTACATTCCCATACTCCTACCTACACAAAGAATAACTTCTTAAGTCATCCTTGTAAGAGTTCGGTTTATTACCTTAATTTTACTGTTGGGAACAATAGCCTTAACCGACAATAGACCATGTGAGCTATACATGGAGTCTTGTCTCATGAAACCCTACTCCAAAATATGGTGGTCTACATTCCAAGGTAGACAAAAAGATGGAAAGAGCATTCTAGGTGGATCCACTAGCTAGTATTCCTATGAAGTGAACATAGTTCAAGAACTAGGAGACATGCAAAGGACAATCTTTATACATAATTGTATTATAATCACTATCTCATGAGAACCCTTGTTTAATCTCTCTTCAATGGAGATTCAACACCTCTCATGGTCAAGTGCACTTGGTTATAAGCCAAAGTCCCTTTTTGAAATTCCATCAAGTCATTCATAATCAATCATAGCTTAACATAGGTCATAAAAGACTACCCCCTAGATAGCGTGTCATTTATCTCATTAGGCATAACACAGAAACTTCCTTTCATTTTAATCCATCATTAGTGATATCAATATATCATGCTCATATCATCTAAGGCATACAAGAGAAATCATCTTCAATTTTTTCATTATAATAGCCTCACCATGATCTCACACTTAACATAATCATAATATTTTATCATATTCATCATATAATTTTTTATGAAACTAATTGCATATAATACTCAAATTGAACATCACAATAAAATATGTTTATTGAAGTAAAAGGTTCAACATAAAAAATTCTTAACAAATAGCCTCCATGGCCTTCATCACGAGTCTCAACCTCAATTCATCACAGTTATCCAATAATCTAACACCTATAAAGTCATATGATCTACATTATATCCTCACCTATTAAATAATGACTAAAAAAAGTGTTTCCATACCAACACTAATGTAAAAAAATTTAATTAGATGTATTAAAGCCCTAATGTCAAAGAAAGACCTTGATGTACGAAAACTAGAAAAGTTGAACTAGTAGGCGTCCCTGTGTTTTCTGAAGAATTGGCAGTGTCAAATGAAGTCTAAAACATGTAAAAAGACTTTAAAGGTAAAATAATGTTTAAAGAGCCAAGGAAGACTGTCTGTTCCCAATGTAGATTGCTTGAGGGACCGGATCCTTGAGAAATCCCATGGGTACCGCTACTCCATTCATTCGGGTTCAAAAAAATGGACCGTTAACTTATGGAAGTATATTGGTGGGAAGGTACCAAGAAGGATATATCGAAGTTTGTCGCCAAGTGTCCGAATTGCCATTAAGTAAAAGTAGCTCATCAAAAGCCGAGCGTCTCACTACAAGAAATTGTAGTTCCTACTTAGAAGTTGGAATACATCCATATGGATGTTGTAGTGGGTTTGCCTCGGACACTCAAAAACAATATTACTCTATATGGGTGGTTGTGGATAGGTTGACCAAGTCTGACGTTATTCCTATCAAGTTTACTTCTTCGGCGGAAGATATTGATAGGGTATTCATAGATGATATTGTGTGTCTCCATGGTATTTCGTTATCCATCATATTGGATAGGTTGCACAATTTACATATAGGTTTTCGAAGTCATTCCAAAATGGGTTGGTACGAAGGTAAAATTAAGTACCGCTTTTCATTCCCAAGTGAATGGTCTAGAGGGTCATATTATTCAAAACTTTCAGAATATTCTTAGGTATTGTATTATTGATTTCAAGAGAGATTGGTATAAGCAATTGCCTTTTGTTTAGTTTGCTTATAATAATAGTTTTTACTTATTCATTTTCATGTCTCACTATGAAGCCTTGTATGGTAGGAGGTGTACGTCTCCTATTGGATGGTTTGAAGCGGTAGAGCCTTCACTTTTTTGTCCCGATTTTATTTATAAGACTTTGGAGATAGTTCATATCACAAGGAACCGGTTGCAAACAATTTATATTCGGAAATAGTCTTATGACAATCATAGGAGAAGGGATTTTGAATTTGATCAAGGTTATAAGGTTATTTGAATATTTTACCTATGAAGGGGGTGGTTAGATTTGGCAAGAAAAAGAAGTTGAGTCCTTATATTGTGGGTCCTCATGTAATATTCCAAAGGATTGATAAGGTTTTCTATGAATTGATTTCAGTTCATCCGATTTTTCATGTTTCTATGCTTAAAAAGTGTATTAATGATCGCGAGTCTATTCTTCCTATTGAGCTGGTTCAAATTCTTTCTAAACAAGTGAAGAAGTTATGGAATAAACAAGGTGGTTTCTGTAAAGGTGTTATGGAAAAATCACCTAGTTGAGGGTCATACCTGCGCAGCCGAGGCCAATATGAAGTCCTGTTACCCTCATCTATTTGATAAGTAAGGTTAGTAGTACTTAGTAATAATTAATATAATGACTAAAATTAAAGTTGTTTTGATTTTTAGGGAAGTGTTGCAAAATGTGGTTTTTTTATTTGTACTTACAGTGATTACAGTGAAGTGAGCCTTTGAATTTTAAAATTTTGGATTTTTTGCTTGTTTTAATTATCTTTCACATTTTGATATGGTGAGTCTTTATGAAATGATTTATAGCATGTTGTTGGACTGAAACATGATATAATTGGGTCATGTAATGTATGTTGAGATCATGTTGTTGTGCGAAGGATATTCCTCATAATGTAATGTTGAACCTTATGTGTTGTATTTGATGTTTTGAAATTGCCTTGTCTAAGTAATATGATTGATGTTGTTATATATTATTGTTTGGTTGGGCTGCTGGTATTGAGTCTATTCCTTCCTTTTAAAGATGTTCAGTGTCCTTCGGGGATGAATGTTCATAAGGAGGGGACAATGTAACATTTCAAAAATCAAAGCCGATTCTTAAAGACTATCATAGGTGCAATGAGGTATAATTTTTTTTAAGACCTATGTTAATGAATATAAGTCATCTAGGATGTTTAGAAAACAAAAAGTCCAAGAACGTACATGACGTCCGGAAACTGGTTCTATCCGGTACTAGCGTGTCTTGGCCTATTTGATGAGCTTTTAGAAGTTAGAAATCCGTGAAATTGGTGAAAGGGTAGTTAATAGGTATTTAAGATAATTCGTGGTCAAAACATTAGGGCACAACTCCCCAAGGATCAACTAGGGGCCCTTGAGGAAGACCCTAGCACGTAGGAGGCAGCATTGCCTGGAAAGTGTGCACCAACGAAATACAAACGACGGCTAATGTGTTGATTGATTTGGCGTCAATGCCAAACATAGACCAATAGTTAGATATTTTTTCTGAGCCTTTGCATGCACAAGGCTCTGACCAAAACGACTGTTAACCACATAGAAGGGACAGTGCCCGTCAACTCGCAGACGGACTGTCAATCTGGGTTCCATCTGTGAGGGTCAAATATTCCTGCACATTTAAACTTTATTTCATCTAATAAGTTAAGGGGTTATATGGTTTATTAGTGGTTCAAACGAATTCTAATTAAGTTTGTTAACCCCACATATAAAGACCCCAACCCACATTAGATTAAACACAACTCCAAAAAATCCGCTTCCTTCTCTCTCTTTGTCTCTCTATTGGAAGACACCATTGAAGACTAGCTAGGGTAAGGACTTGGGGGATGTTAAGGAACGAAATAGACTTCAAATCTTCATGAAACATTGACGTATGGAATCTTATTAACCTTTGATAGCTCTTTCCTCAAAGGGTTCCTTAACATATTTTCAGAAGTAGGGTTTTCATGTGGGTTCTCCTAAAGCCTTAAAATTTTACTGTGAATTGATTTGTTTATGTTTTCTATTGGATAATATGAAAATATTAAAATTTATTCTAACTTTACTGTTACATATCTTGATGGGTTTGTCTAGTTTGTAGATGATGACCCTTAACCATTAACCCGCGGTTTGATATTAATATGAATTAAGTTGAAATTTGTTCAATTGACTTTTTTTTTGTTGAATTGCTAATAAATGATGTTTTTAAATTAATAATAAACAAGGTTGGGTGATTTGTAGACTTTCATGGTAGTTCTTGAGATGATGAACTATGTTAGAAAGTGAATTGATCTAAGTAA
This sequence comes from Solanum lycopersicum, assembly GCF_036512215.1. NCBI lineage: Eukaryota > Viridiplantae > Streptophyta > Magnoliopsida > Solanales > Solanaceae > Solanum > Solanum lycopersicum. The sequence continues at coordinate 39,683,665 of NC_090806.1, read as the reverse complement.
CTTATCTTAAGCTATACACTAGTGTTGAATTTTGATGTAGTTATCCTTCTAGCCTTGTTATTATGTTGATTATTGAATTATGCTTTATGGTAAAATCTTGATGATGAACTATGAAGGACACTTGGTAATTCTAATGACCTATATCCTTTACTTCAAATATTAATTGTGATGAAGTAATGATGTACTATTGGACTATACATTGTATTAGAATTGATAGGGTGGAATAATGTAAAATTTACATATCATAACTTTTTGTGAGGTTTATTAAGATGTATGTTTTATAAGGATGGTCATGACTATCAATGTACTTTATTATGATATGAGATGCTAAAGTGTTAACCTCAGTTATATGAATTATAATGAAAGTACTTATACTCATGCAATTCTTATTAAGCTATTAATGATGATTATTATACAAGGGTTAAACCCTATGACCTAAAATAAGCTTTGATTTATAATAAAAGGCTTAAAGATATTTCAATAACAGGACTAAGCTTAGCACCGAGTGAACTTGACAATGGGAGGTGATGACATCGCATAGAGGAAGATTCACCCTATAGTTCTAAAAGTGATGTTGACTCCCCAAAGAGGGATACTCATCTAATGGATTCCCATGAGAGGGGGACCTTATTGATCAAGGTTATGAGGCTTTGCTTCGTCATTGCACTTTGTGATTTTATAGGGGTTCATGAGTACTTGTCTTATTATGATGTGGTTAATTCTTATTCATGCCTGTAACGATATTCCTTGATGATAGGGTTGTAGTAGATTATGGGTTTAAGTGCAATGTGCATATTACTTGATTTAAATTTAATAAATATTTCTTGTTGTTTGGTATGGCTTGTTTTACTATGCATCAGGCTTTCAAAAAGGTAAAATGGCATGGTTTAGCTAAATATCCCTTTTTAGCACGATTCGATCTTATATGTGCATATGGTCTCGTACGTACTAGAAGTGAACGTACTAACCCATTTCTTCCTTTTTACCAAACATTTTAGGTTCCGGTCATTGAAGTCTCATTCGTTGACTTGAAGAAGGCTTGGATATTCTCTACCATCCAAGTGGGTAGGTCCTCATTTCCGAGGGCGATGCCAATATCTAGTTTATAGAGTTGCATTTTTCTAAAGACTCTTATGTTTAGTCTATGTTCTTTTGTTTACAATTTGTATAATCCTATTTGGGTCTTCTTTACATTGATGTAGGGATATGCCCCAATTGTTATGATCGTTTAGATGGTATTTCATGAGACAATCTTTATGACTATGTTCTATCTTATGTATGTGTATGTAAAACAAATGTAGAAGGCTAGGCATCCTATACGAAGGATCTATATATATATATATTATCTGTATGTAGAGGTCTATTTAAACCTTTAAATAAGAGTCATAAAAAGTTTTAGAATATCCAATAAATTGGACTTGTAAATGTGATGATCTAAGCTAAGAGGCTAGTCTTAGTCCTCTAATAATACGTCAACATCGGTTATGTCTAGGGGGGTAAACCCGGATGAGACACTAATCTAGAGCCTCACATGATGAGATAAGACATGAAACACTGCTAATTGGACTAAAATGATGTATTAAAACTAATTAGGAAGTGTTAGGGTAAAAATTTTATTCAACGACCATGACATCTGTACAAATCTAAAATGTGTGCTAGTGTGCCTTGGAATGTTTCATGGGATTTTAACAGTCAGAATTTAATGAAAATTGGTAAAAGGTGTTAAATACGTATTAGAGTGTGTTTAGTGTAAAAATGTTTTGTTATGACTCCCGAAGGACAAACCAAGGCAGAGGACCCTTGTTTTTTACCAAAAGATCACAAATTTGACAATTGCCAAATGACGGACAAAAGGACGAGTCGTCGATGGGTGTCTTTATCCAACACATTTATTTTTATAAAAGAAGTCCAAAACATAGTCTCTATCTAAAACCACAGGCCACCAGGATGGCCCATGGTTTAGTTGACGAGTTTTGGTCGGTTTTCATCATTTAGGGGTAAGTTGACTATCAAAATATAAATCAAGTGAATTAATTAGGTAATTAGTATGTTGCTTAGTTAAGGAATAAGGGATGGTTAATTAGTTTATCTTAGGTACTATATAAAGACTAACCCTCATTAAACTAACCTCACACCCCAGAATTCCCAAACCCAAATTCTCTGCAGCTTCTCTCTACGTTCTCATTCAATTCAAACCCCATTGAAGCAAGGTTCAAGCTGCAATAGTGATTCAAGACATTATATTTTCTCTATCAAACTGAAATAAAGACTAATATATTATAGCTATTCACTCTTGGTATCTCTTTCCCAAAGAGGATCTTCGAAATTGATTTAAAAAAGATGTCAAAAACACAAATTTCATTATAAATATGAAAGTGGCCTTTAAAATTGATTTAATATTTTTTTATTTTACTATTGTTGATACATTATAATCATATATTGGTCAATTTTTGTTGTTCTTAACCTTTTACCTAGTTCCATGGAAAAAATCATGGTTTCGCCCTTTTCCCCTAAACCCTATATTATGAATTGAGGTTTAATTGATTAGTGATGATACAACTGACTTAATTATTTAATAGATTACGATTATATGATGTTATTTAGTGTATTTATTGATGAATATGTTTCTATTTAATATATGATCTTGACGGAGGATTGTGCAGGTGAATTTGTAAGACTTTTTTTATCTTGAGTTCTTTATTTCATTGATGGTTACTTATACTTGATAATGGTATTAAATTGAAGTATTATATGTGATTAGATTAATAAGATTATTATAGGATGATTATGATGAAACATACTTACTATATTAATTGTGAGACAATGTTAAGGGTATGCTAATACAAGGTTGAATCTGACCGCTTTTGTGCCTTTCTATAATATGATTATGAGATGTTGATCTCACAAATGAAGGGTTGTTATAGAAGGATATTTTCATGCAATAAAAAATGAGATAATGACATGATATACAGTCCGTTAGTCTCCTATGGCCTATACTAAGCTATGATAATTAAGAATCGTGTAAATCAAAAATGGACTTTAACTTAGCACCTAGTGAACTTGACAGTGGGAGGTGTTGATTCCTCATAGAAAGGATATTCACAAAATATTCTCATGATATAAGGAATCCAATTGCTAATGTGCATGTAGAGGGTTCAATACATACCTCCTAGATCCTTAACTATGTTGCATCCATAGGAATATTTGCTAGCTTATCCACCTACAATTATATGTTCATTTTTTGTCCTACCTTGTCAAGTAGACAACCTGCTTTCATTTTAGGGTTTCATGGCACCGTATTCCATGTTTAGCTCACGTGGTCTATTATCACTTATGCCAATTGTTCACCAATGTCAAATTAAAGTAATGAGGTGGACACTAACTAGGGTGACTTAAGGGGTTCTACTTAGTTTAGGTAGCAATATGGGACTCTACTTATACATGGAACAAGTTGTCCTTTATGGAGGTCCTAGAAGGCTATTATTATGTATTTATCGTATGAATGAACTGTATATAATAAGTTTAAATGGTGATAATCCTATATGATGTTAATATCATTGATAAAAAACTTTACTGGTCTAAGTGGATATATAAGATGAAGTACATGCATGATATCAACATATATGAAATATTGATATTGCTTATGATCCTTTACTTTTTTAATTGATTATGTGGTGTTACGACACCTTACATAAGCATAAAATTTAAGGATTGGGAATTGGTTGTGAGTAAGAGTCTTGTGTGATGTGATGTTATCAACTCGTGTACATGCATTGTCGTTATCACACTATGTTGGATTTTTATGCTTATATGATATTTTATATGATGTCATCCATGTTTTTATGACCTTATGTTGATAATATCCATGTAGACTTGATTTTATCATAATATTGTTCTTGTGTTGATTATGGACTTGTCTTGGGTAGTTCTATGTCTAATGGCTTGTATATGTTCATGAATGTCATAAAGACTTTTCAAAGTGATTTAGAATGGTTTTGAACTAAATTTCCCTTGAAGAATGATTTAAATTGTTATATGTGCATATTTTTAATAATTAGTACATGTGGTTTTCCTTTTCCCAAACATGTAGGTTCGGACCATTATGGTACCAAGGTCGCTTGCAAGAAGACTTGGACTTTTCCTCATGTTTTTGCAGCTCCTCTAGATTGAGGATGGTGCCACATGCCATTACCCTAGTAGTATTGTTATTGTCATAAATATATTCACTTGTTTCCTATTCTTGAAGACATTTCTTGTAAGCCCTATATGGAAAATATGAACTTTTATGAGGGCTATGCCCGAATGTTCTACTTCGTTTAAGATGGTTCAATATAAGGCGGTGTTCCTAGACTAAATGTTAGTATGTTGGTTAGGTTGAATAAAAAGTAAGCTTATATAAGCTTCATATACGAGAAGTCTAAGTAAACTACATATGCTAAATAAATAGAAATCATATGGAAATAGAACATTGAATACAGTAAGTATGGTGACATACAATAAAACTATACTAAAACTTACATTTACCTTTAATGTATGATTTTCATTCTGTTTTGATAAAACCTTAATAAACAAGTATATGAACCATCTTCAAATAAATCTTCACATATAAGACATATATAAATTAATTCCCAATATACAAAGATCATCACATAAAAGTCATATAACCATATAGATCTCTTACCAAAGGTCATCCTATGTTCTACCTTAGTAAGATATGAAGAGGCTATCCATACAACCTTTTCACACACCTAACTAATCCTCAAGACTTCCTGAGGTAAGATTATTACGTTTTTATCATTAGAATCCCAACGTAAGGTTACTCTAAGACTCACTTAAGTATGACATGAGAGACCGCCTATACACCCTCTTCAAGCATACCTAAGAAATCCTCAAATCTACCCTAGAGATTACCCATTCTATTAAACGTGTACCAAATTAATCGAAAGTATTCATTAAATCATATAAGAAACAAGAAACATTAAGAGGAATTCATATAATGTTCTTTATAGACCTAGGGAACCCACCTAGCATCTTCAAAGCCCACTTGTGCAATTTATACAAAAACGTCTAATTTCACTATATACACGTTTTACAAAACTATACAATGCTTAGATTGTACATCCCATATATTAATAATAGGCATTAACCTATATAGACTACACTAGCTATGTATGTCATATGACCTCACACCGTGGAAGGTATTCCACTTCTCAAAGGTACAATTAGTAATAATCCCATTTTAGCATATGGCTAAGGAATATATAGGGTTCCATTGTACTCTAGTCTCATGTAGTGTAAATACACTACCACAAATATATATTATCTCGGTGTTAACCTTTGTTCTCATAGAGTAATTCATTCACGTACTAGTATTTAAGAAGGTACCATCACTAAGTCCTACCACATCATAATACACTTTTATCCAAGGATGGGTCCCCTAGGGATACCAACCAATGTATATTAAGATAGCTCTTATGACTTCCTAACAAATTGTTTCATACCGTTTTAGTCAGCCTACCCCTAAGTCCATCATTGAACTCAAAAAGGATACCATTATGGTCTTTTACGTGAAGTCTTCTATTAATAATTTTTTCATATTCAAGGTTTCACATTCACTTACGGTTCTACATTTATCATAAAGTGTCACTATGCTTAGGCCTACCGGTTAAACATATGCTCTAGAATACCTCATTTAATCACTCAATGAAGGGAACAAACATAGATTTACTGATCCTAGACTTGAAATATTCAATTTATTCGATACGATTCAAGTACAAAGTAGGGACAACTAGTATACCACAAATTCTCTAAAGGCTATCTCTAGTCTTGTACATCATATATCATCAACTAGAGAGAAACATATAAAATGATAGTATTATGAACTCATACAACATGCCATAGACATCTCATGAAGACTTCACTTTATACCTTTTCATTCACATTATCATGATAATACCACATTTCATAATATAATTTCAAAAGGCCATGTTAATAGCAATTATATCAAGTAGATACTGCCACCATATGTGGACAGACCAAATAAGAAAAATTCAATATAAATTAAATTTTAAATGAGGGAATTAGGCCAGCTAAGCACCTTCCTATATCCATAATCATCATCGCTTATCCTATCAAATAAAAATCCGCATGATAAAAATATTACTTATAACAATATTTATAAGTCTAAGCCAAATAATTAAACTAAATCAATCATCCATAAACACTAAATGTAGAACTCAACATTTTAAAGCATCCATGAACAATTCTAATATCAATCAATCGATACTTCAATGGCCCAATACAATCTACACATTAATTAAATACAATTAAGTCATAATCAATGAACCAACATTAGAGCAAAAATAGGAATTCATGTAATACATGGTTTCATAGAGGTTTTTATCTTGAAACATTCAGTCAGTATCAATTCTTTCATAAAACATTGATTCAATTCATGTAGAAAACCATTCATAGAATTCAGTATAGAACTTTATGGTTTCTTGAAGAATCTTTGAAGAGACTATGGAATTGGGGTCCTTAAATGGAAGAAAAATCAATGATGAAACAACATACCTTTATTGAATATTAGATACGAAATTGAGAGAGAATTTAATGAACAAATCCAATCTAGGTTCAACCTTGCTTCAATCTTCTAAGGAGTCTAGAGAGAGTATAGTTTTGATCTTGGGGATTTAGTTTTGAACAATGAGTACTAATTCTAGGGTTTAAAGTGTTCACTAACTTAACCTAAAATATAGACCCAAAATAATTGTACAAGTCTTTATTAGGACCCTAAGTGAATTTCTTAAAGTGACTTCCACTTGGCTGAGACCTAAAGAAAATTGCACGCCCAAAGCAACAGATGTTACTGATGAAGCATTGACTAACAAACAGACCGTCCTTCTTGTACATTGTTTTAATAAAAGATTCCTCAAATTGGGGCTAATCTCCCACCACTAATTGTGGTCCTACACCTCAATCAACGGGGCGTGTATTGGTCCATGGGCCGTCGATGGTGCTCATGGTTTGGACAGTTTTTGGCATCTAATGCCAAGGTTTGAGTCCTCCTCAAGGGCACTTAGGGTGATCCTTGGAGATTCATGACTAAATGGTTTGACCCTAAATAGTTTCATTTAGATGTTAGGTCCCTTTAATATAAATTTAGACAATGAAAAACTCCTAAAACATGCAAAGGAAAACTAGAACACACAAAGACTAGTTTCCAAACGTCTTAGATGTTCTTTGATGTTACACATACAAAATTTTACAAACACTTTTAACTGACTTATAATGCTTCTTTTAATCATTATTAAACCTTATCAAATCATTCCACACATGTTAGGCTCTAGTTTAAGCTTGTTCATTTTGATGGTTGTTACCTTAATACTCCGAAAGTCCATAATCTTAAATAGAGACTCACATGATGAACTAGTCTTTGTAACTCTATTTTAAGGCCTGAAACATTGTATATAATTCATTTAGAATTTTTTTGAGTTAAAACATCACGGAACAGTCATGAAATCCGGAGACTAGTAAAATAGAGGGTAGTGTGTCTTGTAATCTTCCATGGGGTTTTAAGAGTCGCAATTCAATGAAAATTGGTACAATGGTGTTAAACAAGTATTAGGGTTTTTTTAAGGTCAAAAAATCCATGTACAAATCCCCAAGGACCACCCTAAGGGTCCTTGAGGAGCACCCTTCAATTCGACCAAAAAACTATTTTTGTCACTGTGCGATCAACGAGTTAATCTTTGAGTTGTCAATCGATCGACGCTTTATCCGTGGATAAATCATACAAAACATATCCATATTTTACAAATATAGAAATGAAACAAGTCTATGAAATTATTTACTACTTGCCAACATGGGTTGTTGATGGACCTACGATTCGTAGGTCGGGGAGTCATCAATGAAGGTTTGTTTTAGTCTGTCCAATTTTAAGTGAATTCATTTTATTAGATAGTTTCTTAGGTTGTTAGTTAAGTATTAGGGGGTTTATAATTAATTTAATTGAGGTACTATATAAATACATAACACTCTTTAAACTAACCTAACTCACTTAAATCCAAACTCAAAAATCCTCTTCCTTCTTTCTACTTTCTCTCTCATTTTCCACAGACTCCATTGAAAATCAATTTAAAGTCACAATGTCTCCAAGGTTGAACTTTCTCTTCATAAATTTCATTAATAGGTAATGTATGGCAGCTCTTCACCTTTTGGATTCCTTTCCATAAAGGTTTCTTCAAATTTTATTTCCAAAAGTTTATAAAAATATGGGTTTCTTTATTAATCAAAAATTTATCTTTAAAATTTTATTGTTCTTTGTTTATTTTGATTATTATGGATATATTATTATTTATTATTATCTAATTAGAGTAGTTATTGATTTTACACTTTATTCTATAGAAGAGATAATGAATTGAGCCTATTTTTCTAGACCTAGGTTAGGTATAGATGTTAAATTTGTTAGTGTTGATAAAATTGACTTTGTTCTTATTCTATTCAATATTATATGATGCTATTAAGTCTATTAATTGATGAAAATTGTTGCTTAAATATAATACCATGGAAGAAGGCTTGTAAAGGTAAATTGGTAAGACTTATGATCTTGAATCTTTACTTCAATTGTAATGGGATGTCCTTGATAATGATGTTCAATTGAAGAATTTATTGTGACTAGACTAGACAGGTGATGGTATGATGAATGTAATAGAAATGTCTTGACTATATGCATTGTGACATTATGGTTAAGGTATGATCATATAAAGTTGATTGTGGATCAATTATGTGCCTTCTATGATATGATAATGATAATGCGTTGATCTAAAATATAAGGGTTGTATTGGAAACTAGTTCTCATTCAATTCTAACTTAGCTAACGATTATGATATAGAAGGGTTTAGTCTCATACGCCCTATACTAAGCTATAAAGATTAATAAAAGCCTAAAGACATTTTTAAAAAGGACATTAGCTTCGAACCGAGTGAACTAGTTATCAGAGGTGTCCCTTCTGAAGGTGGGAAGGTAGGTTCACAATAGTTCTCATGAGATAGAGATTACAATGAAATTGTGCATAACGACGGTCTCACGTATGTCTCGTAGTTGTTCAACTATGGTTCCCCCATAGGAATTCTAGGTAGTGGATCCACCTAGAATGTTATGTTAATGATGTGGTCCTACCTTGAATGATAGACCACCTTTTTTCGGTGTAATGCTTCATGACACTGGATTCCATATGTAGATCATGTGGTCTATGTCAGTTAAGTCAACTTTTCAAAAATAAAGGTTAACATAATAATGTGAACTCTAACTTGGATGACTTAAGGGGTTCTTCTTTCTATAGGTAGGGTTTTGGGACTTTACCTATGCATTGCACTGGTTGTCCTTGAGGGAAGTATTTGAAGGGTGTACTTATGCTTTTACGACATTGATGATATGCAAAAATATTGACTCTACATGTTGATTATCATATATGATGTTAATTTCACTTATGAGCATGTTATTTTCCTTTATTGCTAAATACGGTGAGGACATCTCTTGGTGCTATGTTATATAAATCTAGACAATTATTTCAATATTTTCTTAGTTTTACTTTGTTGTGCGGCATTATGGGACTTCACTTGATCATTGTACATGTATGCTTGGTAACTGATTATGAGTAAGGGTCTTTCATATATTGTAATGTTATGAACTCTTACACATGATTTTTTGTTATGACATTATGTAGGAGTAGTTTTGTTAATATGCTCTAATATGCTACTATACAGGTTGAATTTACTTTACTTGAGAAATGTTGTATTGTATTGTATATAATCTTGTTTTTTTAAATATGTGCCCATTGGTTCATGTGTTCTATTCAAGGTGCATAAAGGGTTTTCAGAGTAAATTAGCATGGTTTTGAGCAAATGTCCCTTTAAGCATGATTTGAATGTATTATGTGCATATATTTTCTTTCTTAGTACAAGTGGTGCACAGACCCATATCTCTATGTTTTCCACAAATATGTACGTTCCGTCCATTGAGTTCCTATGAGACCGATTGAACAAGGTGTTGATTCTTTTCTTTAAGTATTGTTAGGTCTTTATGTTCAAGGATGTTACCTTTCTCTATGATCTAGCTTTGAAGTTTTATTGTCAAAAAGACATTGTTCTCATTTAGATTGTGCAAGATTCGTACTCATGTTGAGTTGGTATAGGCTATGTGCAAGATTCGTATTCATTTAGATTGTTCAATATGAGACAAAGTATTAGACTTATTCTTACCTATCTTATGTTGTCTAAATTAGAATCCTCGTATGCTTCATAATCGAGGAGTATACGTAAACTCAATATGTAGTATCTGGAGGTCTATGTAAACCTCACTATGTAAACTCCGCTTGAAGGATTTCACTAGGATGAACCCTCCTATGTTCTTTGGGTAAAAAGTGAACGAAGATCCCCATGAGTTCATTGACGAAGATTACAATATTCTCTATCCTATGTGGTTGACTTTGAATTTAAAGGTGAGTTAGCTTCGTATAGACTCCAGGACGTATCTCAAACATAGTACACCTAACGGGGAGACAATAGGGCCTTGAGAGCGGGTGCTATCACTTGGGAGTTTTTTAGAAGGGATTTCCTTAATAGTTTTTTCCCTAAAAACACAAGGGATGACAAAGTTGAGGAATTCACCAACCTTTGCCACGGAGTTAATGGTGTTCAAGAGTAATCCTTGAAGTTCGTCAATTTTTCATGTATGATCCTTCCTTGGTGTCTAACCCAAGGGATGCGACGAGTCGCTTTGTCACGGTACTGTCCGAGGATTCGGTTGAACTTTGTTGTTCGGGAATGATCCATGAAAACAATTATATTTATAGGTTTATGGTCCATTATATTTGAGGATACTTAACTTAAGAGGAAGAATAGAGAGTTTATTTCACATCCGAGGAGCACCCCCAAGATGTAACCGGCGTCGTCATCCTCTTTGAGGACTAAGACTAGCATGTTACCTTACATCATTACATTCATAACTTAAAAATGTGGATTTTAAATTTTTTTCATCACTTTTACATTGAGATACATATAACTCTACATACATATATTAATTATATAGAGTATAGATTGACACTTCGTATAGGAAGATTACTTAGTCTTCTACTTTTATTGCACATAGATATATAAGATATAACATAGTCTCAAATGGATGTCTCATATCATAACTATCTACAAGTAGTATAATAATTTGGGCCTAGCCCATACATCAATACAATAAGATCCATATATCGTCTATTCAATCTTAAGTACTCAAATAAAAAGGAAAGAACAATGAAGTATTAAAACTAGAACAACATCATAGGTTTGATAGTGGTATTACCCTTGGAAAGTAAGACCAACCCAACTTGGATGAACAAAAATTCAAAGTCTTCCTTATAAGTCGTATCAAAATCCCTTCAACGATCGGAACCTAAAATGCTTGGGAAAATGGTAAAGAAAAAGGGGTAAGTACATCACATGTACTATGTATGAGACCATATGCACACATTTCATGAAATCATGCTAAACGGACAATTCATTAAAGTATGCAATTTAGTTTTAATAGTCTTTTGCACATTCAAGAAGACCAAGTCAATCAATAAGACATATTTATTAAGTCTAAAACATGTACATCATAAGACCAACAATACTAAGTTTAGTCAATCAACCACATATCACATAATTTGAACACATAGTCAACGCAACTCTATCAACAAGTTATAATAAAAAAAAGCATGGATAGGAGTTCATTACAACATAACCAAAATGAGAATTATCCATGAACCCTCATTAAGTCAACTAGTGCAATGACCAAGCAATGACCCATAATCTTACTCAATAAAGTAAAACCAACAAAAACCATGGCCGACATCCAACTTCACATAGAATGGAATTTAAGGGTACATATCATCATACATTAGAATTAGAGACCAAACACATATTCACAAGTGAAACCAATCATCATATAGTATCATCAATGTGAAAGGTCATGATATACATATCATGTACGCTTATAAGCATATACATATATAAGAAAATTATTATAAGACTTCCCTCAAGGATAACTAGTGAAATGATTAGGTAAAATCACATAACCCTACCTCGACTAAGGTAACCCCTTAGGCCATCATAATTAGAGCTCATTATTTTAGTTCATTACACTTTTTGGGAACATCTTTCCTTAATGGAACTACAGCACATGAGCTAATGTTTTATCCGGTGTCATTGAACCCTAAACCAAATAAAGGCGGACTACTTGCCAAGGTAGTACAAAAACATGAGAATAGAACTACGTGGATCCACTAGCAAGTATTTATATGGGCAATATAGTTCAAGAACTAGGAGAGATAATTGGTACACTCTTTATGCTATATACATTAAAGCCTCCAATCTCAAGAGTACATTGGTGACCTTACGTTCCCTAATTGGGAAGGTTTAGTCCTCACTCTAGTCAGTTGGTGTTCAGTAGTCTCTTTTTGAAATATCTTTAATGTCTTGATAAATTTTATTGAATTAATGTATGTCATAGGGTCTATTCCCTGTATAACTATCATCATCATAGAATAATAAGAATTGCATGAATATTAACGTTTAATTACAATTCAAATAAGTGATGTTAGCACATTTACATAATCATTTCATTATAAGGAACATTGGTAAATTATAATCATCCTTATAACATTTACGCCTTAGCCAACACCTCTATAAACATAGTAAGGACATTCAATTAAACGTCATACCAGCCCTATAAATCATAAAAAAATATATACTCAAATACAACATCATCACTTAATCACAACTAACCATAATTGAAGTAAAGAGTTGAGATCACAATGATTACCAAGTTTTGTTCATAATCCACCATCAAGGTCTTACCATCAACCCTCTACTCAACCCAATAAAGTTAAAGTATAATCAAATAATATTAACCAATCATAATAAGAAAGCCAATTGAACAACTACATCATAAGACATTACTAGTTCTTAGCTTAATATAAGAGACTTAGGTGAAAGTCATAATTTAGATCAATTACTAAAGAAGTAACATGATAGGACTATAATTATTCTTAAAGTATTCATAATTTATGAAATAACATAAAAGGTAGTAATTCAACAAATAACCATGTAAATTGAACCAACATTGCACAATTCATATTAAGAATGTACTAACAGGTATTTATTGCATCCCTATAACTCCTCGGGAGAGATAAAGTAGAGGGAAGGAAGAGATATTGGGTTTTGGGAATTATGATGCTTACATTATTCTAATTAGGTTAGGGTCTTTATATAAGTTGTTAATTAACTTAATTAGACCTCCCCTAAATATCACATTATGAGGAATTTCCTTCTCACACAATAACATGAGTTCAACATACCATATATGAGTCAATTATGCCAAAGCTGAAGTTACCACATGCTAAATTTCATTTCGTAAAAATTCATCATATCAAAATGCACAACATAACTCAAAATAAGCCAAAAAGTAAAATTAACAATCTTCAAGTTAAATAGACATATTTAAATGTCATGACACCATAAAAGAGCATTTGTTTGTGCAAAACTTCACCAAAAATCAAGACATTTATATTTTAGTCATTATTTTCTTCATTTAAACAAATAACTAACCTTACTTATAAAATATATGAGCGTAACGGGACGTCATGTAAGCCTCAATCTCCTATGTTGCATCCTCAACTGGGTGATTTATTGATAATACATTTACGTAAACCACCTCTTTATTCTTCGTCTTCTTCACTGGAGTATAAAGGATTTGAAGAGAAACCTCCTCATAAGAGAGATTATACTTCACACCAATTCCCTCAAATAGAAAGAATAACGTCGGGATAACCAATGCACTTCTTAAGCATGGAAATATGGAAAATCGGATGAACCGAAGGTAGTTCTCTAGGAATTTTCAATTCATATGAATCCTTACAAACCTTATGCAAGATTAAATAGGTATTCACATAACAAGGACTCAACTTCCCTGTCTTGCCAAACCTAACCACCCCTTTCATAGCCGAAACATTCAAGTACGCCATATTGCCCTCTTCAAACTCTAAATATCTTCTCCTATAATCGCCATATTACTTTGGCCAATTAGAGGTTGTTTTCAACCAATCCCTTATGATATTAACCTTATCCAAAATCTTATAAATAAATTTAGGACAAAAAAAAGAGGAGTCGCCAACTTAAAACAATCCAATTGGTGATTTACATTTCCTACCATACAAGGCTTCATAAGGAACCATTGATATAGCTAAATGGTATGTAATATTATAAGAAAAATCCATCAAAGGCAAATGGGTATCCTAATTTCCCTTTAAATCAATTATACGAGCTCTAATCATACCCTCAAAGGTTTGAATAGCACATCCGCTTGACCATCCGTTTGAGGATGAAAAGAGGTTCTTAACTTCACCTTGGTACCCAACCCATTTTTGAATGACCTCCGAACCCTAGATATGAATTATGAACCCCTATATGATATTGTGGATAATATAATACCATGGAAACACGCAATCTCATCTATGAAGATCCTTGCATAATCCTCTACTGCATACGCAAACTTGATGGGAATAGAGTTAGCGGATTTGGTCAACCTATCAACAAGCTCCCATATAGAGTTATATTGTTTTTTTGTCTGGGCCAAACCTACCACAAAATTTATATATATGTTTGAAATACATACTTGGATTTCTAAAAGCAAACCACCCGTCTGTTTATGTTACGCGTTTACTTGTTTGCAATTTGGACATCTTGTAACAAATTTCGCTATGTCCTTTTTTAAGACTTTCCACTAGAACACTTCCGTACGGTCATGTTACATCATTTTCTAACCTTGATGATTGGAATAACGGGACCCATGATCTTCCTCCAAAATCCGGTTCCTCAAACCATCTACACTATGAACACAAAACCATCCTTGATACCTCAACACACCATCCCCCCAAGGAGAATGACTCATTAATCTTACCAAAAACCGGTTTCCTTCAACTCCATCAATGGTTGATCAAGTTGTTGTTTGGACTTTACTTCAACCACCAAAGATGAGTTGGAGTTATGATGGACCATTAAACCATCATTCAGAGAATATTCCAATCTAACACCCAATCTAGCCAACCTATGAACATCTTTCACTAAGTCTTTCTTGGAATCATCTACATGAGACACACTACCCATGTTTATACAAGTTAGATCATCCGCAATTACATTGTCCTTTCTGGGGTGATAAATTACACTCATTTCATAATCTTTGAATAATTCCAACCACATTCATTGGCAAAGGTTAAAATCCTTTGAAAAAAACCATATTGTAGACTCTCTTGGTTTGTATTCACATCCACATGAACACCACACAAGTAATACCTTCATATCTTTAGGTCAAATACCACGGCTGCAAAAACAAGATCATGAGTTTGATAGTTTCGCTAATGCGCCTTAAGTTTTGTACAAACATACGTTGTTAGTTTCCCTTGTTGCATCAGCACACATCTTAAACCCACTCAATATGCATAAAAATATACAATGAATCCCTTGGTACCCTCTGGTAAAGTCAACACCGACGTGGTGGTAAGCCTATCTTTCTTGATTTGGAAACTTCTTTCACAAGCCTCGGACTACTCAAATTTCTTGCTCTTTTGGGTCAAAGTAGTCAAGGAAGATGCAATAGACGCAAAACCATCCACAAACCTCCAATAATCACCTACTAGATCCGGAAACTCCCAATGTAACTTGCAGTTAATGGTCTAGGATAATTTTTCACCGTATATGTTTTTCTTGGATCAACCTCAACTCCATCACTACTTATGAGATGATAAAGAAATGTGATCGACTTGAACCAAAACTCGCAATTGCTACACTTTGAAAATAATTGGTGTACCTTAGGCACTTTTAACACATCCATCAAATGGTCCATCTGATCACCCTCGTTTTTCAAATACACCAAGATGTTGTCAATTATGACAATGAAAAAATAATCTAGGTAACTTTTGAACTTCCTGTTCATGAGATCAATAAATGTCGCTGGGCCATCCGTGAGACAAAAGTAAATAACAAATAATTCATAGTGACCATATCAAGTCTGAAATGTCATTTTCTGTATATCCTCACCTCTCACTTTAAGTTGATGATACCCCGATATCAAGTCAATCATAGAGAAGTAGCTTACCCCTTGGAGTTGATCAAACAAGTCGTCAATCAAAAGGAGAGGATATTTATTCTTAATGGTGATTTTATTGAGTTAGAGATAATCAATGCAATTCTAAGGGATCCATCATTTGTCTTCATAAACAATACCGGAGCACTCCAAGGAGAAACACTACGGGTAATGATTGTCTGTCTAGTAAGTCTTTAAGTTGAGCCTTTGCTTCTTTCAATTCGGCTAGAGCCATCTGATAATGCGAAATAGCAATGGTATTTGTATCCGGTAACAAGTCAATACAAAAATCGGTTTCCCTTTCAGGAGAAACATTCGGAAGATCATTAGGAAAGACCTCTTGAAATTATCACTATAGGACAAACACAATGGAAGGGATCTAGGAGTCTAAATCATGGAATTTTACTATATGGTATAAACACCATTTAGATACCATCTTACAAGGTTTCAAACAAGAAATAATACAACATCTAGTAATAAAATTTCCCCCCTTCCACTCTAAAATGGTCTCATTTGGAATGTTAAACTTCACCAACCTCGTTCTAGAAAATATAGAGGCAAAGCAAGCCTGCAACCAATCCATACCCAATATGACATACAAACAAACATATAATGTTCTACTAGTTATACATTAGTAACTCCATTGGGAAACATTATAGGACAATTTCTTTATACTATTTTTGCAACTATCGGCTTACCTACTTGGTTATTTAACATAAAGGGTTTATTTAGAATATTGGGCAAAACGCCAAACTTTTTGGATATCAAGGGAGTAACAAAAGATAGTGTAGCACCTAGATAAAGTAGAGCATATACATCAATAGAAAAAACTTTCAACATACCAGTCACCACGTCGGGGGAAGTCTCTTTTTCACCCCTTGAGGGAAGTGCATAGAAGTTATTCTTCTTAGGAGCATCATTCAAACCACTTGCTTTCCCACTGTCCTTGTCTTTAACCTTTACATTTTGGCAATCTCGAACATTGTGCCCTTTTTTACCAAAACCAAAATAATTATCCATTCCCTTAAGCTAATGTACATAATGTTTGTTTCAACACATTCCACAAGGTTGCTTCATGGTTGGTAAGTTATTACCTTTAACCTTTTGAGACTTAGGGTTAGACACCCAATCATCCCTAGCCTTAGGGAAATTTCAAGGAACTTGGTTGGAAACCCTCTTCTTGAACTTAGGATTGTCTTGGATATAAAGCCTACCTTTTGAAGAACCACCATCAAACAACCTTGACCTATTGGAATCTTTACTCGCCGTCATAGGACTTGTCTCTTCCACTTGTCAGGCATGAACCATGAAAATACAAATGGCCATATTGTCATGTAGCATATCTGAATGAAATTACTCTTGCATGTCATCCAACAATCCCGTCACAATGTGGTTCATTTCATCCCTAGGATCGGAAACCAAAGAAGGAACTTTGACAATGTAGTAAATATCAAAGAGCATTCAAGTACATTAATACCTCCTTGACAAAGGTTGATGAACTCTACCACTATGGCTTCCCACTTCTCCCTAGGAATGAATCTATCAATCAAATACTTTTTGAAAACACCCCTTGTCACCAGTCCACCTCATAAAGACCAATTGTCTCTCTATTGGACATATCATGTTTGGATCACATCCTTAAGTTAGTAAGTTCCTAACTCGGCATTCTCACTTGAATTCAACCCCATAGTGTCGAGGATCTTGTAGATTTCATTAATGAACTCTTGGGGGGTCTTCTTCAACATTGGACCCATAAAAGGTTGGGAAATTCATACTAGTCAAATTCCTTAAATGGGAGGGCATGGTACTTAGATGTTGGTTTGCTCGGCGTACAACCTCCCGATTAGCTTGGGCCCTCATTCCCTGAGCTTGAGTTGAGGCGGCTTGTACTTGAGTATGAATGTTTGGTCCATGTGAAGAATAGAAGACCTTATTCCATCATCAATCAAAGAAGGAGGATTGACCGGAGCTTGGTAGTCATTAACATGTTCTTCAAGAGGAGGGACTTGATCACTACTGGGAGGAACTCCTAAATTGGCAACCTCCTCTTCAAGTATTCGTGCCACATTCCTTGAAGTATTCATTTCCTATAATCAAAATATGATTGTTAGATTTTCAAAGAACATAGAGTTAAAATACTAGAGGCACAATATTGTACTTCCAAGGAAGTGAGAGTTTCCTAATCATCACATAGGATCCTATCAATAACTGTGGCGCGCTTCACAATTATGTGTAAGAATATACATAAATATGGTTGACAGAGATATAGACTAAAACATATTAAAACTCTTTCTCTGATACCAAGTTTTTCACATCCGGAAAGAAACCCCTAGACGTAACTGGCGTGATCGTCTTCTTTGAGGCTTAAAACTAGCCTCTTAACTTACATCAATACATTCATAGGTTAAAATTGCAGAATTTTTAAAAATCATAAAATCACTTATACTTTGAGATTTACATAAACCTCTACATATACATAATACTTATATCGAGTATACACTGAACTTTCGTATAGAAAGATTACTTAGTCTTCTACTTTTATGTCACATAGATATATAATATATGTCATAGTGTCAAGTGGATCTATCAACTCATAACCCTTTAAGAAGAGTATAATTATTTGGATTTAGCCCATTAATCAATAAAATAAGTGCCATAATATCGATTATAAAATCATCAGTACTCAAATCAAAAGGAAACAAGATAGAAGTCTTACAACTAGAACAATATCATTAGATTGATAGTGGAATTACCCTCGGAAAATGAGGACCTACCTAACTTGGATGAATGAGAATGTCAAGTCTTCCTTCAAAGTTGTCTCAAAATCCCTTCAATGACCGGATCCTAAAAAGTTTGGGGAAAATAGGAAAAAATGGGTTAGTGCATCACTTTTACAATTTATTAGACCACATGAACACACGTCATGAAATCATGTATAAAGGGGACAATTCATTAATGTATGAAATTTACTTTGAAAAGACTTATGCACATTCAATAATACCATGTAGATAAATAACACATATTCATTAAGTCTAAAGAATTTACATTATAGGTCCAACAATAATATGTCTAGTAAAGTCAACATGCATATCAAAATATTTGAACGCATAGTCAAGATAACTATATCATCAAGTTATAATAGCAACAAGAATGGATAAGACTTAATTACAACATAACTAAAGAAACATAATGACAAATGAGCTCATTAAGTCAACTAATGCAATGATCAAACAAAGACACATAACCTTACTCAATTAAGTAAACCCAACAAAATCCAACTTCACATAGCATGACATTTAAGGGTACATAGCATCATACTTTAGAATTAGAGACAAACCCATATTCACAACTGAAACAAATCATCATATAGTATCATTAATATGCAAGGTCATCATATACATTATCATGTACCATTATAAGCTTATACATATATAAGAATACCCTTCTAAGACTTCCCTCTAGGATAACTATTGCAATATTTAGGTAAAGTTTTATATTTCTTCCTAGACTAATATAACCCATTAGATCATCCTATTTAGAGTTCGTTCCTTTAGTTCATTTTACTTTTTTGTAACATCTTTCCTAAACCGAAAGAGACCACATAAGCTAATGTGGAATGCGGTGTCATAGAACCCTCCACTAAAGGAAGGAGGGATACTTTACAAAGTAGTACCAAAACATGAACATAACAACTATGTGGATCGACTAGCTAGTATTTTAGTGGGGGAAACATAGTTCAAGAACTAGGAGATATAACTGGACCCTCTTTATTCGACTTGCATTACAGTCTCCAATTTCAAGAGTTAATTTGATCCTACCTTCCATATGTGGGAAGGGACACTCCTCACTCTAGTTCACTCGATGCTAAGCTTTAGTCCCTTTTTAAAATATTTTTAATGTCTTTATAAATCATCATTACTTAATATACGTCATAGGGTGTTTTCCTTGTATTATCATAATCATGATAGATCAATATGAATTTAATGAGTATTATCCTTTCATTAAAATTCACACAAGTTAGGTTAGCACATTTACATAATCACTTCATAATAAGGCACATAGTTCAATTACCACCATCTTATAACATTTACATTTTAGCCAACACCTCAAGAACCATAGTCAAGATGTTGCAATTAAACATCATACAAACACTATCAATCATAATACAACATACACTCCAATAAAGCATCATGACTTAATTAAAATTACCATAATTGAAGTAAAGAGTTGAGATCACAAGGCTTACCAAGTCTCCTTCATAATCCACAATCAAAGTATTTCAATCAATCCTTAACTCTACTAGATAATAGTGTAGTGTCATCACTCAATAATAACCAATCATAATAACAATGCAAATTGAAACACTACATCACAATATATCACTAGTCCAAAGCATAAGCTAAGAGACTTAGTTCATAGTCATAAACTAGAGCAATTACTCAAGAACTAACATGATAGGGCTATAATTCTTCTTAAGCTCTTCATAATTAATACAATAATATTATTTTGTAGTAATTCAACAAATAACCAAGTAAATTTAACAAACATTACACAATTCATTCCAAGATTACAAGCTAAAGTTAAGAGGAAAAGTTCATCTTCTACAAACTAGACCGATCCATAAAGAAATAACAAAATTGAGGTAAAATAAATTTTAATCCACTCATTTTATCGAAAGGATATCATAAAAAAATCAAATTGAAAGATCAATTTATAGATTGGAATGTCGTCACATAAATTTTATATTTTTTGAAATCAATTTGAAGGAATCCTTAGTGGTAAAAAGTCCCAAAGGTTAAAGAAATCACATACCTTAATGTTTTATGTATATTTGATGGAGAAAATTTGGTGATTGCATCCTTATAACCCCTTGAATTTGACCTTCCATGGTGTTCTTCAACTTTGGAGTGAGAAAGAAGGCAGAAGGCAGAGAGTTTGGGTATTGGGAATTATGAGAGCTTATGGTAATCTAATTTGGTTAGGGTCTTTATATAGGTTGGTATTCAACTTAATTAGACCTCCCCTAACTCATCATTGAACTTCAAACTAAGCAAACTAACTAAATGAATTAAATAAATGTGTCAGCAAAACAAAGGCTCCACAGACGATGCCATAATTGACAAATCGTGTGTCCATTTTCTCGCACTGTTCATCTCCGTGCTGCACACTTGTCGATGAGTTAAGAGACTTTCCATTTGAAGGCTTACACGAATGTAGAAAGATTTTTATTGGCGAAAGCAGTCCACGCCTTGTTGGTTTGCCAAAGGATAATGGGTTGCATCCATTGGTTGAAAATGCCTTGGGCACCCTTTGAACCCAACTGCACGAGTACTCCTCCAGGGCCCTCCTCAAGGTCCCTTGGTTTGTACTTCGGGAGTCATACCAAAACATTTAAAATATGAATAAATTTTTATAAGTGTTAGACACCTTGACACAAATTTTCATCATTTTCCGAGCGCTAAAACATACTTTAATAGGCTAAGTCACACTACCACCTCCTTAAACTAGGTGTCGGACATCATGGACGTTCGTTAACGTTTTGATTTATAAACTTCTTAAATGACTTATATTCATTGAAATACCTCTTAAAACAATGTCTAAACCTTTTGAAACTTATGTTAGGCTCTAGAACATGTCTTATACTCTAAAAATATTATAGTTGAAGACGGCTAAGTCTTATTGTGAGATACTTCCAAGGGTAGCCTTGAGATTACAGACAAGCCTAGGTTCAACAAGAGGGTTTCCGAAAAAAATCCTTCAAAATTTCCTAAGGCTAACAAGGATAGGGTGTCTAACCCTATTTCCTAAAAGTCACAAAGTGAAAATTCACCTAGCAAAAAACCTACTCGTTCTAACTGCGGTAAAAAGCATTCGGGTGAGTATCTAGTTTGGAAGGAGAATTTCTTCGTGTGTGAAAAGTGTACCCATAAGTTTAGAGATTTCTCTAATGTGAGGGATCTAGGTAAGGGGAGTGTTCATGCTCAAGCTAGAAGTACTAGTTTTGAAGCTCCAAAGAGGAACCTATTTAATGCTCTCATCTCTAGGTTGAAGGAGAAGAGTCCCACAATGTGGTCACCGAGATGTTACAAGTCTTCTCTATTGATGTTAAGTTGATCCTAGAGTTAGATTATAATTTGTAACTCCTATAGTAGCTAAAGAGTTTTATGTTCTACGGGATATTGTAATTTAGCCATTTTTGGTTACAACCCCGGTGGGTGACTTCGATATGGCTAGAAGAGTCTTTAGGAGTTTTCATATATCTTTGCCCAATAGAGTTACATGGGTGGATTTTGTAGAACATTATATGGTTGATTTTGATGTTGTTTTGGCAATGGATTGGTTTTATTCTTGTTTTTCTTCCATAGATTGTCGAAAATGAGTGGTTAAGTTCAATTTTCCTAATGAACCCGTCTTTAAGTGGAAGGAAGGTAACACAATTCCTAGAGGTCGTATCGTCTCTTGGTTAAAAGCTTCTAAATAATCTCTAAAGGTTGCCATTACCATATCATAAGAGTCAAAGATCTTGAGTCTCACATCCCTCCTATTGAGTGTGTCCCCATAGTGAAGGACTTTCTTGAAGAGTTTCCCGATGACTTGCCCTGAATTCTTCCGGAACGGGAAATATACTTTTGTATTAATTTATTACTGATATGAATCCTACTTCAATCCCTCCTCACCAGAATTGGTCCAGCGAATTTGAAAAAGTTAAAGCTCAAACTCAAAGGCTTATTAGATAAGGGTTTCATACAACCTCTTATTTTATTATGAGGAGCTGGAGTGTTGTTTGTTAAGAAGAAATATCGGTACCTTGGAATGTCTATTGATAATTGCCAGCTAAATAAGGTCACAATTAAGAACAAGTATTCTCTCCCTCAAATTTACTATTTGTTTTGATCAACTCAAAGGGGTTAGCAAATTCTCTAAGATTGAATATAGCTGGGTATAAAAAAGTTAGGGTGAGAGGCGATGATGTACCTAAAATGGAATTTAGAACTAGGTATGCTAATTATAAATTACTAGTGACGTCTTTTGGCCTCAATAATGCCCCGACTGCTTTTATGGACCTAATGAATATGGTGTTTCAAAATTACTTATATCCTTTGTGATTATTTTCATTGTTGATATTTTGGCATATTTGAAGAATGAGAGTGATCATATGGGTCCTTTTAGTGTGGTTTAACAAGTCCTTAAGGAACACAACTACTTGCCAACTATAGAAAGTTTCAGTTTTCTTGGTTATATCATCTAAAGTGAGGGTAAAGAGATTGATCCAAAGCAAACTAAGGCAGTTAAGAATTAGCCTAGACAATTGACTCCAACCCACATTAGAAGTTTACTAGGTTTAGCTACGTTCTCTAGGAGTTTTGTGGATGGTTTTGTATCCATTGCTTTTCCTTTAACTACATTTACCCAAAAGAATATGAAATTTGAGTGGTCGGAGGAATGTGAAGGAAGATTAAAAAATTTTAAAGATAGGCTTACCTCTGCTACATTATTTTCTTTATCGGAGGGTACCAAGGATTTTGTGGTACATTGCGATGCATACCAAGTGGGTTAGGGGTGTGTTCTTATGCACCATTGGAAGGTAGTAGACTATTCCTCTGGTATACTAAAGGTAGTTAAGAAGAATTATTCAACTCACGATCTTGAATGATTGTTTGTAGCGTTTGAAGAATACATAGGCTTCTCATTTAGTACACCAGCTATATTGAGTATGGAAATATGTGCACATGAAAAATGGAAATCATGATTGAAAGGACAATTGTTCAAAACATGCTAATTTACTTTGAAAAGCGTTTATACATATTTAAGAACACATATGAACCAATAGACACATATTCCTCAAACAAAACAATATACTACACAAGACCATAATTCTCAAGTAAAGTAAATTAAACATATGTAGTAGCAATTAAATAACATAACCCATAAAAACTCCAACATAATGTTATAACAACAAAACATGTATAAGAGTTTATAAGATTACTACATAGCAAGACCCTAACTTCTTATCCGTTACCAAGTTTACATGTTCAATGATAAAGTAATGTCCCATAAACTAACACAACCATGTAGACTCAATAAAAAAATCACAAACAATGTCTAACTGCATATAATGTAGCATCATGAGTAGTTATCATCATATTCAGCAACATAGACCAATAACACGTAGATAAGTGATATTTACATCGTATAGGTCATCAACATTTAGAGTCAACATTTGCATGTCATTAGAGTTATAAAAGAATAAGAACATCCTCCTATGACTTATGTTAAGGCCAACTAGTGCAATGTATAGGTAGAGTCACATATCCCGACATATGCTAAGATGAACCCCATAAGTCATCCTAGATAGACTTTACATTATTTTATTAGTTTACTTTCGGAAACAATTGCCTTAAGGACATAGACCAAATGAGCTAATATATTGAATTTGGTATACTGAAACCCTACATCGAATGAAGGTGGTGTACTTGACCAGGTAATACCATAACATAAACAATGCATTCTAGGTTTATCCACTAGATAATATTCCTATGGGGGCAACATAGTTCAAGAATTAAGAGACATACTTGAGACCATTTTTATTTACAATTGCACTATAATCTCTATCTCATGAAAATTAATGTGAAACTACCTTCCCACATTGTGAAGGTACACCTCTAATAACTAAATCACTCGGTGCTAAACTAAAGTCCCTTTTTGAAATGTCTTTGAGCATTTATTCATAATTATAGCCTAGTATAGGGAATACAATACTAACCCTTATATATTCATAATCATATTAGCATAATTTGAATTGCTTGAGAACTTCCTTCCAATGCAACCCTCATATGTCATAGTAAGGCACATAAGTGATTCAAATAAACCTTATATCATTACACCTAAGAAAAATCTCACAGTCCATATAAGAAAGAAATTTTACTAACGTTCATCATACCATCACCTATCTATTATTATTACATTAAATACTTCAAATTAAACATCGGCAACAAGTATAAGCCATCACAAGTGAAGTAAGGATTCATGATCTTGGGTGTTACCAATTTACCTTCACAAGCCTTATTCCATGATATCACCATTAACCAACTATATTTATCCCATAATATAAAAAAATTATATAATAGTAATTAACACAAGAAATAAGTCAATTACATCATCACTATTTAATTCTACACAAAACCATAACATAGGGTTAGGGAAATAGGGTAAATTCAAGATCACTTGTATAAATTTAAGTCTAACATAAAGAACTACCACAATTCATAAATTATAAATCATATTATAATAATCAAACAATACAAAAAACAATATAATTTCAAATATCAATTTTGGATAAGGAATGACACCCATGTTTTAATCATCTTTTGGAAATCAATTTGAAAGAATCCTTTGAGAAATAGAGTCCCAAACATAAATAGTTCCAATACATTGTATATCTATGAATATTGATAATATAAATAAGGAATCTTGCATCCATAAGCCCTTTTTTCTTGGTCTTCAATGGAGTCTTCTTTGAAGAGAGAGAAAATAGAGAGAAGGAAAAGGATTTTGAGTTTGGGAACGAAGTGTGTTATGTTAGATTAATGAATGTTAGGTTCTTTTTATATCCTTAATTAACTTAATTAGGAACCCCTTACCCTTAATTAACCAACTAAAAAACAAACTAATTAAAAGATTCCACTTAGAACTGACTTGTCTATAAAAGATCTTACCTACAAGACCCCGATCCACGGGCGAAAGGCAAGACGACGCCCACCTCCACCCACCTTACTTCATGTCCTTCTATGCTGTAGGAGACAATATTTTTTATAATTTTTTAAATTGTAGAAGGTATCATCTATGGATTCTATCGATGCCTCATCGCCTAAGTGATGACTCAACGACTGGTCTCGTACGTAGTCATTGTCATTTGACAACTTATCTCCATTTTGGAAGGATCCTTCTCAACGTAGCTTAGGTTGGTCATGGGGGATTCGTACCCGCGTGTATCCATTCTAAACATATTATA
Organism: Solanum lycopersicum; assembly: GCF_036512215.1. NCBI lineage: Eukaryota > Viridiplantae > Streptophyta > Magnoliopsida > Solanales > Solanaceae > Solanum > Solanum lycopersicum. The sequence goes on along the minus strand of NC_090806.1, from coordinate 39,657,483 downwards.
ATACATGTTGAACACTTTCATACAAAATTTCATTTAATTCCATCTCTTAAAACCCCATGAAACATGCCAAGGCACGCTAACTTTTATTTCATAATTCACTAGATGTCAGTTTTTACTCTAAAACATCCTAAATGATTTATATTCGTTATTTTATGTCCCAAAAAGTATTACAAAGATTAGTTTATCATGTGAGGTTCTATATTAATTGTTAGACTTCTGGAGTGTTACAAGTTTGATAGATTGGGTGTTTAGTTAAAAGATTCCCTAAATTGTAGTTTTATTGGTCATAACAACTCGGACTCATCCTTAGTGGTTGAGGTGAAGTCTAAACAATATCATAATCCTTTATTGATGTAGTTGTACAAAAATATATTATCTGTACCGGATGTTGATGATTTGAGAAATATTGTTTTAGAGGAATCTCATAGTTCCCGATATTCTATTCACTAGGATGCTACAAAAATATGTCGTGACCTTAGAGAGTTATATTGGTGGGATCGCTTGAAAAGGACATCGCAAAGTTTGTATCAAAGTGTCCAAAATTCTAATAAGTAAAAGACGAGCATCTTAAGCCTAGTGGTATAATAGAATAAATGAATGTTCCTTCTTGGAAGTTTGAAGAAATTAATACGGACTTTGTATTTGGGATGCCTCGAACCTGGAGGTTGATTGACTCGATTTAGGTTATAGTTGATAGATTGAAAAAATTTTGTCACTTTAATATCTTTAAGACAACTTATATTGAGAAGGATTATGCAAAAATCTACATTGATGTGGTTGCGAGTCATAATGGGATCCCTTTATCTATCATATCGTATAGAAGTTCTCAATTCACTTCTTGGTTTTAGAGGTCATTGCAAAAGACATTGTGTACATAAATGAAGATTAGCGCCACTTTTTATCCCCAAATGGATGGTCATGCATAGTATACTATTCAAACACTTGAGGACATCTTAAGTGTTTATGTGATAGACTTCCAACGGAATTGGGACAATCACTTGCAGTTGATTGAGTTAACCTAGAATAATACCTACCATTGAAATATTTCCATGGAACCTATGGAAGCACTGTATGGCTGAAAATGGAGGTCTCTAGATGGGTGGTATGAGGTTGGTGAGCCTTCACTGCTTGGTCTTGAATTTTTCAATGAAGCTTTGGAGAAGTTTCATGTGATAAAAGATACGTTGAGAACAACCTAGAGCCTGCAAAAATCCTTTGCAAACAATAGAAGAAGGTGTCTTGAATATTAAGTAGGGGATATGGTGTATTTGAAGATTTTACCTATGAAAGGGGTGATGAGATTTTGCATAAATAGGAAGTTAAGTCCCCGAAATGTGTATCCCTATGATGAAATGCAACGAGTTTGAAAAGATACATATGAGTAAAGACTACCTAGTCAACTTGCGTTGTTTCATTTGGTATTTGATCTCTATGTCAAAAAGTATATTGGTAATCTTGTATCCATTCTTCCTATTGAAGGGTTAGGTCTGGATGGGTGTCTTCCTTGTTCGGTAGAAATTCGTCATCGCCAAGTCAAGAGGTTGAGTAACAAAGAGGTGGCCTTCGTAAAAATCCTATGCACAAACCACCTAGTCACATTTACTTGATTGGTTGGGATTATGAGACTTGACTTGATCATTGCACATGTAATCATGGTAATTGGTTATGAGCAAAGGTCTTCCATCTTTTGTAATCTTATGAACTCTTATATATGCTTTGTTGTTTTGACATTATGTTGGAGTTGTTTTTGTTATGCACTTTAATATGCGACTATACATGTTGAGTTTAATTTACTTGAGAATGTTTGTATGTTTTTGTATGGTCTTTTTTGATGAATATGTCTCTTGAATGTACATAAAGGCTTTTTAAAGTAAATTTGCATGGTTTTGAGCAAATGTCCCTTTAAGAATGATTTCAGTGTTTTATATGCATATGTTTCCATACTTAGTACTAGTTGTATACTAATCTATATCTCTATGTTTTGTAAAAATATGTAGGTTCTGGCCATTGAGTTCCTAGGAGGTCGATTAAAGAAGACATGGATTCTTTTCTCTAAGTATTGGTAGGTCCTCATGATCGCGGATGCTACCTTTCTCTATGCACTGGCTTTGAAGTTGTAATATGTCCAACATTTTTATTCGTTTTACATGGTTTAATATGAGTCGAAGTATCAGTCTATTTCCTATGTATCTTATGTTGTCGAAATGAGAAGCCTATGTATGTTTCGTATGTGAGGATTTTGGGTAAGCTCATACGTAGTATGCGAGAGGTCCAAGGTAAACATCACTATGTCAATATATATGAAAAATATTATGTTTTATGCAATTTTTAGCCAATGAAATGTAATGGTGAATGCTATGAGGTTAGTCTTAGTCCTCTCAGAGGACGACACGGTTACGTCTAGGGGGTGCTTCACAGTCATGAAAGTTAAATTCTCACCCACTCGGACAACATTCGTCCTTGAATGACACTAAAAGCATCCCACACTTTCAAGAGATAAAGACTCAAGTGTAACAGCTCATAAACATAGCACATATTAGTCAATAACATATATTGGAGGAACAAAAACTCCACAAAATTAAAGAGACTCAAAACACAATAAGAAAGTAGGTATTACATATATAACTCAGCATGCAATAAAACTCTACCTATTCATATCTCATCGGAGGAACTTCCTTCTCAACATATCATCATGCTCATAACATCATTTCTATTCACATTATGTAAAACTGTAATGAAATACAGTTATGCAATATTTTCAAGGAGTTTACTGTTAAGCATTCTTACTAGTTCACTTATGCAACTTTGTAGACAATTTATTATAGATACATGACAACATGAAAGAACAACATCATTTAAACTCAATTTAGCATATAAACATAACCTTATGAAAATACACACAATGCAAGGAGTTCACTGAAACTCATTTTAACTTAGACTCCTAAGCACAAGTAACATGCTACTAGAAAGTTATAACTCTCATGCTTGAATAGAATAGAAGAAACAAGACGAAATTCTTCAACCCAACTATTCACCACACTCCCCAACTTAAAATAAATACATCTACATAAAAGGAAACATTATAACTTACCGGCACCTTCATCAGATTTTTTTATTTATTAGCTTGGAGAGTAGAGAAACGACAACGACTTAGAGGAATAGTAATTGTACCTTCACTAGTTGATTTCCTGGACTGTCTTTGTCTAGGCTCAATAGTAGGACTATGTATCACCTTATGAAAATCCTTTCCACAACTAAAGAACCCATTACTTCCGTCTAGACACTCCCGAAAGTGCTTCTTCCCCCATGTAGAGAAAGTAGGCCTAACACCTTGAGAACAACCACCCCTCTCATATCTAGCCTTAGGGGAACAAGGAGCATCTACATTTGGATTCCTCTTCTTAAACCCATGTTGTTTTTGCACATCGGATCAACCCCTCTTTAAATTTCTCAAAATCCTACTATGTTTTAACTCTTCAACGAAGTTTGCATACACCATATGTCTAAATAAGTTCATGTCATTTGAAAGCATGGTTATACGATATTCTTCTTTCACAAGATCACCAACACCGATAACAAACCTACTCATTTTAAACCACTCATGTTACCTTTCTTATTATTTATAAACACTTTAACCTTCACTTATCTCTTCTCAAGGGGATAGTACTTTCCTAAAAACGTTTCCTTAAACTCTTTCCATTCTATAAGCCCTGATTCAATCGGCCTATTATCTTTCCATTGTGTGTACCACACTTAGGAAACTTCTCTCATTTGGTATGAAACGAACAATGCCTTCTCCCTTGAAGTAACCCTTATATTACAAAAACCTTATAAACACAATCAATAAAATCTTATGGATCCTCTCCCACCTTAGACCTAGGAAAAGTAGGAGGATTCATCCTCACAAAGTGTCTCAGCCTAGCGGTTAGGCACTCTCTAGGGCATTCATTTTATTCCCTATATGTCAATTCACTTGAGTCATCATGGATCAGGCTAGGGTAAGAAAATCTCCTCTAATTTCCTCATTATTCATGTCCGGGGAACCACCGAAACCTCATGCCCTTGGTTAACTAAGGGAATGGTTCCTCTTGATGAAGTTGAACACTTTGTTGAACTTTTTCACCTTTGGAGCTGGCCCACCTTAGGTAAAAACTCCCTCATAAACAACTTCTTTATCAACTCTCCATGCATGCGTCCTTCTTGTACTCATATCCTATAAACAGAAGAGAAAATAATAGGAAAAGACACTTGTAACCTCTACTCTATGGCACGATGCAAGAGTAATGAATAAAGTGAAACTTCTATCGTCCTATAAACTCTCGCTTATAGATATGTTGCGACTCACCACTGATGACCAAGACTTTAGTAGACGTGGCTTTTATGAGACTTGGGACCCTAAAGACTACTTCACAACTTAATGTTGTGATAACAAGTTTATCACAAATGAGGAGCACCCCTAGAAGCGACATGGTGTACTTGACCTCTCGGAGGTCTTGCACAAGCCATTAGACAATATTAATCGCATATATATAAAAAGTAGTGTGAAATTAAAACTATTAACAACAATAGTTCAAACTCTTTATAGAATATAAGGAATAACTAAGTGTCAACATATGCCATCTTAGAACTTATAATATCATAAGGTCACGACTCTTAAATTAATTTAAAAGAAACTATAGTCTATTACAAATTCTTTGAAAAGGGAAACAAGACATGGTCATTTACTAGAACATATGAGGACTTAGATATCTTGAGAGAATCTTATTCCCAAGCTTCAAAATCTAAGAATATCCTGACTTACTACCTACACTTGTAGAAATAGAAAAAATATGAAACTAGCACATTGAATGAGGCTGACATGGAATAAAATCATTATAAGATGGATATTTAATTTTACAGTAATATTTTTATTCACTTTTGATAAAACCTTATAAACGATTATATGAAATCCAAATAACTCTACAAATATGAAACATATCTAAGTAAACCACAATATACAAAGATCATCACTTGGAAACCACATCAACATATAAACCTCCTACCAAAAGTAATCCTAATACTCACCTAGTTAATATATGTATGGGCTGCCCAAATACAATTTCACACACCCCAAAGTGATCCTCAAGAATTCCTGAAGTAAGATTATTCTTTTTTAATTATTTTTAGCGGACTTAAAATTAACTAGGTTGAATAGAGCAAAGCGTGTTTGTGATGCGCTTCATATGTCTTTTAAGATTTATAATGATGTCTTTAGATAGTGTCTAAAATTTTGTTATCTTTGGAGGTGAAATGTCCAATAACGACCAAGGCGTTTAGAAATTGGCCTTGTTTGCGCTACTGTGTCCTTGATTTTTGGTGCATATTTTTAGGTTGTTTTTGGTGTCTAAAACCATTGGGGATTACCTCATTACCCAGGATTCTTGGGGATGACCCGAAGGGTCTCCGAGGAGGACCCATGTTACACCCTCAAAAATGATCTAGGCTGATATAGAACCTAACATATGTTTAATGATGTATTAATGTCCTAAAATTGTTAATAATTTTTGTTAGAGGCAGTATATAAAGGTTGGAATTTTTTGGAGGTCAAACATCAAAGACATTCAGAAAATAGTCGAAGTTGAACTAGTGTGTCGTAGAGTTTTGTAGTGGAGTTTTGGAGAATGGTTAGGGGGTGAAATTTATTATCAAGGATTTCTACGCGTACACGGACGTGTACAGTGTTTAAAAATATAAGAAAAATGGCCCGCGATACTAGCATAAGGGTCCCCAAGGAGGACCAATAGTTGGCCAAACAAGGTACCGCGCCAACAAAGAGTTGATAGTTGCTCAAAAATGGGCAAAATATTTATTCTAAGCTATGTGTATGTCCCAAACTATTCTGTCTACAAATTTTCAAGAATAAATATTTTAAAATGCCTTCTCCACGCGCAGTAAACTCCCAGTTTTAATGGCATTGTTTGTAAGTCAAATTTGAATTGGTTAAATGTGTAATAGGTGCATGGGTCGTTTTGGCAATTTTGGGATGACTTATTGACAATTATTGAGTCTTTTTATACCCTAAACTCACCAATCAAAGGAAAACACACAACTCAAAACAAAACCTCTCCATTCTTTTCTCCAAAACCTCCATAGTTGAAACCTTGAAACTCTGAGGATGAAGACTTATTTATTCAAGTTTTCTCTATCAATCTTTTCGTATTTCATCATAATTAAGGTATTTTAATTCATTATTGAAATATATATCTTTAAGGATTCAATGCCGATGATTTTTGAAAGATGATCAAATAATGAATTCTTCTAATTCAACATCTAGCCATGGGTTCCTGCATAAATTATCTTGTAAAATAATACTATAGTTGAATTAGTTCTAATTTGATTATTTTAAGATAAAAAATCTATGAACCCATGCAAACCATGAAATATTAATTTTTATTAATACAGGTGTAGTGATCGTGTCTCTATACTACTTAATTCTTGTATAGTTTGATTTGGGCTACTAAACTATGGAAGAATTATGTTAGAATCATTTTATAGGAAATCTTAGATTGATAAAATGATGTTGAATCACCTTGAATTCATTGTATATTATGATTATTGGATTGAATTGGTGATCATGGATATTAGTAAGGGTCTTTGGGTATTGTGTTTGTTGAATTTTGTATGGATTTAAGTTGTGTGAGTGCATTGGTGGTATGATACCCTAACTCTCTTTATATTGAGATTATGATTGGAGTGGTCCACTTATAGTGGTGGTTCTTATGTGCTATACTTGTGAATAGTGTGGCCTCTTCGACATTACTTTATGAATAGTGAAACAATATGGCCTCATCGGCATTAGTTCATGTATTATGATATTATCATGTTATAACTTTATCATGTTAATAATAGGAAGGTTTTAATGACTTATGTGCTTTGTGAAGTCTAAGCATGAATTCTCCTTGTTGATGATAGTTGTCACTAGTAGGCTCTAGTGAAGTCTTTATGTGAATAACTTGATATTGAAGTATGATTCTTCTTGATGACTTATAATAGACTTGTGATGGTTTATAGTGATGATTCTATAGGAGCGTGTGAGATGAGTTGCAAGTATGTCGAGTTCTCTTTATTTGCCTCATGAATGAAATTCTATGAGTGATAATGTAAAGTGAGATATGTCATGTCTACGTAGACATATGTCCCTTGCTTGATACATGAATTAATATGAGTCCTTGTCTTAGTAGCTTATAACACCCTTTGAAATGAATTTATATGTATGAAATAAATATGATCTTGAATATTGAAATGAAGGTCTTTTATGTTAAACCTTTTAGAAAGAAGGTTATGATATCCTTGAAGTCGAAAGTCGTATTAGTATCCCTATTGTGTGAATGATGGACTTAAGGTTTGTTGGAGGGAATAGCGTGAAATCATCCTTGGGAAATTCATTGAGATATCCTCTTAACCATTGTAAGTCAACCCTAGAGGACCACTTTTGTAATGTGTAATGTGATTTGGTTTTGAACTAGATATCGAACCTCTTCAAATACTCGTTGATTTATATTTTTTTATGAGAACAAAGGCTAGCACCGTGTGAGTTTTTTTTTGAGGAGTATCTCCAGTTAAAGGTGAGGATAGAGTATAAATAAACCCTTCATATTCCTTTACCATGTGCCTACATGGTATGTGTTTTGTGTTCTACCATTGGCAAGTAGAACAACCTACATAGGATTAGGTTTATGACTTCGGATTCCATGCTTAGCTAACATGGTCTATATTGGTTATAGCCTATTATTATTATGTGGGATACATGGTAGTGTTGGAGAAGTCCTATGATGATTAGGTAGTGGAATAGGACGCTATCTACACATTGCACGATTAGGTTTTGAAGATGTTAGTGTGTGAGTATCTAGGCCTTCTTCAAGATAATCATGTGAATATCTTTACATGTTTAATGTCTCTTAAAGAATTTAATGAACATAATGACTTAAGTGAAGATATGTTATGAGTAGCCAAGTATATAGAGAATCTTTGACGATTGCTTAGTAGGCTTGAAGTGGGGTTATAGGTGATCTCTTCATGTCTTACTTAGGTGAGTTTTAGAGTAATTCTATGTAGAAAAGTTAAGTAATTACATGGGAATAATTTTATCTTTTCTAGTGTATAGGATCTCTTTGGGTTGTATGAAAGGATTATATGTGAGGTGTTTTCATAATTCACTCAAGTGAACGTTAGAATCACCTTAGGTAGGACGGCCTCGTGATTGTGTGTTTTGATGTATTTTTCTTGTTATCTTATGTCATGTGAGTTACTTTGAGTTTTCTATAATGTTACCTAAATTGCTTTAAATTGAATATGACTTGGAATATGTCTTTTATTGTGACGTTTGATGTTTAATTGTGGTTCTTATACTTATGATATGAAGTTTTATTCTAAAAGAGCATGTTTAGATTCAAATGTACATTATCATGATTTTATGCATTATGTCATACTTAGTGCATGCATTGTACTAATTCTATACTTTTTTTGATTTCTAATGATGTAATTCGCAGGTGAGAGATGTCTTGAAGCAAGGCTTGGAATCTAGACTGTTTCAAGAAATGTGGACGTAGGTCCTCACTTGACTAGAAGACATAACTGTCTTTAGACTCCATTTATCAAAAGTATTGTAATAGACAATGTTTTTACATTTCGATTGTATGGTCCGTGTACAAAGTAGTTATGTGTCTAAAATGGTCAGTTGAGACTAAGATCTTATGTTCTTAATGAAATATATTTAAGAACCATTTCGTGAGAAAACTTTTAATTCCGTTTACTTTTCATTCATGTATGAAATGAACTGTGTCATAGGTTATGTACAAGACCTCTGAGACGTCAAGTACGCCGTGTTGCAATTCAAGATCACCATATCTTATAAGGTGTAATCTAGGATCGTGACAAACGCGATATTAAAGAATAGGTTATGATGGTGATTTAGGAATCAAAATGTCTCAAACAGTCACATCTAATAGAGTCTTATTCATCGGTGTGAGTCCGGACACATATATTTGCTAAAGGTTGTAGGACGATAGAGTTTCACTTTCTTTATTAATCTTGTGTCATGAAAATATATTTTATGTTGTAACAGTCTTTTTTTAATCTCTACTATTATATTTATGGGAATATGAATAAAAAAAGAATGGTATCTAGAAGGTTGGAAGAAGGATGAGTGCAACCGGAAGCTCCCCAAGGTGGACTAGCTCCACAAGGAGTTTAAGTTCCTAAAGATGCTGAAGTACCTCAAAAATATGATCAAGTCTCTAATGGATCTGAAGATAATAATATTCCGGTGGTTCCGCCGGACCTGACTAACGGGAAATTAGAGAGTCTTTACTTGCTCTATCCCGATCCATGACCACTCATGTGACTGGATATGTTAGGCCTAGAGTATATGTTTGGATTTTACCATGCCCTCTAGATTGAATGTCTTTGTGAGAATGAATCCTCCTATAATTCTTCGCTCTAAGGGGGGAGAGGATCCACAAAGTATCTTTATTGGGTGTATAAGGTGTTAAGTGCCATAGGGGTGTAATAACCCGATAGTACACCCTAGAAGTTATGGAAACCTAGGAGTGCAATACGACATAATTGACCTCTCAGAGGTATTTCACAAGACTTTTGACATAATTCATTGCATACATGTATGAAAAGTAGTGCAAAATTAAAACTTTTCACAAGAAATATCTTTGAAAAACTTTCATATTAAAAATCATAGGAACACTGTCTCAACATATGTCAATCTTAGACTGAAAAATAGTTGGGATACGGCCCATAAAATACGAATATATAAATTCTTAGTCTGTTACAACCCTTTTAATTAAAGAAGGCTAAAGATGATTATGTCCTCGAGTCAAGTGAGGACGTACTTCCTCTTTTCTTGAACAATCAATAGATTCCAAGGTTGCTACAAGATACCTTTCAGCTGTTATGCTTACCTTTAGAGAAAGACAAAGAGTATGGAATTAGTACAAACGTAATGTCACGACTGGAGAGCAACCTATTTGTGATTGGTGTCCTCTTCCTCTTAGACGACTCAAACAAGCGCATAGCATTTGTCATGACATGTAATCAATTAAAATTGAAAAAAAAATAAAAACTATTACATATACTAATTGAGGTATTCTTAGGACTCTCACATAGAAGCTTACTTAGGCTTTTCTTATAGCAGTACGATAACATACATACGAAAGTCTAAAAACTGTTTCACATAAAATTCATTAAAGAATACGTGTCTTGGACTTGGCCAATAAAAGGTTAATATGCCAGATAGGCCTTACTACCATGAAATACAAATGAAAAAAGTAAGTAAAGAATGTCTCTTAAAATTTCTAAAGTCTTCATATGCTAGAATATCGAAAAGATAGCATCCGTGAACATGAGGACCTACCAACACTTTGTAAAAGAATTTCAAGTTTCTTCAATAAACTTTCTTAATCTTCAATGGTTTGATCCTACATTTGTAGTAATATAAAGTAAGGGCTTAGTGCACCCCTTGTACCAAGGATGGGTTTATGCACATAAACATTTAATGATATGCATGAAAAAATATCATTTATTTAGAAAGTATGCTAATTCACTTGAAAACCTTTAATGCACATACAACAAAGCATACACAAGATAAGGATCACTAAAACACAAATCATACTCATAAGAGAAGACATACCATCATAAAATAAACTTAACAATTTGTATTCGTTAGACCAAATAACATAACATACAGGACACTTCCAAATGATCCCATCCAAGACTACAAGTGCAATGATCTAGTGAAACCCCATAACCCCACATAATCAAGTAACAATATATGCTACCATAAGTAATGTTTTTCTTCATATAATGTCACATTCTGAAACCACACCTAGAATATATAGCATTCTCAAAATGCAACCGGCGTACTTGACCTCTCGAAGGTCTTGTACAAGCCCTTTTCCTATCATTCATCGCATATACATAATGAAAAGTAAGGCGGAATTAAAACTTTCAACAAAAAATTAGAATATCTAATATAACATCTTTCATTAGAAATCATAGAAAATACTAAGTCTCAATCTCATCAAAGCTTAGACATGAAAATACTTTGGGATACGGCCCATACAATACGAACATAGAAATACTAAATCTATTCTAATACTTCAATAAAAGACATAAAAGACATGTATGCCCTCGAATCAAATGAGGACGTACTATACCCTCACTTGAATGATTCTACGATCCAAGTATTGCTTCCCAAATGCTCTTCACCTACCAACCACTATAGAGATATATAAAAGCATAGAATTACTACAAACTCACGTACTAAGTATGACATAATGCATAAAAGCAAAAAAAGGGCATTTATTATAAATATGCATCTTTTTTTTAAATCACATCATAATTATAGCAATAACATTTAACAACTTAGAAGCACATAAGAAATCACTTAGTCAATTTAGAACAATTTTTGGACAACATTACAGTACCCTTAATTCACTATATAGTGAATTTCTTCATTCTAATAGTGGAGATGCTTAATACTACCTTAGGCACATTATAGCATATAATCCCCTCACTGAAATCTATCCTAAAACTCACTCAAGAAATACAAGGAGAGACCATTAGAACATTTTTCGGACAACATAACAGTAACCTTAATTTACTGTAAAGTGAATTTCATCATTGTTGTGGTGATGTTTTTTAATACTACTTTAGGCACTTTATAGCATATGATCCCCTCACGAAGAGCTATCCTAAGAATCACTTGAGCAACACAAAGAGAGACTACCCATACAACCTCTCTAGGCATACCTAAATGATCCATAAAACCACATATAATGAGATCAACACACCCTTAAAAAACATCATACACATGAACATCAGATTGTTCTACCAAAGGTGATTCTAAGTGTCTCTTAAGTAATCTGTGAAGTGACCCATAAAATCCCTTACACACACACTTAAGAGATTCTATAGTCTACCTAATATGGAATAAATCTCACTTAATACATCAATATATAGATAATATGATATTCTCTTTCAAAAAGCTATCAAAAGACTTACTTAAATAAATAAAGAAGATAACGTATGTGATTGACCTCCTCAAGATTAACTAAATAATCCTTAAGACTACCTAACACTTAGATCATGTCTACATATCAAATCATCTTCCATAACTAGAGTCATTCTTAAGACTTATGTAGGTAGGATACCAAGTGACCATTCATATGCCCTCTTCACACCTTTACTAGACAACCCTTAACTACTCTAGGTAAATGTTTATTCATTTAGCATACTTTCTTAACTTAAGCCATTAGATTCCTTAGTTCATTTACGACTCATTCATCACATAAGGATATTCAATTTATGATATTGGACAAGACCTAGGTAATCTAACTAACACCTTCAAAGCCTATAGTTCAATGTCAAGATAGTGTCTCAGACCGTAACCTAAACTTCATAGAATTTCTCCAATTATAGTAGGTATCCCATATGATGAGAATAGACAATAACCTTCATAGATCATGACAGATAGACATAAAATTCGGAGTTCTAACCTACTCCGATTAGGGTGTTCTACAATCCAAGGGTAGATCTAGGAGACATCCCATGTAGGCACATGCTTAAGGAATGTGACGGGCTTTTTTGCACTCTAGTCTCTTTCTCAAGTAAATCTACATTGTACTCTAGTCTCCTTCTCAAGTAGATCTATGTACCATAACATAATTACTCTGTGCTAGCCTTTGTTCTCATAGAGTAATTGACATTAAAAGTTCATACAAAGGGGTTACATTTCTAGCTCATAACCCAATCACATTCACCGTACCAAAGAGGTCCACTAGGGCTACCCTTCAATGACGACTAAGAACGCTCATCATGACTTTTCTATGTATTAAATGATGTCATTCCATCCAATCAATCCTAATTCCATCATACCTTACATGAAGGATATCATTACGACTCTTTTACTTCAAATTCATAACATATCATTTTCCACGTAGATGACCTTCTTAACATCATGAAAGGTATCACATATCATTAATTCATACATGACAAAGGTTAACTAAGCCTACCTAATACATACATCTAATATTCACATATCATTCATATATTTATCATGTAAGGGACACAAGTCTACCATAACAACACACAACATTCTTTACTTTATCAGATATTGCATATCATTCTTTGAAGAGCTTAGGAATAAAACTTACCATCTTTATGTCATTATATACATTACTATATAATCATTAATATAACCATCACAACTCATATAGTCAAGTAGGAACAGTCATGCATCAAAATGTAAGACTACACATAAAAGCTCATAGTCATTGTATACATGATCACCTAACATACATAGAAAGAACACATACTTTCACATTACTTCACATGTAGATAGATATGCTCATACTTCACATAAATGAAATACAGAAATCATCAAAATAGTTCAAATAGTGCCGATAAGGTCTTGATCATCATATAACATAAAGTAACGACAACAAGACCACATCCATTGCATGTAAGGCACCAAACACTGCCACGATAAGTTGACCATACCAATCACATTATAATTGAATTCTATTTAACTTTAAAATATATATAATTAAGGCAGCATAGCAACACTGCATTCTCAAAACATCAATCCAACGCTAAAACATCCAATTCAATATCATAAGACCCTTACCCATTTCCATATATAAAAAATATGATAATCAGTGAAACATGGTGAATTCAATATAGATTTACTAATATATGACAACCTATATATCAATTCAATAAAATTATTCCAACAATCAATAACCCATAGAAAACTAGACTAGAATTCATAAGCATTAGGTCCAACTCACTTAACCCACAAAGTAGTGAAAAACTAGGGTTTAGTTACATGGATTCATAGGTTACTTTAATTAAAATCATATAATTAGCTAAAATTCAATCAATATTAAATGATTTAAAACCGTTAGCGCAATAACCCATGGAAGGATCATAAAATTGGACAATAAATCTTTGAAAACATTAGAAAAAATTCCTTGAATGTTGGAATCGTTGATGAATAGAGTTTTGAGTATCAAAAAACTCATACCTAAAAAAATCTAATCCTCTAATTTGATGATGAATCTCCACTCAATTCTCCAATCCAATCCCTTCCTTGTCTTTTGCCTTTAATGGAGTTCTAGAGAATTTCTAACGGAATTTGGGTTTTAATTTTCAAGAATGAAATCATCTAAGTTTTAATGACTCATATATATCTTTCAAATACCCAAAAGACCCTTTAATAACCTCCACACTTCTAATTTGGACGTGGGGTGAATTTACAACTTCACACCTTATTTACTAGTGATTGCACGTAGGAAACCAATACCATCGACGGTTGGTAGTCGACGGACTATTTGTCCACAAATGGACCATCTTGTACTCTCGTTGTTTTGTTTAGAGACTTTACTTTTTGATATTGAGATTCCTAGTCTAAAACATGAACCACGACTCCCATCCACGTGTCTTTCACTAGCAGATGTGCCGTCGTTTGCCTGGGTTGTTTGGGTCCTGATCTAGACAACCTTTGCAATTGAGAAGGGTCCTTCCTCAGAGACCCCTTCCTCAAGGACCCTTGGTTGGTCCTTGGGGACTTTCACCCGGAAGCTTCCAATCCAAATATGTTTGAATACGAGTTTAGGACCTCTCACATGAATTTCATTCTAAACAAACATGTAAAATCGATGAAACATTTCAAGACACAGAAGATCAGTTCAAGGAAAACATTTTGAACGTCATTACGTTCTTGAACGTTTGTCCTCCAAACTTCACAAAACTTGAAACACTACCTTTAAACAACATAATAACTCATACAATGACCTTATAACCTCATTAAAAACACGTATAGGTACCTAAACACACATGAGGCACATACATGACTTAGTCTTAGAATGTCTTGGTCGTCCCTTGACGTTGAACTTCCAAATCATCTAATACTCAAGTGCCTCAAAAACATCATCAAGTCACTATTGGAGTTGAAGGTAATGATGTTCCACTTGTTCACGGGACATGTTTAATGGGGAGATTAGAGAGGCTTTACTTTCTCTTGCCGGATCCATGACCACTCATGTGACTAGAGACGTTGGGCCTTGAGTAAAATCTTTGGAGTGTACCATGACTTCTAAATTTAAAGACCTTGTAAGGATGAATCCTTCTATATTTATAAGTTCTAAGGTTATAAAGGATCAACAAGAGTTTCTCGATGGGGTTTATAATTTGTTATGTTTCATGGATGTGTCAAACCAGAGAGTAACCCCTAGAAGATATGGAAATCTCAAAATGCAACACAATGTACTTGACCTCTCTGAGGTCTTTCACAAGACTTTTAACATCATTCATCGCATACATGTACGAAAAGTAGTACAAAATTAAAAAATTTCACACGAAATATCTCAAAAAATCTGTCATTTGAAAAATCACAGAAACCACTAAGACTCTACATATGTCAATCTTAGACTCAAGAATACTTGCTACACGGACCATACAATACGAATATTGAAATTCTCAGTCTATTACAATACTTTGAATTGAAAAAGTCTAATAATGATTATGCTCTTGAGTCAAGTGAGGATATACTTCAACTTTTCTTGATCGATAACTAGATTTCAAGCTTTCTACAAGATACCTCTAACCTGTTATGCACTACTTTAGAGAAAGACAAAGAGTATGGAATTAGTGCAAGCACATTGCCTCAACCAGAGTGCACCCCCCCAATCGCGACCATCGTCATCATCCTTTTATTGGACTCTCACAAGCCCTTAGCTTTCGTCATAACATGTCATTAGTTAAATATGCACAAAAATTAAAAACATTTACATTTACTAAGTGATGTATACTCATTCCTCTCAGATAAAAGATTTCTTAAGCTTTCTGATAGAATCATGATAACATACATACGAAAGTCTAAAATATGTCTCACATAAAAATCATCTAAAAAATACGAGTCTTAGAATTATCCAATACAAAGTTAATGCGCCATATAGTCCTTACTACCATAGAATCCAAAATGATAAAATGAGGTAACAAAGATCTATTAAAACTACGAAAGTCTTCGTAAGCTTGAATAAATAAACGATAGCATACCAAACATGAGGACCTGTCAAACATTTGAGAAAGAGTTCCAAGCTTCTTCAATCGACCTTCTTAATCTTCAATGGCCGAATGATACATTTTTAGTAATATAAAAAAGGGTTAGTACGCCACATGTACTAAGTATGGGTATATGAATATAAACATTTAAGGACATGGATGAAAAGTGCCATTTCTTTTTAAAGTGTGCTAAGTCACTTGAAAACCTTTATTGCACATAAAACAAAGCATATACAAGATAAGGATCATAACAAAGCAAATCATAGTCATAACCAAAGACATATCATCATAAAGTCATCCTAACATTTTATATTCATTAGATCATATAACATAATATACAAGACACTTACAAATGATCCCATCCCAATCTTACAAGTGCAATGATCATGTGAAAACCTACAACCCCACATTATCAAGTAAAAAAGATAGAGACTATAAGTAAGGTTTCGCTTCATATAACTTACCTCATATGTAGTAATCATCAAACATAACAACATACTTATCATGTTCATTAACATAGTCAATATGATGTAACAGAAACATAATATATCATAAGCATTGTACATTTCATATTAATATTACATGAGAAAAATCTCCTAGGACTTCCTTTAGAGTGAACTTTTACAATTTCTAGGTAGAGGCCCATACCCGTACCCATACTAAGTAGACTCATCAAGTCACCCTAGTCACTGTCCATTTTCTTGTCTTTCATTTTCAACGAGGGAACAATCACCTTAACGGATATGGACCATGTGAGTTAAACATGGAATTCGGTGTGATGAAACTCCACAGTGAATGAAGGTGGTATACCGCGCTTAGTAGAACCAAAACATTAACATTTCATTCTAGGTGGATTCGCTACCTAGTATTTCTATGATCGCACCAAAGCTCAAGAAAAAGGAGATATATTATAGACCCATACATCTACATTAAATGTAAGTCTCTATCTCATGAGAGTCATTGTTGTAACAACCCTAAAAATGCATATGTTAAGTAATGCTTAATGTGTCTAGAATGCCAACCATTAGATCGGGCTCACACAGATTGATGCGCGTAGAACCAGACCTGTAAACCCTTGGTACATCTAAGAAAACTAACTTGGGGAGTTATTTGAGCTAGGAAAGGTCGGGTCCAACCATGTAGGGCTCTCGAATATGATTATTTACTTGCAAGACTCTTTACCGAACATGAAAGGGAAAATCATAGGTTTGGAGGGTCTAGGGGTAAAATGGTCTTTTTCCAAGTTAAGGGTAGTATCGTAGTTACCCTAAACATATAATTAAATATTTAATTAATAAGTTGGAGGGTCATTTTTGGGAGAGAGGATCGAAATTGGGCTCTTAAAGTGAAGTGTTGCTCCACCCGCGTTAGAACCTAGGTGGAAGCAATGAATTATATTGTTTTTTATTTAAGTCATTAAATTAATGTAATATATTTCTATTTATTAGTTAGTAGGTGATTTAAAATAAAAGGAAATTATATTTTCAATAATTAAATAAAACTGTATTTGACTAAGCCATAAACTAGACTCCTAAGCCTAAGAAAACTCTTCTCTCCCACGCTCATTTCTCTCTCTCACGTCTCTATCACTCTCATTCACGTTTTATATGACAAAATAACTGAAAAAACAGTAGGTAAACCAAATTTCTTCACACTTTAAGAACCCACACGAAAAAGAATAAGAAAAACAAACGTTAATCAATCACGTAGGCAAAGAGAAGGTTTTATGTTAACTTTGGTGTTGATCTTTTGGTTTTGGATGCGTGTTTGGAGGAGTTCATTGGGAAGAATGTCGAGGTTTGAATAAAAAAAAGGCATGGGTTTTTTTCTCTCTTGGTCCTTTCCTTAGAGACCCGTTAAGGTTCCTATTATTTATCTGAAAAAACTAAGATTGTTTCCCCTTTTGCATGCCCCTGTCATTAGCTGCCAATAAATTGCAGGTTTGGTATGATTGCTGGTAGATTTAGGTGTACATTATGTTTTCGTAATGAATATGATTATGTTTTTACACTTTAAATAGTACGAAAGATAACCTATGTGTTCTGAAACGATGTACATGTGTGTGCAAAAATGTGGCAGTGACTATGTGTTCTCGGATTAAGGCTCCAAAATTGATAATGTTTTGGTTGTTATTTTACGTGCATAAACCTTTATAAATTGTAATGTTCATTAAAATTAAGGCGTGTATGATTCAAGTATCATTATTTTGTCTAAACAAATCGATGAACAGTGCACCCCAAAACGTATTAAATGATCTACAAATTACCCTATCAATTCATGTGTAAATGTTGAAGGAAGTGAGCTTGAAAATGTGACAAAATTTCAAGCAAATTATAAGTTCTTTTAGGCTAAACACATATGTATAAATCTGGATATTCAAATGGGTATAAATTAGGTGAGGTCATTAAGTATTGAACTCGCGACCTCACCATTGAAAAGCACTAAAACGTTAAAAAGGAAATGGGGTAAAGGGGGATTGATCTAGGGTCCCAATGTTATGTGGACTAAAAATAAAATTAATGAAAAATGGAAGTGTTATCCAAGGGATTAGAACTTGGGCTCCCTTGCCCGAATTCGGTATTGATACATAAGTCATACGTTAATTAAATGTTCACAAATATTGCCAACCACTTAGATCGAAATTGAGATCATGGCATACATACAAGATGCATAACTTTTGTACTACAAAATCTTAGGAAGACATGAATCACTTAAACAAACTATGAATGAAGCCTCAAGGCTATGTTTAGACCCATAAGTCGAGCATACGTTTAAAAATAAGTGAACCTAAGATGTATGCAATGAAATGATGATACCATAGAAGGGTTAAGTACGAGTGTAAAATACACTAAATGGCCAAGTACATTGGCATATGATTAAATGAACAATGAAATGATGAAACACTAGAAGGGTTAAGTAAGATTGTGAAACACACGAAACAGCCAAATGCATTGGGATATGATGAAATGAATAATCAAATGATGAAACCCTAGAAGTGTTTAAGTAAGAGTTTGAAACACATTAAATGATCAAGCGCATCCGCATATGATGAAATGAACAGTCACGTAAAAAGGGGTGAGTAATTATGAAGAGCAAATGTGTTAATTTTAATGAATGTAGTGAAAACATGATAGGAGGCTAATGTAAAAGTTGAGATCATTCTCAAATGAACTTCAGTAAATGTTAGCGAAACTTACTCACCTATGAGATTTTAAAGTTTATGAATAGATCAGTCTATATGAACACTATAATGAAACTACTGAGATTAACACACTTAATATTAATAATGAGATGACAAATCATCTATTGAGCTATGATGTCCTGATACTAGAAACCTGCTTCCACAACGTATGAGTTGAATGTAATGGAACTTTATACTGAGCACCGATAGACTAGCTATGAGCGGTGATGCCTTCTTTCAGGAAGGGAAGAGGTTTACGTAACTCAGATGAGATGAGACTCACCGCGTCATGCTGAGTATGGGTCTCTTTATATATCCTAGTCTTTGAACCTATACTGCCAATATAAGGATCTGGTCGGGTTAAATTCCCATGTACACTAGCACATTTGGGATCACTTTGGGTAGTGATTATGCCTCTTTTCATTATGAGGTTTCGTGACACTTGATTTCATGATTCTCACATTATCTATGTGGGTTCAAGCTAAGGTTCCTCGTGAATAAATGAGGCCAGACTCAAATGATGCACATAATGAAACGAATGATACCAAAAGTGTTAGGATAGGATAATCAACGGGTTATCTAGACTCAAGTAATAAAATTAGGTCATTTTTGGTCATTACACAACGAACCCAATGAATGCCGTAAATTACATCCTAGGTATAGCTGGTGTTTACACTAGACCATCAATGAAATGAAATAAGTTAGTATGAATGAACAAAGCACACTCTATGTTTTCTAAAGCAGACTCCCTAGTTGAGGTCCCATATGTTAACCCCTTATTTTGGGAAGTCTTAATGTAAATTCCATGATTCCAAGGTATCATGGCATACGAATTAATGATATGAACAACGTTATGTGTTATATTAATTATTATATTTGCTATGTGTATGCTGTTGTGTTTTGTATATAAAACGTTAAGTATGATGGTGTGCATGTTAATCTCATGGCATAACATTTCTTATCCATATTTGTAAAGCTCATAAAGTTTGCTAATCTAAATTTGGAAAGTTCACCCACTTTGCATATCTCACTTTTGCAAGTCCACTGACTTGACCTGCTATAATCATGTTTCTATGAACAAGCTATTCTTACTCATGCATATCCTTGGTATGTGCTTGTATATACCTATACTTAGTACAAGTGTGTACTAACCCTTTACAAGTCTAAACTTTGAGGTGCAGGCACAGGTGGACGCTAGAGCTACAGGATCAACATTGTAGCTATCCTGACATAGAGCATTCATCTGGACTAGTTAGTACTCATGCTTTCGAGGATAATTTCCCATTTACACTATTAATTAGTTGTAGGATTGAGATAGTGGAGTATGTTCCACTAGCGTTTCTTTCCGTTTTTTTCAGACACTATATTGGTGCCATTCTTGCAAGTAGATCTTTATTGTTATAATAAACTTCTTCTTTCATTTGATGATCATAATGTTATATGGTTGATGGAACAACTATATATATAAAAGAATGTCTAGTAAGCTTGTTAGGAAACAAAAAGTTTCACTGTTTCCTCTAAAATTGACCTAGATGAAGTAAGCATGACGTATGTAGGCTTGTTTGCGACCTCTGAATTGTCAACGACGCCGGTCTCATCTGAGGTCTAGATTTTGGTCCAGTTAATTGTGAGTCTTCCTTTTAACTAGAAAAGTACACCTCTTATATCTATTTCATCGGTGCTAAGGAAAATCCTTTTGTGAATTACCTTTAAGTTATCATTTTTTCATAAATCTTATCCTAAGTTGTAGTAGATTAACTCCTTGTATAAATATGATCATAACCTCTTTAATATTAGGATGAGAATTTCCTTTCATCACAACACTTCAATTGAGATATTAACGTATAATAACCATAGTGTGTAAGGCATACAATATAAATATCATCAACTTGCATTATCATATTCTTACCATGGTCCCATTTTTAACATATTCATAGCACAAAATATATAGAAAGCAACATCATACATTCTTCAATTGAATAGCAACATAATTTATAGTCTAACATAAACATAATAGAGTACTCATGACTTTGGAAAACTTAGCTAGTGCTTACAAGAACCTTCATCAAGAACTTACGTTCAATTTACAATAATTATCAAACAACATAGTTAAATACTCAATAACATAACAAATACCACCCTTTTATGTCATATACAAGACCATTTTGTAGTTTAGGATAAGGGAAATGATCATTACAAAGTTCATTGAAGCTATAGTTCTAATTCCAAAGTTAACATGTTATCAAGTGATAGAGATAACCCAATCAAAAACATTACTTGGAGAAGTGACATATTTCACATGAAAATCAAACATGAAATGCCAATTACCCAACAATACATACTTTCTTAACCATAGAAAATCGTTATTTTTCATCATTAATAATAAATCTGGAGTTAGGAACAAATCCTGTTTTGTATATTAAAAAACCTGGAAATTGAGTTCATGAAAATCATCATTGAAAGGACCTATTGGGGAAAGTAATCCAAAAGGTAAAGAACCCATACCTTAATGATGAATATTCCAAGAATTTTGAATGAAATACTTGAAGTATTCACCTTCTTCTTTAAGCTTTTCTTTTTGTTCAATGACGTTTGAAAATATAGAGTTCTTGAGAGAGAAGAGAGGAATTTATTTAATCCAATTTGAAGTTCATTAAAGTATTCAAACACTGACCTAAAATTATTATAAACTTGTCCCCCAAAATACACAAAATACCTCTTAATTAAATGGGTCTTTTGGTAAAGTTAATTTGACTTAAAAACTATGCCTATGAATATGGAAAGTGGTTGCACGTCGCGGGGAAATTTCCAATTCATTTTATTAAATTTTAGATCAAATAATGGATCCTAGTGGAGGCCCCCTGTCGCGAAGCAACTTTTTGCCGACCTTTTTTTTGTTGTGCGACATATGGCCTTCTCCAAATCTTGGTTGTTGCAAGATGCTTTGGAAACTTTCTCTCCATATTTTGGGTCCTTCTCAAGGACACTTCGGGCAGTTCTTGGGAAGTCATAACAAGACGTTTGGACCATTTGTACTACATACTACCTATGTAAAGTCTTTTTACAAGTTTTGGATTTGACTTCACACACTTAAACCTTCACGAAACATAGAGACGTCGACTAGTTCAACTTAGCTAGTTTCTGGATGTTGGGGTCTTTCTTTATCATTTTTTATTTAAACTTTTCTAAATGAGTTTAATACTTTAATATAGGTCTAGAAACATCATTTTAATCAATATTTAATAGGCTAAGATCTAGTCTAAGTCATGAAACTTCTAAAGTGTTCCACATATATACTAAATATGGCTTAATGCATAAAATATGAGAAAAGAACAGCTATGAGAAATATACTCTTTTTTATTAAAACATCATATAAAAAGTATATGAACTACATTTACGTACCAAACACCACAAATAGCATCAAACATACATCAAAACATGTAGACATGAGATCGTCCTACCAAAAGTGATTCTAAGTCTCACTTAAGTGAATTATTAAGCGACCTCCCATAGAATCCATTCACACACACCTAAGAGATCCTTTATACTACCTAAGATACGATCATTATCACTTCCCATGATAGCATATATGTATATACATATAAAATTCCCTTTCCAAGGGTTATCAAAATACTTGCTTAAGTAATGCAAGAAGAGACCGCCCATACATTCTCTCCAAGATAACGTAAATAATCCGTAAGACTACCTAAGTTTCGATCATGTGCACTTATTCAATTTACTTTCCCTGTGTAGATTCAATCGTAAAACTTACCTGGGTAAGACATGAGGTGACCATTCATTTACGTACTTTGAAATTAAACTACTCTAGGTAAGAAATAAAGTGACCAATTTTATGCCCCCTTCATTCCTTATCTAAGCAACCTTTAACTACACTAGGTATGCACTTACTCATTTACATACTTTCCGACTTAAGTCATTATATTCATTAGTTCATTAGAGATATTAGTCACATCACGACATTTAACTAATGGTCTTGGAAAAGACCTAGGGTGCTCACACAGTAATATCTTCAAAGCCTAGTCGGGCAATATCTAGATAACATCCAATTATACCAAGTAAACTTCATCGTACTTATCCTAAAGTAGAATGTAACACACATGATGATAATAGGAAAAAACCTACATATATCATGTTAGCTAAGCATGGAATCCAGAGTCAACCCCACTCTGATAAAGGGTGTTCAACTAGATAATGGTAGAACTTGGAGACATCCCATGCAGACACATGGTTATGGAATATGAAGGGTTTTTTTGTAGTCTAGTCTTATTCTTAAATAGATATACTTCCCAAACCATAGTAACCAGGTTATAGACTTTGTTCTCATAGAGTATTTCAATAAATGAGTACATAAAGAGGTCTCATATCTAGGTCATAACATAATGACATTACACCTTACCAAATAGGGTTAACTAAGGTTACCTACAATGGTCAAGGGGATAACTCAATGACTTTCCTAAGGTTGAATTCATGTTGTTCTGGACAATAAACCCTATGTCTACCATTCACACAGGAAGGAAACCATTACATCTTTCTACTTCAAGGATATCATAACCTTTTATCTAAGGTGAAGGTTCCACATAAAGGATCTTTTTAACAATGTTGAATGTCACATGCCAATAACATATACAAGGGTAAGAAACTTTGGCATACAATTCAAAATATCATATTCACATTATACATGTATCAATTCAGGGACACAAGTCTACCAAAAAAAGACACACACATATCTCACCATATCGCATACTGCGTATCATTCTAGAAGCACATAGTCATAAAGATCAATATCTATAGATCACCCTATTAACTACTATAATAGCATCAATATAACCATCCTAAGACACACATAATCAAGTAGGAAGAATCACACATCAATCCAATGAGTACACACATAAAGATATAGTCATAGTCTTACATGATTCCCAAATGTTAATAGAAGAAACACATCCTTCCACATTACTCACAAGTAGATATATATGATCATACTTTACATAAATAACTAGAGAAATTATCATAATATATCAACTGATGCCGACAATGCCATGATCGTAATAATTTATAAAGTAACACCAATGACGCCACATAATCCACAAGTAAAGCACGTAGCACTGCCACCATAAATGAATAGTACTCATTAAAGCATAATTAGAGTACTAATTTACCTAAGATAAAGATAATTGGGGGCAGCATATCACCAATCAACTCTCACCACTTCAATCCTTAACTAAACCATTCAACAAAATGCTCAAAGTTCCTTACCCATTGCCATGATCCCCAATTCAATTCAATACATAAAATAGAAAATGAACTAAAAGTAATTCAATGAAGATTAATTGAATTTAGCGCATCATAAAAACGATTCTATCAAGATTTATTAATAATTAAATAGCCCTAACCAAACTACATAAGAATTCAATAGCATTAAGACATAATCAATTCAATCACAAAGTAGTCAAATCTAGGGTTAAATAAATCACATGGGTTCATATAGATTTTAGGTTAAAACCATGAAATTAACAAGAATTCAATAAATATACAATGATTCAAAAAATTAAATGCAAGAAATCATGGATAGATTATGAAATTGGACAAGTTCATCTTTGAAAGAGTTTAGAAATCTTTTTGAAGTTTGGATCCTTGAAGAAAAGATATTCAAGGATGAAGGTTGTACCATAATTGTGAGGAAAATCCAACAAAAATGATGGAGAAAAACATGGATCCCCATCAGCAACAAATATAGATATACTAGACAAATATGAATCAGCAATAAGAAATGAATTTGGAGGTATGACCACGGATATAAGAGAACAAAATAGGGAAAAAATAATAAATAGACAACTTATGACAAAATTAGCTATATGTAAAATGTGTTATATAGAAGAATATACTTGTGCATTCAAAGAATACTATTACAAATCTAAATACAATTTAGACGAAGCAAAAGAAATAAGAAAACAATATTTTACAAAATTACCAGAACCGTTTAGCACAAAAATAATAAAGGATTGGAATAATGAAGGAATGGTAGATACTTTAGGAGCTAGAATAAAATTTCTATCTCAATGGTTTACACAATTATGCGAAAACCAAAAAGAAAAATTAAAAATGGAAAAAGTACTACATAAAAATTTATCATGTTGTAAAAATAAAATGGCACCACAGTTTGGGTGTACAAATAAGAAACAAAAATCTAGAAGATATAAAAATTATAGAAAAATTAAAACTAAGTATAAATATAAACAACCAAGACGAAGATATTATGTAAAAAAACTATAAAATAAAAAGACCATATAGACCAAAAAGAAAGATATCCCAATGTACATGTTATAATTGTGGAAAGATAGGACACATAGCTAAAGACTGTAAATTACCCAAAAATTCAAAAAGAAAACAAATTGCAGAAATAGTTATAGGTAATGACGAATATATGCAAATAGAATACATAGACTATGAATTAAGTGAAAACGATAGTATATATGAAGTATCAGATATAGAAACTGAAAATGGAGAAGAAAAACTAGATAATGAAATAGAAGAATAGGAAGAAATATAATGTCTGAAAACGAAATAATATCTAAAGAGAATTATGAAGATGAAGAATCATCACACCAAAAAATCATATTTGATAATACACTTTTTGAACAAATAAAAGGAAAAGAATTAGATTTAAGTGTTGAAAAAATACTTGACATACCTATACTAAAAAACTTTTTTAAAAGACAGAAAGAAGAATATTATGTGGTTAGTCAAAAAGAACATATCATAGACGGAAAATATACAAGTGGAAAAGCATATATATCTATAATAAACAAACGAATAATAAATAAAGAAATACAAAACATAAAAAATAAAGAAGCAATAAAATATGTACATTTAGGAGGAACGGAAATACTAATAAAAGCTTGTTTCAGAGAAGGAATAGATACGCCCATTGAAATATATTTAGCAGATGATAGAATAAAATATCCTATAGAAAAAAGCGTAATAAGTGCAGTTAAAGGAAATTTAATATAACAGAAATTTAAATTTATAATAAGTGCTAATTATACAGTAGCATTAACAGATACAAATATAGATAAATCATTAGTATTATATTGGAAAATGTCAGGAATAGAATTAGCACCAGGAAGTAAGGTATTCACAGCAAGATGTAAAAATCTTTATATATTAACAACAAAACATAAAATAACAGCAAAAAATAAAATTGATAAAATAAAAATAGAAAATCCTTTTGAAAGAATAATTACGGTAATAGATAATAATGACTATAGTTATAAAGAAATGGATACAGAAGAAGAATTGGAGATAGTAAAAGAAAGATTAAGTACCTCAAGTACACCAAATATAAACTCATTAAATATGATGACTAGACCTGATGTATTTAAACTAGAGATAGTAAGGTAGCAATTGAGCTTAAATTAGAAAGTTAAGTTTTATGTTGAAGATAAAGGATGTTATATTCATAAAATGGAATAAAATAATCGAGCTTCTTACATGGCTTTATTAAACTAGCAGTTGCATCACTTAATTGAGATATATGAATATCGTTAAAGGGCCCAAGTTGCCGGACCAGATTTAGAATTATAGTAATGGGCTCACATGAAGCCCAAACCTATTACAAGAAATTAAAATTAAAGAAAGCCCAGCAGCCAAATCTTTCAAGGACCAATATAGATAAAGCCCAAGTGAATGCAACTAGGTGCATCACCTAGTTTGACCTTTTGAGCTTCTTGATGTGCATAAGTAGGTGCATCACCTATTTGACAAATTAGTGGCTGAAAATGGACCCCAAGAAAAGGAGGTTCAAGATGATATTTTTTTGGTAAATAAATCTCCAAATATATCCAATATGAGTAGATATTCTTCACGCATTTTAACACATAAAAATAGGAATTAACTCCATCCCTATCTCTCTCAGTTTTCTCTTTAAGATTAAACTAACATCCTTAAAGTTTATATGGTTCTTGAACAAATCCTCATATATGCAAAGCAAGGTAAGTAAAAACTCATGGACTAAGTTTAATTCTCCCATGGATAATTAGGAAAACTTGTTATTCATGCTCTATTATAACTACAAAGGCAGAATATTTGCAGCACCTACTGCTCACTTCCTTAGTTATCAAATACCTTTCATTCTTCTTTGGCTTAAGTGTGAAGGGAAGCTAAAGTTCTAAAAGAAATCAATTTATAATGAAATATTGCAGAAATTAAGGTAAGGTGACTGCTCCATTTTTTTGTCTTCCTTGTGTATGAATTTGAGTGAGGAATTATGGGTGTGTAGTAATGAAGAACTCAAGGGGGTGGTAAATCCAATAATTTGATTTATGATGAAGAATATTTGGGGCTGTTCTATGTGTACTATTATTGATGCAGCTTAGTTGATCTTGGGGAAAGCATATATAATGTATGTGTTGGAAATAGAATGAGGGTATGGTGATACACACTATGTTAAGTGATGGATGGCTTCATTATCTGTCAAAGATAGCTATTGTTTTATGAGGCTCATGGTGTAATAGCTGCTAATGTTAGCTTACAATGACTTAAACTGTATATTAAAACGAAAAAGGGGAGGCTGAATCTTTATAGTATACCATTAAGAGAATAAGGTATGTAAGGCTCTTCGATTCTATATCCTTTTGGCATGAAATCTTATACATGCAATTAATATCAATGAAGTGAATCTCATAAGTTCTATTCTTATAAAAGGAAACATAGTGGCAGCGTATTAACTCCAAATAGCTAACAAAATTTCCCCCTCATTGTAGTGCATAGAACTACTTCATTATGTGTTCACTATTTTATTCTTACGTATTTATCCCCCATGTGCTTGTAAAGAAATTGTAATTGCCAAACAAAGTCTAGTGAATCCTCCTCTTTGATGTGTGAAGTCAATTGTGTCATTAAGATCTTAAGTAATGTGTTGATGTTACATAGCTCCTTATGTCATTGTTATCTCTCTAAAGTATTAGATTCATGTCTTCTATTACTGGTCCATACTTCTATATCTCCAAAATTATTGTCACCACCAAAATAACATTTAAAAGAGTTACAATTATCCAAAGAACAATCCCAAAAGAGTGATGAACTAATAAACAACAATTTCAATGATTCAACAATCTATGTGAAAAAATTTACATAATTACAGGTGGAACCCCAGGGGCGAAAGCCTAGCATGGGTCGATCCCAACTGTTACATAAGGGTGGCAGCGCAGGGATGAAAGGCTAGCATGGGTCAATCCCACGTTGTATAATTAAGAGGACCGCATCCCAAGGGTTAATATGCCTAGTATGGGTCATCCTCTTCTACCACTGATCAGCTGATTACTTGTATCACATTCCCTACAAAGAGTATAACATACATAAAAGTAAATAAAACAATGTAACTTACATGATCTCACAAGAGTAAGTAAAGGTGGTGTTCTCTCCTGATTTATGCACTCATATGTTGATACTTGATTTCATTTGAGCCCTTATATTAGATATGATATTTCGCCTTACATAATAAGTA